>NC_140936.1:28013812-28468812 GCF_014529385.1 Adiantum capillus-veneris
AAATAAAATAAAATATATAAATATAAGTAAATATATATACTTTCTCTTGCTCCCGTTTACACACACACACACTCCTGTTTACACACACACGACCCCAAACCATATGCACACACACTCAGAATACTTTTTATAATAAAAAAACACACACATTACATACGTAAACTCAAACTCACACACTCACATATATATACACACGCCTATTACGCACTCCTTATCCAAACATACACACGCACACCATACGCACCCACCAAAAATAAACCAACGAAGGAATCGACATCAGATGGCCAAAAAGAAAGACGGCCAGGTCGTGCGCCACCAACACCGAAACAAGAAAAGATGCCGAAGGCATGCCCCAATTGACCCCAAAAATGACGAGTGCGCTACACCGACGCACCAGCTAGGCCGCCATTCACCGGCATCGCATCCACGATGCCCTCTTCAGTAAAACCCGTAGGTTGTCATCATTTTTCCCAATTTTAAACCAAATCTTGTAAAAATCCCAATTTGTAAATTATCACCTCTCTCTAGGTGATGGCCACAAAGGCCCACCTAGAGGTTTTCCTTTATAATATTTCCCAAGACAAAGCTAGGGTCAACCATCCAGGGCCCACCGCCTTGCTTTGTCTCCCCTGATTAGAACCCTAATCTAATCAGATTACCCTAATCTAAAGCAACCAGCACCTATAAAAGGGCACCGAGTGGTCACTATCAAGGGGGATTGATTTGGGGAGATTGACAAGAGACTGTGAGAAATTGGAGGGCGTGCAAGTTTCATCAGAGGTCAGTACTTGGTAGTATTTTGGTGGGAGGGATTGGAAACATTTGCACCACAAGGGAGGGGACTTAGTGTAGCAATTTTCTTTGGTAACTTGCATTATGTAAAGAAGCTATGTCTACATCTCGACTCCAATGATCGACACACACACACTCATGTTAGCAAGGTCTCCGTGTCTGTGAGTCATCTCTAGAGAACGCACTAGTAGTCTCACTATCTCTCCCTCTATCTCTCTATCACCATGATTGCCACCCCGCCAAAATAATGTTGCTGTAAATATTGCAAGAAAATAGTTCTCCCTCACACCTCGAGGGTTTTTATCACCTGTCATATTCTCTATCTGTGTGTGTGTGTGTGTGTGTGTGTGTGTGTGTGTGTGTGTGTGTGTGTGTGTGTGTGTGTGTGTGTGTGTGTGTGTGTGTGTGTGTGTGTGTGTGTGTAGAGTCCGTGATATTTCCAATCACCGTTGTCTGCGTCGTAGCCTCTCAAAGCTAGGTGGTACCCCCTGTTCGCTTCACCGTGACTGGCTTGCGGCATGCATCGGCTCCCGGCGTTTTTCGAGGCTGTCGAGGTTCGTGTCGCGCTTTGCGCTCGTCATTTGGTGCCCCCACTAAGGAGGGCTTCTTGGAAACCTTCAGTTTACAATATTGAAAACGACGCACATCATCAATCATGGACGAATGGCTGAAAGAATTCTCCAACTAGAGAACGAAAGAGGAGGAGACTAAAGAGGCACTAACTGCCTTCATTGAAGTACTACTACCAGGCTGTAGTGTCCTCAGTATTCAAGAGGTAAGATCCCCATCTCGTGTTGCTCCTTCTAACAGCAAATTGAGAGCATCAGGTGGGAAGTCTATGAAGTGCCATCACTGCTGTGAACCAAAGCACACTGTCAATGAGTGCCAGCAACGAAGGTAGCGAAGGGATTGAAATCATCTACATTGACATTCACCGCGTGGAGGTCGTCCATATCGAGGGAGGAAAGAAAACGGTAAGGCCTTCCTAAGGAAACTGCAATCAAAGGTATAACCTCTACTCCAAAGTGGCCAAAAGGGGCCGTTCGAGCCAAAGGTAAGGAAGGGCTAAGCCAGTCTAGAAACACATGACCCCAAAGGAAGAAGCATCTGGCCACACGAGTGCTTCAAGTTCAGAAAGCCGGTTCGTACCCAGTTTGCCAAAACGAAGGTCGTCCGAGGCTAAGCGATGGAAGTTCGCCTATCAATTTGCACGGCGCATGCGAGTACTACCAGTCCATTTCGACAATCCTGAAGCAAAAGTGGTAAGAAGGTTTCCATGCCCTAAGGAGGAGTGGTTTGGCTACTGCTCTCATTGTTTTGGAGGACGGGTAGAGGGTCTTCCTCCTCTCCCCGTACAGCTCATCCTGAAGAAGCTCTCCACCATGGGTGAAACCAAGTGGGCTAAAGACGAGTTACAGCTGAATGGAGTGGAGTTCATTCAACGCTCCAACTACAATAATTATCTACAGCTGCTGCTAGCAAAAAGGCTAGGAGTTGTCAAACGCGTCGTTATCACCCCCGTATGTGCTAAGCGACGAAGGTAAAGTGGAGCCTATGAAAGGCGACGATCTCCTGTGGGTGTGTCGACTCATCAACACCGGCACGGTAAGAGTATAAGTAAGTGCTCCACCCTCTATGCATGATGGAAAACGGGCCAACAACGTTCCCGTTTAGATTTTTGCAGCACATGCATGTGAATATTTATGTAGATAGGAAAATCTTCTACAACAGAAGATTGTGTATCTGTTTGGTGCTGCGGTGCTAGGAGAAATCCTTAGCTCCCCAAACCCTATCATTCTCCCCATATTGGATTACCACCACTCCTTCAATGTTTCCATCTTTATCCTGTTTTAATTTATCCACCCAACCCTATAAAAAGCCGCTAATGTCATTAATCTTATTTTTAAAAAAAAGTTTGTAATTTCCTGAGTTACTACCATGGCAAGTTTTTCTTTCCCCATGTTCAGTGGAAATAAGGGAGAAGATGTCACCACCAACTTTCTAGATGATTTTGACATCGCTTGTGTGGTTTCCAACAAGGATGACGATGCCTCACGGCTATGAATTTTTCCTCTACTGATGAAAGTAGAGGCCAAGTCTTGGTACAATCCTTTGCCCCAAGCTACCAAAAATGCATGGGATGTACTACGTGTTGCCTTTGTGAAGAGGTTTGGTGGAGGCACAACCTCAGAAAGTTATGGCAGTTGCTGATGGAATTAAAGCAAGGAGGTTTGCTAGAGTATGCCACTTACGAGTCCAAGTTTGTGGATTTGTGGGAGAGATGGGTTACCTCACTGGAGGAAGGTGAAGGAGTGCCTAATTTCTTGAAAAAGGATCGTTTCATTGCTGGCCTGTGGTTGCCGCTTAAGGAGATGATGAATGGGAGGTTCGTTGCAACGTATGAGTTGGCAGTGGAAGTAGCCTGCCTTAAAGACAAGAAGCTGTGCATGCAAGCAAGAGTCAACGAGTCAGAGGAATCGAGATTAGTCCGACTAACCCCAATGACTGCAACAGCTATTCATAGAGCCCAACCACAAGAGGCATCAAAAGAGCAGCAAGACTTGCTGAGTCACATCACTACCCAACTCGAGAGTTTATCCGTGCATCTGGTACAGCAAGGGCATGCACCTGTCAAAAATCTAGAGCAAGGAAAAGGACAACAAAGGCAAAACCAAAGAGTACCACTGCTATAATTTTCGGGAAGACGGTCATGGCATGTACTACTGCCCACATCCAAGAAGACAAAATTTTCAATAGAGGAGGAAGACAGAATCAGATCTCTCCGCCAAGGGCAAGACCACCACCACCCAGGCAACCAGGGCCGATTCCACCAGTCCAAAATCCTTTGACCACCTGTACAACAACCACCACCACAACCTCTTATTCCACCGCTACCCCCACCACCTGCTGTAAATACCCCCACCACCTGCTGTAAACCAAGCGGTGAGTGTTATTAGCTTGGAAGCTAAAGGGAAGGCAAAGGTAGAAGAACCAATTCGAGAGAAGCACAAAGGGAAAGCAAAAGTAGAAGAAGTGGATGCCATGGGAATGAAGCGTGCCGGGCACGAAGAAGCCTCTCAAAAAGAAGATAAAATGAAAGGAAAAGGCGACTCTAGTAAGCAAGCATCTAAGCCTCGATGAAAGATCTACATAGTGGATATTTCACTAGGTGAGTATGCTAAACCATATGACTTAGTTCAGGATGTGTTGATGCAGGGCCCAAAGATAACTTGGCCCCAATTACTCCATCTTGCACCAAGGATGAGGAGGCAATGGACGAAGATGGTAAGTACAAGAAGATAAGATCAAGGATAGCTGGGGCTATCTTTGGGAGGGACCTTGATGACATCCTACCAACCATGGATGCCCACATAAAGGGGCAACGTGTCTCAAACATCTACATAGATGGTGGCGCGTAGATATGCATCATGAGTGAAAAAATGATGCACCATCTAGGCCTAGAGGTGAGTAGCCGGCACCCTGTCGAGCCAAAATGGCGAATAACGTAAGAGTGAAATGCGTAGGCATTGTGAATACGGTCAAAGTAAAGGCATTCAACATAGAAGTGGAGGTAGACATTTTTGTCATGCCACACAAAGGGGAGGGCTACCCTATCATTCTTGCAAGACCCTGGCTCATGGCTATGGAAGCTAAGCAAGACTGGAGTACCGGAATGATTCAGATGAAGGACGCTAAAGGGAAGTCCATATTCTACAACATGAAGACTAGGAAGCAGCGCAACATAATCTTGGAGGCTTCAGAAGATGAGTCCACCAGTGACTATTCGTCCACCTCAGGAGAAGAGACAACAACAACTGAAGAAAGTGACAGTAGCATCGAAGTGATGGGGTTCATCCTTAAAGACCCAAAAAGATTGACACAATATGAAGCACCACCGACAAACCAAGAGGGACCATCAAGTACGCAATCCTTAGAGGATACAAGTAAGTTACATCGGATGCTCTCCAATGAGTTAACCAATGAAGAGAGGAAGGAATATGTCTCCATGCTAGGTAACTTCACCACATTGTTCATTGATGGTTATGATAAGGTCACAGGAATCACAATAGTACAACATTGCATAAGACTCCAGGAAGGAAGTAAACCCGTAGTGCAAAAGCTCAGAAGACTTGGGGTAATCCAACAAGAGGCACTACTCAAAGAAGTGAGGAATTTGCTACAGGCAAGTTTCATTTACCCCGTCGAAGACTCAGAATGGGTCTCTCCAGTAGTAGTCACACCAAAGAAGAATGGCAAGTGGAGAGTCTGTGTGGACTATAAACCTCTCAATGTAGCCACAAAGAGGGACCACTTTCCCCTCCCATTCCAAGATGAAATTCTCAATGAAGTGGCAGGTCATGAGCGCTACACAGTATGTGATGGCTACTCAGGATACTTTCAAATTAGTATTGTAGAAGAAGACCAGAAAAAAAAAACTTTCATAACACCTTGGGGATGCTTTGCTTACAGAGCGATGCTTTTTAGCCTCACCAACGCTCCAGCAACATTCTAGCGCTATGTGATTTTTGTCTTCCAACCATACTTTGGAATGTCAATACGATTCTTCATAGATAATTTTTGCATCTATAGTTCACGCTCCCTCCATTTGAGCAAAGTCTATGATGGCCTGACCAGGCTGCAAACCTTGGGTGGCCAGCTCAACGTGGATAAGTGTCACATTGGTGAAAGCAAAGTCACTCTCCTTGGACATGTAATTTCAACAAAAGAGATTGAGGCTAACCCTAGCAAGATTCAAGCTTTGGTATCTTTGTCATCACCCACACCAGCTAAGCAGTTGGTCTCTTTCCTTCAAAAGGTAAGATACTTAAGCAGGTTCATTCACTTGCTATCTCAAGTGGTTCTCCCTCTACAACAAGTCACCCAGAGGGATGTCTTCTCATGGAGTGAAGAAAATGAGTAGCAATTTACCAAGGTGAAGCAAATCCTAGCCACGCTTCCCACCATTTCACCCCCCAGATGGGACGAGCCATTTTATGTGAACCACAGTGTAGGAAGTGATACACTTGGAGCCGTACTAATGCAAAAGGACCCCCAAACTTCTTTCATGTGTCCTATCTACTTCTCTAGTAGTGTCATGACCCCATCAAAAAAGGGATTCACCACAGTAGAGCACATGGTGCTTGCACTAATGTTTGCTACTACAAAGTTCCGCTCTTATCTACTGCCTAGACCCTTTGTAATTCTGACAATGGAGGAGGTTTTTTCGTATGTAATGCGACACATGGATGTCTCATCTAGAATCTCTAAATGGCTGGTTAGATTACAAGAGTTTGACTACACCATGCAAGTAGAAAACTCCACCAGGGCTAGTCTAGCAGATATTCTTACTCATCGTCACTATGAGAAGAAGCTGAAGGTCAACACGGAAGCAAAAGAAGAGACACCAATGGTAGAAAGTCCTAAGCTAGAAAGGCTCACTCTCTTTTCTTTGACAAAGAATACAAGAGAACAGTGGACCAGTCTGCAGCTGGCATCGTCATTTTCAATGAGCAACAAGAAAGGGTATTCTCCATCGGGCAGCTATTACACTCCCACTCCAACAACAAAGCAGAGTATGCAACTTTAATTCTTGGGTTAGGACAGTGTATTTTGCAAGGGATTCAGCGCCTAAATGTGTTTGGCGATGCTTTGATTTTGATAAAGCAGATAAACGGAACTTGGATTTGTAAAAATCAGGTTTTACTTGGTCAACTATGCCAAGTTAAGGATCTTTTAAGAAAGCTTGAAGCAGTGCAATTATTTCATGTCCCTAGGACAAAAAATCAGGAGGCAGATGCTCTAGCCAAGGAAAGAATACAAGATGTTCCCATAGGAGCAATCAAACTAAAACTACCCCTCTTTCAAGGTAGTGATGCTCTGCCTGATATTATCAGCTTCTTAGACACAGGAGAATGTCCGGAAAGGTACACTAAGGGCCAGAAACAGTGGCTGGTAAGGAAGGCTACAAGATACCGCCTTGTAAACGACCACTTGTATTGTAAAGGCAAGGATCAGATTCTCAGGCGAGTACCAACCTCCAGTGAGATCACGGAGGTAATTTCAAGTTACCATGATGGTGTCTACGGTGGTCATTTTGCTTTAGATATCACCAGTAGGAAGATTCTATAGGCAAGATACTCTTGGCCTAGTCTGAACAGGGATGTGCATCACTGGTGTAAAACATGCAAGGCCTGTCAAGTGGCCAGTGATCGCACACTAACCTATGAACCACAGACTCCTATCATCTCATACGGTCCGTTTGAGAAATGGGAAATAGATGCAATCAGTCCTCTACCAAGGGCTCAATCAGGTAAACTATATATTCTAGTTGGTGTAGACTACATGACCCGATGGGCGAAAGCAGCAGCCACTACCCGCATTACAGCCCAGGAGGTAGCAAAGTTCATATTTGAGCACACCTGTTGCAGTTTTGGCACTCCTCTTGAGATAATATCTTATAGGGGACCAGGTTTCAGAGGCAATCTGGTGGGAGAACTGATGAAAAATTTAGGCATTACATGCCGACATTCCACACCCTACTATCCACAGTGCAATGGCCTAGTGGAAAAGGTAAATAGAATGATCTGCAAAATCATCACAAAGCAGGTGAATAACCACATAGGTGACTAGGATAAACATCTCATGGCCGCTCTATGGGCCTACCGAACGACGTTCCAAACATCATTAGGTTTCACCCCTTTCCATCTAGTTTACGGAAAGGAGGCAATTCTACCCATTGAGGTACAGATAGCCAGCTTACGAGTCATGGCTAGCCAATTACAGTGCACAATTGTAAATCTCCGCAACCACATCCTGGATCTAGAGAGGCTCCAACTATATAGGGAAGATGCAATCAATCACTATGCAGCGCAGGCAGAGCGATGCAGGCTCACCTTCAATCAAGGGCTTAAGGAAAAGGGCCTAGAAAAAGGCATGTTAGTATTGAGATACAACAACAGATTTGACACCAGGAAGGAGAAGAAATATCAACCCAGATGGGAAGGACCATTCATCGTCAAAAGGCGCTATAACAATGGCAACTATAAGTTGATGGAAGCAGATGGGAGAATTCACAAGACTAGAGTCAATGGATGGAGGCTAAAGAGGTGTTTCCTTAGGTTTGATCCAGAGTTCATGCTAGATATTCCAGAAGAGGGAGAACCCTCCAACTCCGCGACTAAAGAATAAGAGGTAGGGCTAGAAGCATGAATGCTTCTAGCTAGACGGGAGGGCTAATGACGACCGGTTCTCGAAACCGCGACCGCGAGAACCAAACCCCAAGAAGGGGAGAGCATATTACCAAGAAAAAAACGATAAAAAACAGTTTTTTTTTAACATTCACCACCCCTCTAGGCCTAACCACTGGCGGGACGCCACCAATTTGGCCACATCTCTCCATTATCGCCAGAATACAGAGCCCTCTCTCTCCCTCCTGCTCGGCTCCGCCAACTCTCTCTCTCTCACTTACCCTGCTTCTGCATTGCCTGGCCCAATGGGCGCATAAAAAATACACTACCGCTGTCTATATTCCACGGGCGGGCTGCCATGCATGGACAAGAATTCTCTCTCTCTCTCTCTCTCTCTCTCTCTCTCTCTCTCTCTCTCTCTCTCTCTCTCTCTCTCTCTCTCTCTCTCTCTCTCGCATTATTTATACACACACACTTTTGCATTTTTTTAAACCCTCTCTCTCTTACCTCCTCGCCTGTCTTTCTTACATTGGCGGGCCGCCATACCTCACCCCTCCCTCTTCCTTCTCATCCACACTACCTCGACCTCACTCTCCCCTACCTCCCTCTCCCTCTTGTTTTCTTCCCACCGACGGGCCATCGTTCTCTCTCTCTTCCTCACTCTCTCTCTCTCTCTCTCTCTCTCTCTCTCTCTCTCTCTCTCTCTCTCTCTATCCCTCCCACCATAGATTTGCTCACTCTCTCTCCCTTTGTGTACGCACCCCGCGCACATGGAATATAATAACTCTCTCTCTCTCTCTCTCTCTCTCTCTCTCTCTCTCTCTCTCTCTCTCTCTCTCTCTCTTAATTCATCCCCACATACCCTGTTTCTCTTTCCTCTCTCTCACTCACTCACTCTCTCTCTCTCTCTCTCTACAACCACACACACACACCCTTACTCTCTCATCCACACACCCCTAACCTCTTTAGTCTCTCCCTGGCCCGCTGCTCATCTCCCCCCCCCCCCCCCCATCCCGTTGACCTTACACCCCCCCTTCCCTCACTCTCTGTAGGCCATGATCTCGCGTTGATGGGGGCTTTTCACAAGCCAAGCTCCCATACCCCTCTTCTCTCGTCCCCACCCCATGAAAACCCCCTCTTAGGGAGGGAGTGATAAAAGACATTGGAAAAAGTAAGAAAAAAATAAAGTATGATTATGTAAATATATGAGAAAGGTAAAATAGGCCACCTCATGCCTGCGGGGCAGCCCATCCCCACCTTGCCTCCTTTTTCTTCACTGTTGCCCCGCCGTGTGTCCCTTTTCCTCTCCTCCATTCAAAAGGTCAACCCCCTCTCTCTTCCCCTTGTCCTTTCTCCTTTCTCTCTCCCCTCAAGCTACCCCACCTCTCACCAATAGTGCATTCTAACTCACCAATAATGCACCCTAACTCACATGCAACTTACCCTCTCTTCCAAAATAGTATACCCCACCCCCCCTTTCTCTCTCCTATCATATCCCATGACCCAAATACCCCCCCCTCTCTCTAAAGGGCGCCATGTCTCTTGTCTTGTAGCTAAATAACCTCCCCCACACTCACACACACTCAGTTTCACTAAAAAAGGTGCCCACAGACCCATCCCCACCAGTGGTTACCTGATTTTTTCTTCTGTTCACACACATCTGCACACAGATTCACCTCTGAACAAACTCCTCTCTCTCCCCTCTTGTAATTACTTTATTCTCCATGTCACCTCTCACTTTTTTTCATCAACCCATCTCTCTCTCTTAGTCTCTCTCTCATGAGACTACTGTTCTGGCACATATACACAGAGCCAGACAAGTGGGGCCCACAATCACATGGCCTATGTAGATAATGATTTCTTCATTTCTAAATTCTAGAATTTCTTCCCCCCCTCCTCCCCTATATAAAGAGGGGTCACCATCACACAAAAACACACAACATCACCAAAGAACACACTATGCACTGTGTGTGCCTAGTGCACACACACACACACACACACCCACACCATCACCATCACCGCAATCACTATGCTTGTCTTGAGCATGACCTCTACACCCTTGGCTATGGAAGATGAAGGGCAACTAAATGAAGGATGATGGCCATAATCCTCGTGCGAGTCTTCGCCATCAACTCCCACCTATCCGCCATGTGCTCTACCACTCTCTCCCTTGTCATTCCCCTACCCTATGCTCCCCATTTCATCGCCTAATTCTCTAAATAAAGCTTGAGGTTTTGTGAGTATGTTTTCTTGCAATGTTTTGCCCATGTGAGGTGTGCGGAATCGCCACCTAGTCTTGTGTTTTGGAGTGAGCTTGTGCATGTGTGAAGGGTGTGCGGATTCGCCATCCTTTTGTGATGCCTAAGTACTAAGCCGCTATACCCCCTCCCTCACTCTCTCTCTCTCTCTCTCACTTGATCTCATTCCCTTTCCTTTTCATCATTACTCCCAAGCATCCATCTCTCTTGGATGAAAACTTTGTTATGGTGGTGTGTTGTTTGCGTCCTAGCCGCTGAAGCTAGGTGGTGCCCCCTGTTTGCTTTACCATGACAGGCTCGAGGCGCGCCATTCGGTCCCCGGTGTTTTAGAGGCCGTCGGGGTTCGGGGTTCGCTTTGCTCCCGTCATTTGGTGCCCCCACGGAGCATCTTTTCATGAAACCCTTCAGTTTACAAGACTGAAACCCCTAAACTATTGTTAATGGATGAATGGCTAGCAGGATTTGCTAATTGGACGACAGAAGAAGAAGAGCTCCAAGCACAACTAGACGAACTCCGCATCTCCATCGAAGCTCGAGTGCCAGGCGTAACGGTAATCGATTTGCAGTGGGAGAGTCAACCAACACGCCAAACCCAGTGGATATACATAGGCCAAGTGCCAAGAAGAAGAAGGAGAAGGTCGAAACCATGTCCGCAACCTACAACCAACCCACAACAACAAAATGGAAGGAGCTCTACACAATAGAGAATAAACACTATTCTACTTTGAGAATCGGGTAACTCAAGTCACCAAGGTAATTATCACAGTTAGTTTTCAAGTCGCACCTGATGCTGCAGCACAGATAACGGAAGCATTGGCTCACACTCTCACTAAAGAAACTAGGGATCTACTGAGTTTGTTTCAGGAAAGAACACCACCCTTTCCCACAAGCTTGGACAGTGACTAAGCACCTCTAAGCTTCACATGAATCAATACAACCTACCTCAAGACAGATCACACATACCAACACGTGTACGCTCAATCAAGGTAATACTAGATTTGAAGGCTCACTACCAGCACGTCATTGACACCATGCCGGGTGGGGAGCGGTTTTTGGAGGTTCTGGCATCAGATCAACCATTTGTCTTACCTTTCGTACAAGGCAATGTACCGTTTGAAGTGTAAATCTATGTCCTAGTATAAGAGGGTATACACGCCTCCTTGTAAGGAAGAAAAAAACTTTTGCAAGTTAAGCAGTGTGTCTTTCTAGCTCTCTCTCAGTAATCATGGCAAGTGTAGCATTTCCAACATTTAAAGGAAAGAAGGGGGAGGATTTGGTAACAGACTTCCTAGATGACTTTGAAGTAGTATGTGTAGTGAGCAACAAAGATACGGATGAATCCCGGGTTAGAATCTTTAAGCATCTCATGAAGCTAGAAGCTAGATCATGGTACAATGCACTTCCACAAGCAACCAAGGATGACTGGGAACCCTTAAAAACCTCTTTTAAGAGGCGCTTTGGGGGAGGTACCACTTCAGAAAAGCTGTGGGACAAGTTGAGATACTTGAAGCAGGAGGGTCTTTTAGAATATGCCACCTATGAGTCCAAATTTGTGGATTTGTGGGAACGGTGGGTTGAGTCACTGGCTAGGAGGAAAGCTGCACCCGATTTCCTAAAAAAAGATCAGTTCACGCATGGCTTATGGCCACTTCTCAAGGAGAAGGTGAAAAGTAGATTCCCGGCTACGTACGAGTTAGCCGTTGAGATTGCTCGCCTTAAAGACAAGAAGCTGCGAATGAAAGCCAAAGAAACCGAGTCAACAGAATCAGGAACATCGCATCAACCAGCAACTACGACAACCACCATTCCACCACCACCACCGGCTCTTGGGGTAAGAGATGACCAACAAGATATGTTGGCCCATATTACTGACCAACTGCAGAATTTGTCTGTCCACTTAATACAACAAGGGAGGAGTCAAGAAAGAGATCAAGACCCTGGAAGAGCACGACGACAAAACAGGGAGTATCATTGCTACAACTGCGGAGAAGACGGTCACGATATGTACTACTGTCCCAAACCACGACAAAACTATAATAGAGGAGGTAGGAGGAACCAATTGTCACCCCCTAGAGAAAGAACACCCCCACCCCGAGCACCACCCCCACCAACACAAATTCTACGTCCACCCCAGACACCACTACAAGCATCCATCCCACCTCTTCCACCAGCCCCACCACCTGATCGCCCTGTAAACATCATAAGGCTAGAAGAGAAAGGAAAATCCATAGTAGTGGATCCACCCAGAGCAAAGGAGAGGGACAAGGGTAAGGAGAAGGTAACCTTTTTAGAACCACTTGAAGCCATGACTGTGAAAAGAGCTAGGAGGGAGAAAGCTACACAATCAGATGATGAGAGAAGCATGAGAGGAAATTTGTCAACAAAAGCATGCAATGTGAAAGAAGGAGATGATGGGTGTTTCGAGGAATAAATGTAGCACATGTGACATCAAAAGATGTCTCAATAGCTTCCACCTTTCCAAGAAGGGTTTTCGATGTAGAAGTTTCTCCACTCATATCTCACTGTGCTCAGTACGTGAGTGTCTGTTGGACCTTCTCCTTCACTTCACCAGACTTAAGTACTTAGACTTCGACTCTTTTGCTCACCTATACCAGCATGAGCGACACAACGTAAATATGCTCAACTCTTCCAGCTTGAGCAGTACCTAGAATAGCTAAGACGCTTAAACCACACAGAATATTACTTGAAGCTTTGGGACTAACACCTCACTCATTTTGTGGCGTAGCTACTCGACTCTGACTTGTTGTCTTGTCGGTTGCATGTTGACACTGCTTTGTGACAAGTTCTTCGGCTGTTGTAGTGGCTGCTGAGACATACTTCGTGAAGTTTCATCGTTTTCCTGTACCTTCTTCTCTTTGTAGTGCTCAGGCCTCTTGTCAGTCTTTTCTTCATGTGGATTATGGATTTTTTTGTAAATAATAAACAAAGAAAATCTTAAAACTTTACAAAAGAAAAATCATTGAAATAGAAATCTAAATGCTATGTACACTATACACATGTCCCTAGGGGCTCATATATGGATTTTGTCCCCATACTCCTCTGTAACTCTACTATGAGGGAATATACTCTAAATTTCATCAAAAATTTATCACAATAAAACGCAAAAATTCAATGCATCTCACAAAACATTGCCCTCTAATAGTCATAATGTTAGGTCCGCATTCAGAATGCCTCCCCCCTTCCTATTTGGAGTCATCCTTTACGACAGGGTATCGCAAAGGGTATGTGTTGTGCTTGGGCAAAAAGTTGTGCTTGTGCAGGCCTTGTAATGTAGCCCTATTATGCATACACAGTCAATGCATGGAAAAGATTTATGTTGTGCAAGATGTGGGTATAAGCAATTTGCTTATTGGCATTTGTTGGCGAGGCTTCCTATTCTAAGCAATGTAATGGTCTTTGAAGCTCCTGTATCGTTGCTTGATTGAAGAGACTTGCTCTCTTCTAACTGTACTGTAATCGTAGGAAGAATTGTAAGAATTCAAGCGGCGATGCACTGACAACAGTTTTGTTGTTCTTCTTTGGGACCCATTTCTTTGTGATTATTGGCTGTTTTGTTGTTGGCTCTCGTTTGGGAACCCATACTTGCCCATGCTTTGTTTGTGTTTGAAGAGACTTCTTTGGGATCCACCTTTTTGTTGTGTGAGTCGACAGTGGTCTTTGCTTCAGCCCTTGTACGCTTGGTTGGTGACGGGATTCAGGCTTTGAAAGTTGATACTGTGGTTGTTTTGGAATCCAAATGAATTCTTGACTTTTTTGTGCTTGAATCAAATTCTTTGGAGCCCAAACCTGAGTTGTGAAAGCTTCCGACTTTGTGATATTCTTACCCGTTCGTGCACGCTTTCCTTGCTTTTGTTTTGGTGTTGGCTCTTGTGATTTGTCATTAGAGATCTTTGTCTTCTTGATCCATATCTGTTTTTGGCTGATCTGGCTTTTTGGTATCCAGATTTGTCGAGCTTTTTGGCTTTGACTTGTTGTCCTGTTCTTTTGACCTATCATGGTTGTTGCTGAAGGGGTTGGTGATAGTGATGGTCTAAGTTGATGATAGGGGATGGCGTAAGATTCATCACTATCGCTACTATCCTCAGCAAGGTTAACTTCTTGTACTTTCCCTTTATTTTTTGGCTGGTAGTGGAAAGTTACCGTCTGTTTGCTCGTGGGTGGTAGTTTCTTGGAGGACTTTTCTAGCCCATTGATTAGAGCATTGTTAGCTTGTTGCTTTGGTCGTATTCCTCCTAGTTGAGTCTTTGCATCCTTATTAGGAGCCATGTATGAGGATGCTTGTGGTGGCTGTGTTTTCACTGAGGACTTTGGAATCCACTTTTGATGCACTTTATTCATGTAGCGATGACATTGATTCTTGGGTCGTTGATCTTCTTGAAGCTCGAAGTGTTCTACAGAGTCATAGAACTCGTCGTCTTCTTCATCTTTTGATTCTCCACATTTCTTTGTTTGATCCTTATTTCGAGAGCTTGTTGATGTCTGGTTCTCTTCATTTTCCTGGATTACACTCACTGCAAAATAAGGAACGACATCATAGCCATTTTCATCACAAAACTTTGTTGTGGGAGCATCTTCCACGACGCACACGTCCAGAGTAGCCAAGATGTGTTCCCATCCAAAAGGCTCTAACTCTTCTTTAGGAAATGGTTCTAGGATATAGTCCATATCCTCTATAACTCGCTCTAGGATACATTCCTCACGTTTCAAGCTACCACATTGTGAAGCTCCACACATCCACAGTTCTTTAGGCTTACCTAACCAAGCTAGCAGTTCTGATCCTGCAACTGTGGCGGAATCAAACTCCTCAACCGGTGTTCTCGTCACATCCCTTTAGCTATGGTCCTTCAAGTTTACCTTTGTTATGGTTTCCATATGTCTCAGGTATATATGGTCATAACCCCAATCTTGGACCATTTTCAATTGTCGCATGAACGGTCTTCCCAGAATGATGTCATAGTTGTTCTTCTTGCCAAAGTCAACAACAACAAAAGTGTGTTCATATTCAATGCCACAAGAAGTAACAAGTACTTTTTCTAGCAATCCTAGGGGCTTTTCCTTGTGTCCGTCTGCAAGCTGCAGGGTCATTCGTGTGGATATCAAGGAAGGTTGTCCCCATTTTTTCCAAACCTCTTTGGTTGCAATGGCCACACCAGCTCCACTGTCAAGGATTGCCATGGTTTTTACACCATTGAATTCCACAGGAAGGGTGGTGTTTCCATCTTCTCCCTCATAATACTCGCCTACCTTGTTTAATGGAACTGGCCTAGTATTTAGTTGAGGCATTTCAAGCTCTTTGATGCCTTCCTCGATTTGAGTCATTGGGGTTTTTACGCCAAATTTCTCTAGACATTTACCCACATTAGCCCACATGTTTGGTCTTATTCTGAGCAACTCGGCTAACATTATTGTACAAGTGACTGGGGTAAATAGAATATTTACTAGCCCCTTTGAATCGATGGCCTTGTTGGGAGACAGTCTCTGTGATGGGACTGCAACCACATCTGGCTTGGTCTCCTACTCTCCCATGTAGGACTGTAGTGTTCTTAGCGAATGGGGTTGACTATCCATAGATTGTACAGATCCTTTGTCGCCCCAACACGATCTCACGTTGTCAGGAGTTTTTTGGAGCAAGGGATTACGCATATGTACATATACATGCATGGTGCATGAAATAAAGAATTGCCCATTTTTCAGAGCCAGGTGGTTACGTGGGGCCCACATGTGTACAAGTAGGACATCATGTTCATAGTGCATCGATTTTCACTATCACCAATACCAGTATGTTTTTTCTACAATAAAGAGGAGTTGTTATCACATAAAACTTCTCGAGGAAGCTATCCACGGGCCGACGACGTGAGGTCAGCAGGTGCGTCAGATGGCATCTCGTGGCGTCAGGAGGCCGAACGGGGTCAATATTTGCACGTGGATGAATACGGACACAACGTGGGTGTTTTCTTGTGAGAGTTATGCAGAAAGTTCATCATTAGGACCACTTTTTGGGGCCACTTCACGTGGTTGAGAGACGCATTATTGAAAAGAAATGAGTGCCAGGTGTGCGGATGATGCAAAAAGGTGACAACTATGCACTGCGAGGTCAGTTTTTGGCCTGTTCGAGGTCCGTTTGAGGTCATCTAAAAGGCCAAGGGTGCCCAACTAAAAAAGCTGAGTGTGGGAACTGAAAAAACTGAGAGAAGACCCAAAAAAACGTGGAGAAGAGAGGAGGAACAGCCGCAAGTGTGTTTTTGGTGTTTTTGGAGCCTGTTTTGGCCGTAAACTGCTCATCCGAGGTCGGATTTGAGCACTTTGACATTGTAGATTGGGGTTTTGGGCCGTTTCGGACGCGATGGCGCTGTCCATTTTGCCAAATTCCTCACTCTTTTCCTGCTGTTTTTCTGTGTAAGTTTCTCCTATGAGCGAAGTTTCTGCTCTAGTTTGTGATTGTATCAGGCTTATTTTACCCATACTGTGTGAGCTATTTGCCCCATTGGTGTTGGCCCATGCTCAATTGTATCTAAACATCAGAAATTCTCCTCTTTTGAGCTGAGTTTTTTGGGTGTGTGTGTGTGTGTGTGTGTGTGTGTGTGTGTGTGTGTGTGTGTGTATGTGTGGAGTGGGCAAGTGGATAGTCTCTCTCCTCTCACTCCAGAGGTGTGTTCCCTGTCTCGGCCAGGTGTGTTGTCTAAGCCGAGTGGTGCCCCATAGTGTGTGTGTGTGTATCTTCCCAAGAGTGTGTGTCGGGTCGTTATAGAGGCGCTGTGTGTGTTTTCATCCCGCTCACAACGTCTAGATTCATTTGAGATACAGTCTCAAATTCCTCTATTGGTGGTAGAAACACTCCTCGTTCATCACCAGTCTTGTCTACTCGTCTTCTTAGGTCATCGGCTTCATTGGCTCTCTGACTTGTTTCCACAATTCGTCAAGACCATCTATCTCTTTACAATCCTCAGGTATAGCTTGGTGAAATCCCTCGGAAGAGTTATCCGTGGTATTCAGTACTATCCTTGGTTCTAATGCTGGGTCTTTGAGTTTTGGTCTGTGCTCATGACTAGAATTTGGCTCTTTTAGTTCCTGGTTTGGTGGGATTGCTTGTGTAGGCATGACACGGATCACATCCTCAGGTTTTGCAACTGGTGGTTCTCGTAAAGCTTGGGCTGTTTGAATCATTTTCCTGCACATTTCCAACCTTTTCTTTTCTAATTCTGCATAGGGATATGTCATCCACCTCTGTTCTTGGGTTTGGTTGTTTTTGAGCCTCCCATCATAGGCTTTCAAGAGGGCATATAATGTCTCATTAACCTTTTCTGCCAACAAAGATCCTCCTGAACTAGCACTTCTCGGTTTCTCATGTGTGGATGGTTCTGCTAGAGGTTTAACCATCTGTGTAAGAGAAGGTGCCTCCTTTTCCTCATGTTGTTTTATCTTCTCCTCAGCTTCGGTAAGCTTCTCAGCTAGGGATTTTTGCTCTCGTTCCTTGCGTGCTTTCATCCTAGTCTTTCTAGCTTTCCAACTATTTTGTTTGCTCTTGGTTTTCTGACTAGGTGCGTCTGTCTTTGGTCCATCATCTGTCTTTGGACTCGTGTCACTTTCCGTGTTCTTTGTCTCTGGATTCTCATCAGCTTTCTTTTGAGCTTGTGCTCTCGTAACCACTTGAACTGGTACGACATTTTCATTTTCTGAGCTACTAGGTAGCTGAACAATCCCCGATACATTTGTCATGATTTTCCTGAGTTGGTTTGGTTTTTTCGGGCAATCGGGGATCAAGTGAGTGATGCCACACTCAAGACAATAGGCATTTACTTCAGTGATCTCCGTATGAGGACATTGTTTGACCAAGTGGTTGTCACGACTTTTGTGACAATCTGTCTCTGGTTGAGGAGATTCTTTCAGCATTTCCTCTTGGCTATAAGCAAGCTTTGACCTAGATAAGCCGCTATTTGCAATGAATCGCAATGTCCTTTCGTCCATTTCATACCTTCTTTCTTTCGAATGAGACCCAGGAGGTGGAGGTTGTACTGGCCTCACCACTCCATGTGTTTTTCTCACATTTTTTTGCTCCAAAGGGTAGTACTCACTTTGGTTGCTATACCACATTGTAGCTGGTACTGGAGTTGGTTTATTTGATGCTTTCATCATTGGCATGTATCTCATGTCTACCTGCATTCTAGCACCTGTCAACGGAGTTTGTTGTCCTAAGACAAGCTGTGGCCTTAAAACTCCTATTGGTCCTTGCGCATTCCCCGTAATGTATCTAGGTGGAGTAGGTGCTTCTGGATTAGGTTGTACATACCTCTCCCTAGCATTTTCCATGCTATAATAGCACTCTTCCCCCGTATGGTTCGTCCATTTTCTCTCAATTTCACACCACTTCGGCTCTCCCAAATCAGACCTTACAAGAGGAATCAACCTCTTGACCAAGTCGTCGATAAGCTTTTCTTGATCAATAGGTGCCGTTGGCTTGCCAATGGACTCACTTATCTGTGAAACACTGTGCTGAGAGGATGTGTCATCTCCTTGACTCTTTAAGTCCTTTTCTTTGTATGCCTCACAGTTATCCACTAGATAAAGAGCTTCTTTGATCAACTCGTTTAGCGTCATCCTCCTTATCATATGCAGATCCTTCTGAAGGCCCTCATCTCTCATTCCCTGGATAAAGATCAGCATCAGTCATGCTTGCGTAAGTAATTCCGCTCTTGGACAGAGCTTAACATATCTCTTGAGTCGTAATGATGCTTTGCGTATTGATTCATTCTCTTTCTGTTTGAATCTATGGATTTGCGAGACCGTGTTGTGAGCAATGCCTTTTGGCGAGAATTCTTCAATAAACTCCTCAAACAGCTCATCTAGGGTCTCAAAATCCCATATTTCCACCGAGTCAAACCATGTAGCTGCATCATCTTCTAGAGTCAATCCAAATCCCGCAAACTGTGTCGCAAAATCTGAAACTTCCTCTGCTCTAATCACTCTTCTAAAAGCCGCTACGTGATCTCTCGGATCTTCATCTCCGGAGTATTTTCTGTTTACCCATTTCTGGACTAGGGATGGTCTAACTCATGGATTGTCTGCAAGTCTAACCAGAGACTCTCCCAATCCTTCTCTCGTTATCGCTCTTGAAAGGAATCCAGGTGGCTCTCTTCTTGGAATTCCTATAGGAATTCTCGTGTTTGGTGGAGGCATTTGTGGTCCTTCATTGACCAAATATCCACCTCTTTCTAGTACAGCCTGTGGATTTGTGCTTTCTACAACTCTGTATTCTCGTCCATACTTGTCGACAACTATAGATCTCCATTGACAGTCGACTTCGTATGTGTAGACATATAAGAGCTTGTAATCCGTTATCTCTTCTAGGTATGGATCTGAGCACCTATAAAGATTGACCTCATTGTCGTCAATGTATCTATATAGTCCTTCACTCTCATGACCAATCATCCAAACTCTCTCAACAAGATGGGTCTTTATCAATTGCAAGTTTGGAAGATCCATTGTGGGAGGATATTCCTGTATCTTCGGGATCTCCAAGCTTGTGTAAGCTGTGTTTGAATCTAGGGTAGACATGATTTCTGGGCTTAAGAGCTTTTGCTTGGTTCAAATAGACTTAGTCCACTGTGTTCAAGTTATTTGGTTAGGGAAAAGTTGAAACTTTGTCCGAAACCGCAACCGTTTTGTCACAATTCTCGCAAATTGTCGCTTCTAGACACCCCTGACTTCCGGATGAATTTTGAGGCCTCAAACGATGTTTTTTTCAAAGTTGAACTAAAAGGTTGCCGTTGGCATACATTTAGTTCATGTTGACGGGAGCAAAGCGAACCCCGAACCCCGACGACCTCTAAAACACCTGGGACCGAATGGCGCGCCTCGATCCTGTCACGGTAAAGCAAACAGGGGGCACCACCTAGCTTCAACGGCTAGGACGCAAACAACACACCACCATAACAAAGTTTTCATCCAAGATAGATGGATGCTTGGGAGTAGTGATGAAGAGGAAAGGGAATGAGATCAAGTGAGGAGAGAGAGAGAGAGAGTGAGGGAGGGGGTATAGCGGCTTAGTACTTAGGCACCACAAAAGGATGGTGAATCCGCACACCTTTCACACATACACAAACTCACTCCAAACACAAGACTAGGTGGCGATTCCGCACACCTCACATGGGCACAACATTGCAAGAAAACATACTCACAAAACCTCAAGCTTTATTTAGAGAATAAGGCGATGAAATGGGGAGCATAGGGTAGGGGAATGAGAAGGGAGAGCGTGGTAGAGCACATGCGGATAGGTGGGAGTTGATGGCGAAGACTCGCACGAGGGTTACGGCCATCATCCTTCATTTAGTTTCCCTTCATCTTCAATAGCCCAAGGGTGTAGAGGTCATGCTCAAGACGAGCATGGTGATTGCGGTGATGGTGTGGGTGTGGGTGTGGGTGTGTGTGTGTGCCCTAGGCACACACAGTGCATAGTGTACTCTTTGGTGATGGTGTGTGTGTGTTTAGTGTGATGGTGACCCCTCTTTATATAAGGGAGGAGGGGGGAGAAATTCTAGAATTTAGAAATGAAGAAATCATTATCTACACAGGCCATGTGACTGTGGGCCCCACTTGTCTGGCTGTGTGTATATGTGCCAGAACAGCAGTCTCATGAGAGAGAGACTAAGAGAGAGAGATGGGTGAATGGAAAAAATAGAGGTGACATGGAGAATAAAGTAACTACAAGAGGGGAGAGAGGGGAGTGTGTTCAGAGGTGAATCTGTGTGCAGATGTGTGTGAACACAAAAAAATCAGGTAACCACTGGGTGGGGATGGGTCTGTGGGCACCTTTTTCAGTGAAACTGAGTGTGTGTGAGTGTGGGGGAGGCCATCTGGCTACAAGACAAGAGAGATTTCGAATTTTAGAGAGAGAGGGGGGTATTTGGATCATGGGAGAGTGTAGGAGAGAGAAAAGGGGGGTGGGGTATACTGTTTTGGAAGATAGGAGAGGTGGCATGTGAGTTAGGGTGCATTATTGGTAAGGACAGGGGGTGGGGTAGCTTCAGGGGAGAGAGAAAGGAGAAAGGACAAGGGAAAGAGAGAGGGGGTTGACCTTTTGAGTGGAGGAGAGGAAAAGGGACACACGGTGGGGCAACAGTGAAGAAAAAAGAGGCAGGGTGGGGATGGGCTGCCCCGCAGGCATGAGGTGGCCTATTTTACCTTTCTTATATATTTACATAATCATACTTTATTTTTTCTTACTTTTTTCCAATGCCTTTTATCACTCCCTCCCTAAGAGGGGGTTTTCATGGGGTGGGGACGAGAGAAGAGGGGTATGCGAGCTTGGCTTGTGAAAAGCCCCCATCATTAGCCCTCCCCTTTTGGCTAGAGGCATTTATGTCTCTAGCTCATATGTTTCTTCTTCCGCTTAGCTGTAGGATCCGATATCGAGTTGCCTTCTGAACTAGCCATTCCATTTGGCCATTAGTGAGATTTCTGGGATATTCATGAATCTGTAACAGGTCGGAGTGATAACTTTTTCCTTGGAATAGTGTCAGTTGATTAAAGGGGAAGCCCATGGCTTCCAGAACTTTGTGCCAATGTCCTCCTGGATCCCAAGTGAAAAATAGGATCATTGTTTGCAGTGTCCAAACAATAAAATTTGCATGCCAAATTGGATCAAATTTGTAACCACCAGTAGCGAGAGGGGAAATGATCATCTTGGCTCCTGCAAAGACAGAACTAAAAATTATGATTCCCAAGAGTGTACCAAGAATCCACCATATATGGCCGCCTTGTTGGTGTGGTGAGCTCAAGTTGTCTTCAGAGTCCTGATTACTGCCATGACTAGAAAAAACTGCGAGCATATCATGCTTCTTTTGGGTGTGCTCAAACATGTCAGCTTCCTTTACTGATGCTAATAGCAAGCCACCTACCTTGCGGCTTAAATTCAAGAGTAATCCACTTACCTTTCTCCAAAGAGAGGACGCACTATTTGTAAAAAATTGTACCAAATTGCGAATGAGGTCTTCATTCTTGCATTCTATTAGGCTTTTGTCTATCCATGGCTCCTTTGCTCTTATCTCCATGCTGATCTTCTCTCTATATGTTAGAGCAGCTAGCCATAGCCATAGGTCTGATGCATCCCATGCAAACACAATGCTGTGTTGTGGAGGAGTTTGGAACATCCTTAAAAGGTTGGCAGCATATTGATCATCAAAATTACTCTGAACACCCTCACATAAACTGGAGGCATTACCCATCTCCAAGTTTATAACATCTTTTAGTAGACTAGAGGCATTACCCATCTCCAAGTCTATAACACTACACAATAAAATCTTGCTCGGCTGCCAAGCCTCTGGAGAAATATCCAACTCCAAACCTTCAGTCATACTTACCTCTTTGTTATGTTCCTCTAGTGAAACTGCCTTGATGCAAGATTACTTTAGCTTGCTACACTGTCCTGGGTCCATGCTGGTGCACAGGCTTCCGTTTTCAAAGCCCTCCCCTTTGCTTGATATGTTGTCCATCTTCTGCAAAGCCTTGCTAACAGGCTGGTTTTCCTCTTCTCTTGTATATTTCATGACCTTTGCATTCCTCTTACTCTGACGAGGCCTAATCAACACTTTACACCTTCTTATCCTTACTGCCCAATGCTGTCGATTGATCGCTTTGGTGCCTATTTCATCCAAGGTTAAAGATGTACTCACATTTGTAACACAATTTTCTTGACTTACCTCCCCCACCTGGGTAGCATCTTTTGATTCTTTAACCTCTTGTTCCACTGCTTCAGTTCTTTGAATAGTCTTCTTACTTAATCCTTCTTCTGGTACACTCATCTTGACCTCTTCTGCAAGACCAATGATACTTGGTGTGCGGGTACCAATTGGTGGTGGGCGTAGGATGATTGTAAGTGGTGATTGTGGTGGTGGTTGCATTGGTGACTGGCGTCGAATTGGTGTGGCCAGCTGTGGTTGCACCGCTGGTGGTGCGATTTGAACAGGTGAGATTGGTTGCCTGAGTGGCGGTGGTCTTGCTCTTGGTGGAGAGATCTGATTTTGTCTCCCCCCTCTATTGAAATTCTGCCTCCTCGGGTGTGGGCAGTAGTACATTTCATGGCCATCTTCCCCATAGTTGTAATAGTGGTACTCTGGGTTCTGCCTTCGTTGTCCTCTTCCTTGTTCTGGGTTCCTGCGAGGTGCATGCCCTTGCTGCACCAGATGCACAGATAAACTCTCTAGTTGGGTGGTGATATGACTCAGCAGGTCTTGCTCTTCTGATGCCTCCTGGGTTGGACTCTATGATTGGCTATTGCAGTCACTGGGGTTGGTTGTATCGAGCTTGTTTCCTCTGACTCGTTTACTCTTGCTTGCATGCGTAGCTTCTTGTCTTTAAGGCGGGCTACTTCGACTGCCAACTCATATGTTGTAGGAAACCTTCCCTTCACCTTCTCTCTAAGCGGCGACCATAGACCAGCAATGAAACGGTCCTTCTTTAGGAAATTAGGCGCTCCTTCACCTTCCTCCAGCGAGGCAACCCATCTCTCCCATAAGTCCACAAATTTAGACTCGTAGGTGGCATACTCCAGCAGGCCTCCCTGCTTTAATTCTGTCAGTAACTGCCATAGCCTCTCCAAGGTTGTGCCTCCACCAAACCTCTTTACAAAAGCAGCCATTAACACATCCCATGCATTCTTGGTGGCCTGGGGCAATGCATTATACCAGGACTTGGCCTCTACTTTCATCAGTAGAGGAAAAATTCTAAGTCGTGAAGCATCGTCATCTTTGTTGGAGACGATACAAGCAATGTCGAAATCATCCAAAAAGTCGGTGGTGAGATCCTCTCCCTTCTTTCCACTGAACGTGGGGAAAGAAACACTTGCCATGGTAGTGACTCAGGAAATTACAAACCTCTTTTTCTTTTTTCTTTTTTTAACATTACATTAACAGTGCGGCTCATAGCAGCTTTTTTACAAGGGTGGGTGGATAGGTTAAAACAAGATAAAGATAGAAACATTAAAGGAATGATGGTAATCTAATATGGGGAGAATGATAGGGTTCGGGGAATTGAGGATTTCTCCTAGTACCGCCGCACCGAATAGGTGTACGATCTTCTGTTGGTAGAAGACTTTCCTATCTACATAGATATTCACATGCATATGCTGCAAGAATCTGAACGGGAATGCCGTTGGCCCGTTTTCCATCATGCACAGAGGATGAAATACTTACTTATACTCTTATCGTGCCAGTGTTGATGAGTCGGCACATCCACAAGAGGTCGTCGCCTTTCATGGGCTCTACCTTTCCTTCGTTGCTCAGCACGTACGGGGTGATGGCGACGCGTCTGACCACTCCCACCCTCTTGGCTAACAACAATTGCAGGTAATTTCCGTAGTTGGCATGTTGCATGAATTCTACTCCATTCAGTTGCAACTCGTCCCCAGCCCACTGGGTTTCTCTTGTGGTAGAGAGCTTCTTTAGGATAAGTTGTACAGGGAGAGGAGGAAGATCCTCCACTCTCTTTCAAAAACAGCGAGAGCAGTAGCCGAACCACTCTTCTCTAGGACATGGAAATCTTCTTACCACTTCTTCTTCCGGATTGTCGAAGTGGATTGGTAGCACTCGCATGCGTCGTGCAAATCGGTAGGCGACCTTTCGCCGCTTAGCTTCGGATGACCTCCTCTTTGGAAAACTGGGTACAACCCGGATTTCTGAGCTTGAAGCACTTGCTTGGCCAGATGATTCTCTCTTCGGGGTCATGTGTTTCCAGACTGTCCTATCTTCTCCTTGCCTTTGGCTCGAGCAGCCCTTTTAGGCCACTTTGGAGTTATAACTTTGACTGTAGTTTCTTTAGGGAAAAGAGGTCTCACTGTTTGCTTCCCTTCCTTGATGTGAATGACTTCTTTGCGATGAATGTCAATGTAGATGACTTCAACCCTTTCGCTGCCTTTGTTGCTGGCACTCATTGACAGTGTGCCTTGGTTGACAACAGTGATGGCACTTCACCGACCTCCCACCTGATGCTCTCAATTTATAGTTAGAACGAGCGACACGAGATGGAGAATTTACCTCTTGAATGCTGACGACACTGCAGCCTGGCAGTAGCACCTCAATGAAGGCGGCTAGTGCCTCCTTCGTCTCTTCTTCTTCCGTCCTCCAGTTAAAAAATTCCTTCAGCCATTCGTCCATGATTGATAGTGGGCGTCACTTTCAGCATTGTAAACTGAAGGGTCTTAGAAAGCCCTCCTCAGTGGGGGCACCAAATGACAGGAGCAAAGCGAACCCCAAACCCCGACGGCCTCTAAAACACCGGGGACCGAATGGCGTGTCTCGAGCCTGTCACGGTAAAGCAAACAGGGGGCACCACCTAGCTTCAGCGGCTAGGACGCAAACAACACACCACCATAACAAAGTTTTCATCCAAGATAGATGGATGCTTGGGAGTAGTGATGAAGAGGAAAGGGAATGAGATCAAGTGAGAGAGAGAGAGAGAGAGAGAGAGAGAGAGTGAGGGAGGGGGTATAGCGTCTTAGTACTTAGGCACCACAAAAGGATGGCGAATCCGCACACCTTTCACACATACACAAACTCACTCCAAACACAAAACTAGGTGGTGATTCCCCACACCTCAGATGGGCAAAACATTGCAAGAAAACATACTCACAAAACCTCAAGCTTTATTTAGAGAATAAGGCGATGAAATGGGGAGCATAGGGTAGGGGAATGAGAAGGGAGAGCGTGGTAGAGCACATGGCGGATAGGTGGGAGTTGATGGCGAAGACTCGCACGAGGGTTACGGCCATCATCCTTCATTTAGTTTCCCTTCATCTTCAATAGCCCAAGGGTGTAGAGGTCATGCTCAAGACGAGCATGGTGATTGCGGTGATGGTGATGGTGTGGGTGTGGGTGTGTGTGTGTGCACTAGGCACACACAGTGCATAGTGTATTCTTTGGTGATGGTGTGTGTGTGTTTAGTGTGATGGTGACCCCTCTTTATATAGGGGAGGAGGGGGGAGAAATTCTAGAATTTAGAAATGAAGAAATCATTATCTACACAGGCCATGTGACCGTGGGCCCCACTTGTCTGGCTGTGTGTATATGTGCCAGAACAGCAGTCTCATGAGAGAGAGACTAAGAGAGAGGGATGGGTGAATGGAAAAAAGAGAGGTGACATGGAGAATAAAGTAACTACAAGAGGGGAGAGAGGGGAGTGTGTTCAGAGGTGAATCTGTGTGCAGATGTGTGTGAACACAAAAAAAATCAGGTAACCACTGGGTGGGGATGGGTCTGTGGGCACCTTTTTCAGTGAAACTGAGTGTGTGTGAGTGTGAGGGAGGCCATCTGGCTACAAGACAAGAGAGATTTCAAATTTTAGAGAGAGAGGGGGGTATTTGGATCATGGGAGAGTGTAGGAGAGAGAAAAGGGGGGTGGGGTATACTGTTTTGGAAGATAGGAGAGGTGGCATGTGAGTTAGGGTGCATTATTGGTAAGGACAGGGGGTGGGGTAGCTTCAGGGGAGAGAGAAAGGAGAAAGGACAAGGGAAAGAGAGAGGGGGTTGACCTTTTGAGTGGAGGAGAGGAAAAGGGACACACGATGGGGCAACAGTGAAGAAAAAAGAGGCAGGGTGGGGATGGGCTGCCCCGCAGGCATGAGGTGGCCTATTTTACCTTTCTTATATATTTACATGATCATACTTTATTTTTTCTTACTTTTTTCCAATGCCTTTTATCACTCCCTCCCTAAGAGGGGGTTTTCATGGGGTGGGGACGAGAGAAGAGGGGTATGCGAGCTTGGCTTGTGAAAAGCCCCCATCAATGTTTTTCTCTAAGATTTGTAGAGCCGCTCTCAGGCTACGTTTTGATATAAAAACTTTTCCGATCCGATACCATTTGTGAAATTTATGGCCAAAACAGTGAATTGCAGTTTAGAATGGAAGAAGATTTGGGATCTCTGTGACACTGTGAACACTTCTCTGTGGTTAAAAGCACAGTTGGACCCTAAAACTGGCCTAGAGACATCCTACGCATAGTATGTCTATATGCTGAGAATTTAACAAAATTTGGTCCAGAGACTCCCCTTAAGTCCAGCAACACAATGGTATGCTCAGATTTTGGTTTGGATTTCAAAAGACCCAAGTTTTAGCTGTTCTTGCCTTTTTCAGTCAAAAGTGTTAAAGTCCGCTTTGAACCCAATTTTCTCACCCAAATGAGGTGAAACCCTTTTCAGTCACTCAATACAACATTTAGAACATGCCTATGGAGTCATCCTATGGTTTGGTCTCAAAATTAGGCCTTGGACACAATTTGGGTAGGATGTCTGGCAATTCTCGTCTTTTGGCTTTGATCTGTCAAAATTTGGTCAAATTTCCACTTTCCATGTGAGAATAGGGTAAAACCTACCTTCTAAACACACTGGTAACCTCAGATTTTCAAAATTTCCACCATATCACCTTGTAGACATCCTACGCGTAGGATGTCTACTGCTGATTTTTTTGAGACTAAAGTGTCCCTGATGCTTCCTTATGCTCTCAGCAAGTGCAAGTATGCTTCACAATTGCAAAAACATGCAAAAAACACTCAATTTAAGCCTTTTCTGAAATTTTACGTTTTCTGACTCCGCCTTTTGGCTTTTGGTCAACAAAAATAGGCAAAAACACCCAAGTCAATATGTTACTAGGGTAAAACCTACCCTCTAAACCCACTGGTGCAGTTAGAATTTTCAAATTTGGTCTCCAGAATCCCCTTGAGACATCCTACGCATAGGATGTCTATGTTTACAGAATTGCAGGTTTTCTTCACAGAACCCTTGCAAATGCTCTTTTATATGCACAACATCAATCAGTCATACAAAAATTTCCACAAAAGCTTGTTTAATGCATTTTTACCCTCAAAAGCACACTTTTCCGTGATTTCAAATGCAATCAAGCACTTTAGCAAATAATTCAATGATGAATAGCTCTAGATCATAATCGGATCATTTACCTAAAGCTACTCCTACAAATCATATGGGGTTTTGCATCTATGAGTAGAATAATGCTTCACTGCCACACATGGACTAGTAAACGCTTTTATCACCTCACAAATCACTCGACCACCAATAACTACTCTAATCCACATATCCTAACTAAACCTATCTAGTCGCAGACCCTCGGCAAGACACACGCTTCCTGGCTATCCACTTGATCACGGAATACCTCTTCCGGATCCACTTAAGAAAAATGCTTTCTTTAGCCGAAACTAAATCAAGCAACCATCACACGAGTGTTAGTAGGAAACCTACTTAGGTCCTTGTGTCCCCGGCAGCGGCGCCAATGTTGGACGGGAAGCTACTCAGACACCCATGAAGTGCATGTAAACACTACCTAGATCAACATAATGTCAATCGAGGACACAGATGACACGATAGGCACACGGAGGAAATCTCTTTAGCTTGTCAGGCGGAGACCATCCTACACATACAACACTCAGGAAGGCCAACTAAACCACAATCAAGAACTTCACTGCTCTCAACTACACCACCTAGCCACATACACACATGCGGATGGTAACTCACCTAATCATGCCAGATTCGTACGAAACTTAAGGAACACCATCCCCTCACTAGGATACACCTGTCCCTAAGCTTCTACACTCAAAACCCTCACTCAAAACCCATCTGCGGAAAACGTGTAGGATGACAGAGCAGAATTCTGAAAGTGCCCGAAACTGAAATTTATGAATACCTATGCGCAGCTTATGTCGCCATGATTCTATAGACTACTAGCACGCAGAAAAAAAAAACATCGTTTGATACACTTACGACCACAATTAGCTCGTAGATGCGTCGGCGTGTGCGCTTCGTCTCGCGGGGAATGCTTGGCGTTGTCGCGTAGCTCTCCTCGAGCCTACCGCAATGGTGCAGTCGGATCTCCAATGTGTTGAGCGAGCCGGGCGTAGCGAGAGGATGAAGCTCACGCTCACTCTCTTTCTCTCTCATACACAGTAGACGGCAGCGCTAAAACTTGATTATGATAAAAGTCTTCCTTTACAAAATGACCTAGGTACCTTATATACTGAGGCTACCTTAGGTTTAACCAAAAATGGGGTTGAAAGGGTCAAATGGCTTTGTATTTACAATCTGGAAGTGCCATTGCACCCCGGCTTCTGAAACTAGAATAACTACTCATTACAAATGACGTTTATAGCCATAATCCGCAGCATTTCATAACTCGCAAAAGATAAGACTTTGGTACGAAACTTGAGTTATGTTGTGTTGTTGACCCAGTGGTCAACACGCATCTAATAGCCTGTTTTCCTGTATTACGAATAACATCACCTTTTGCTTAAATTTTATTCTACTAGAAATTAAAGCTTTGCGCCATCAAGCGTAATGATCTCAGACAATTCAAAAATTTGGATTGTTGCCCATTTTGGATCATAAAAAATGTTGTAGAGTTTTCTATTAACCTCCCAAAAAACATTCTCTCTATCTTTACGGGCAGACATAGCACAATGTTATGAGAATATTCCTCTAAAAGGATCTTATGGTCTTTTTAATACTTTGTCTATTCTTATAAAGTTAGCTTTTCCTCACAAAGAGAAATTGGGACATACATGTATCTCAACAAAAATAAATAAAGGTTGGGTAAAAAAATCAAATAAGTCTACACCTTTCATCTTTAAAGAAGATGATTTATATAGATATATCTTTTGGCTCTTTAATAATTGCTGTCTCCAAGTAGGGGCTACTTGCTACAAACAAATTTTAGGGATCCCAATGGGATTTTCTTGCTCTCCGGTTATGTGTAATCTCTATCTTTGTCACTTCGAATACCAATGGCCCTGAAAAATGCTAAGTAACCCTGCTAGGGCTGTGCTACTCACACACTTAGTTCATTCGTTTAGGTTTATGGATGACCTGTGTAGCCTTAACAATCCCATGTTCGAGGAAACATTTAAAGATATATATCCACCTTGTCTTAATATTGAACCTATGTTCTTTGATAGAGTAATGTGGCTTGATAAATGGGTCATTTCTAGGACTCACTTCCTGAATATTGAGATTACTTTGACTCCCCCATTCTTGGGTAATTTTTATACTCGTTTCTTCTGGAAAAGAGTTAACCTCAAACTCATATCCTCTGAATTTACAAAAAAAAAAAAGCAATAGACCCTTTAAAACTTCATTACACACCTGTCTAGGAATGCTTTTTCTTATAATGTATGCCTCGTAAGACAATTTTTTAGCATATGAAGAAATCAATACTCTTATTACCAAGTTCATTAATAATGGGTTTTCTAGAAAAGACCTTGTACAACTGGTCCGGCCTTAAGTTTGACCTACAGAATTTGATTAGTCTCTTTAAACCACAATAAGATACACTAGACCTTTCATGAACATGTACTTCACGTTCAACTGCTCAACTCCAATAAGAGCGTATACCAAAGGTATTTTTTTTCCCACCGGGTTTTTTTCCCTTTGGTCATCCAGGTTTTAGACCCTAATCTAAAGACGCCTATCACCATCCTCTTGTACATATTCCTTCTACATCAAAAATAAGGAAATGCTACTCAAATCAATTGACAAATGAATTGGATCACCAATTTCAGATCATAGCATACTTCTCCTCAATGGCGAGTCGAAGAATGGCCTACAATGACAAAGCTGCAGACAACACTAACAACATGATTGCACAGAAACAAAGAAGTCACCAATGAAGAAGAGCAGACATAAAAGTAATCAGAGGATCTCAAAAGATGAATGGTTATGATGATAGATGTCCGCTCTAATGGATCATAGTTCTTGTCGTGGTTCGACAAAGATACAATCAATGCAACAGATGAAGCCAACACAACAGCAAAGTGTTGACCGTTGGGTCAACTACACAACATAACTCCTTACAAAGTTGTCATTGGCTCACAAGATCAGAAAGCCAATCACTCAATTCTACAGATTGTAAAAGTTGTTTCTGAGAATCACAAATACTCCGAATTGACAGATTTGCTGGAGCAAGTGATGGATGGAGCTTTCTCTATCCATGATGATAAGAGTCAAGTTAAACGACATTGGGTTCTTTTTGAATTTAGATCTGGCAGTAGACCTATAATGACAGAAACAGATGCTGCGGCTCGGAGCGTGGATGTGAAAGACATAAAGTTCGTCATCAATTATGATTTTCCTGAATCATGTGAAGACTATGTACATCAGATTGGACGAACAAGACAAGCTACTGCAAAGGATATAGTCTATACTTTCTTTATAGCAACAAAACGACAGCCAACACCACATCGCCATCGACAATCAGGTCATGTCGGGGACGACATGAACGCGGAAGGGGGGAATGTTGACCACTAGGTCAACAACACAACATAACTCAAGTTTCGTACCAAAGTCTTATCTTTTGCGAGTTATGAAATGCTGCGGATTATGGCTATAAATGTCATTTGTAATGAGTAGTTATTCTAGTTTCAGAAGCCGGGGTGCAATGGCACTTCCAGATTGTAAATACAAATCCATTTGACCCTTTCAACCCCATTTTTGGTTAAACCTAAGGTAGCCTCAGTACATAAGGTACCTAGGTCATTTTGTAAAGGAAGACTTTTATCATAATCAAGTTTTAGCGCTGCCGTCTACTGTGTGTGAGAGAGAAAGAGAGTGAGCGTGAGCTTCATCCTCTCGCTACGCCCGGCTCGCTCAACACATTGGAGATCCGACTGCACCATTGCGGTAGGCTCGAGGAGAGCTACGCGACAACGCCAAGCATTCCCCGTGAGACGAAGCGCACACGCCGACGCATCTACGAGCTAATTGTGGCCGTAAGTGTATCAAACGATGTTTGTTTTCTGCGTGCTGGTAGTCTATAGAATCGTGGCGACATAAGCTACGCATAGGTATTCATAAATTTCAGTTTCGGGCACTTTCAAAATTCTGCTCTGTCATCCTACGCGTTTTCCGCAGATGGGTTTTGAGTGAGGGTTTTGAGTGTAGAAGCTTAGGGACATGTGTATCCTAGTGAGGGGATGGTGTTCCTTAAGTTTTTTACGAATCTGGCATGATTAGGTGAGTTACCTTCCGCATGTGTGTATGTGGCTAGGTGGTGTAGTTGAGAGCAGTGAGGTTCTTGATTGTGGTTTAGTTGGCCTTCCGGAGTGTTGTATGTGTAGGATGGTCTCAGCCTGACAAGCTAAAGAGATTTCCTCCGTGTGCCTATCGTGTCATCTGTGTCCTCGATTGACATTATGTTGATCTAGGTAGTGTTTACATGCACTTCATGGGTGTGTGAGTAGCTTCCCGTCCAACAATGCGTCAGAAATCCATCTAAATGTATGCTTATGATTTTTATAAGTTGGAAAGAGTACACGAATTTTCAGAGAGTTAGGACAATAACCAAGTCCTGATAAATCATTATTTAGAAGTGTAGCAGTACTAAGCGGAGAGGTATCAAGTTTTAAAAAATCCATACCATTGAGTCTGGAATAGGCAGAATCAAAAGCTAGTCTTTTACATATAAAGGAAGCAGTATTTGAGGCTTTATCAAGGCCAATAATGAACCATCTCTCCTTAATGTCAGAGATGGAAGTCTTAATTTTAGGAGTAAGCGAGGTAGTATCAGTACATAGCCATACCTGCGGCATAAGACTGATATTTTTCCAAAAAAATTCTTTGAGTGTTGAGGTAAGTAGAATGTGAACATCCACCTCCAGTTGGAGTTTTAAGGCCAAGTCGGCCAGGCATTCAAGTAGAGCCAATAAGGCAAGCTGAGGATTTAGTGGAAAAGGAGGAATATGATTCAAGCCTTTACTCAAGAGGCTCCTCATAGGAGTATCAGATATGATTTCTAAGTTAGAAGTACAAACATGTAAGCCAAAGTTAGTAAAAGTCTTACAAAACTTCGGAAATAGGTGACAAGAGCAGACAGGAACCTCTTCATTGTGGAGGAAATCATTCAAATAAAAAAGATTTTTGATAGGCGGTAAGTATTTCTATCCAAACATCACATCTTTTAGCAACAGATTTGATCCAAAAACATGTCTAAAGCATTCTATAATAATAGATTGGGGAGTAAAGAAATCCAAAATCTTGCTAGTAAACAAGCAGTGTGAAAATATTATATTACATGCTTCTTCCTTCGGAGGTAGGTAAAGTCTACCACAGGTGTTCCTTCGTACCTGCACATTACATATCCAAAAGATTTTGGATTGGTAGGTTTTTGCCACGGCCTCTAATATAACTTCTAGCTCTCCCTCTCCCAAAAACAAAATAACTCGAGGATGGAGTCAAGAAAGAGGTGTAAGAAGCCAACGGAGAGACAAGAGTGTTGGGACGTTTGGAAACCTGAGTTTCATCATCATCAATATTAGGCTTGATTTGCCCAACCATACTTTTGATTCCTTTAAAACCTCCATAAGTGGTTAACAGTGTGCCACAACCATCAGAACCAAGCTCTTGGAGGGTGTCACACATAATCGATCTGTAATGAATAAAGGCGATTTGAGATAAGACCAGATCCTTAGCTTGTCCACCAAGCCATGAACAGAAGAGGGAAAGATGAAACTATTCTGCTTTGTCAAGAAAGATATTTGGTAGATTGTTGAGGGCGTACCAAATAGCATGGTCAAACCAAATGATGCTCGACTCACAAGCAGATTTAGGATCTAAAAATCTGCATGCACACTTAAGGTAAGGTCTGAATACATTCCATATTGTTTCAGTGTAGTAATCAGCATTATTTTTACTAAAGGTCATCACACCTTTGGTTCTTGCATATAAACATGTATTAGATCCGCATTTTTTATCATCAAGGAAATTCATATTGAACGGAGCTTTAATCAGATCTCCTTTATCCAGGAGCTGAATCCCTTTAAGAAATTTAAGTTTGCATTCTTCAATTGTGGCAGGTACCAGGTTGGCAAAGAAGACCCAAGTTTCCATAGAAATGGGTGCAAGAAACCCTTTATTTGGGAACAACCAAAGTCTGTGCTCTACACCCAAGGATTCTACTTCAATCTGTCGTGATGGTAAAAGAGGAAAGGCCCTAGAGACTTTTGGCACCATATCGAAAAGGGAAGCTTCATTGAGTGAACAAAGGTCCTTTTGAAATTCTTTTACAGCTTCCAATGCAACAGCATCTCTACAAAAGAGGTTGTTAGGAGGAGGGACTATTGGAGTAGAGGGAGCATTAACAAAGATGGGACTAATCTCGCAAATTTTTTTGAGGAGATTGGATAGTTCAAAGCCTTTAGAAGAGAAGGAAGCTAAGTCCTGAATATGGGCTTTGGAAAGACCAGCCAAATTAGAAGTAAATTCCAGCAGTAGGTTGATACCATCGGTTTTATTCTTAACGAGGAGAGCGAGAACTTTCACCCATTGGTCAAAGGAAATAAGCTAGACAAGTGACAGAATAGAATACTTTGAGGCGTCAAAAATTAGAGTTGAAGCCTCGCTATCTTGTATACATTTCAGCACAAGTAGTGAAGCAAAGGAAAGGGGTTCCATAGGAAGAGTGAGCCCTTGGGAAAGGTAAACAATCTGCAAAGATTTCAATAACAGTAGTTAGATTACCGCATTTTGGAAGAGCTGAGAAGACCCGAAGATCTTATATAGAGTGTAACTTCTTTTTGAAATTTACAGCCCTATGAAGATAGGGCCTAATCCTAAGAGATATATTAGGAAAGAGGCTTTCTATTTCTCTAGCAAGTCGTAATTTCTCCGAAATCAGAGCTCCCTTTTCTGGGTCAGAGCAGACCTTTATTCTTCCAGTGAGTTTTCCAGTAACCTGGTAGACAGAAGTAATAAACTAGTGAAATGACAAGGAAAAAGGACTTTTAGAAAGTCAGAATGAGAATCTTTAGTATAGAATGGAATGTTCGGGCTAGCAACCTTTCACCAGTCAGGTCAAAAGGGACCACTGAGACTGTGTGATAGCACCCCAGCCTATTAGAATATAACAAATTATGTTGTAATAGGTGTTTAGAACTAGAACTAAGGTCTAAGAGAGAAATACGAGTCAATCTCTCTTTTGTGTTTATTGTGTGTGTAGCAGTTCTAAATAGATACATATACGCAAACGAACACTACCTATTCACAGACCAACAATTCTAGGAAAATACAATGGATTTGTACAATGATTTATTTGCAATTGAAAATAAATTTTGTACAAGGTAATGAAGATAACAAAGTATAACATGGGAGACAGTAATCCCAAAGTCTGGGGTGATGTTGCTTCAAGGTAAGAGATCCGGCACAAGTCATCAACCTCATAGAACAGAATGTTTTTATCAAAGAAGGTAGCCCTCACCTGCACCCATAGCCACAAGAAAACAATTTGTTAGCACGTGATTGTACGCAGGTGATATTGATCCCAGTTGTTATCCATGTCGCAATGAAAAAACAAACAATTCTCTACAAGTTTTTTTTTTAAAAAAAACCATAATAAGAGTCCTTGGTTTTTAGCCAATCTAACCCACAGAGTGAGAATCCCCCCAAAGCTACTATATATCAAGTTAGTTCCAGATTTATTTGATGCCTAACCGTAGTTTTAAGAGCTTTTAAAGAGATTAAAAAAATATAGGTTTTTATAGAAAAACACCCAAAACACATTCTTTAATCAGGTTGGGGAGATTTTAACCCCATAGGAGCAAGTCCAAGTTAGCTCGAGACATACGAACCTACACTAGATATTAGATCTTAAATGGCTAAAACACCTCTTGAAGAGATAAAGCCCCACCCAGTTTATGTCCGAACAAACTTCAAGCTTGAATTTTATTTCATTTATAAAGCCTAAAAGGGCCTCTGTAGTATATTAGCAAAAGCCAAACCAACATACATCAAAGCGGCACAGTAAGGAACGTGACCTAAAGACCAACCAGAGGAGTCTGAAACAAATGTTTGGATTTTTTCAAACTATACTAATACCAGAAATAAGAACCAATTAATTCCTTTCAAATATCATCATTATTATCAGCTGATTCTCTTCTTATGCCATAGCCGACATAAACTTCCATATTAGCTAGTACCAAATACTTGTTTTTAAACTCGCTAATCAAAAGAATCACTCCCATCAACCATTTTCTCAAAAATTCAGGCAAAACTGCAAATTTGTTCTTTTTATTGTAAAAAACAGAAAGCGGACATTAAGCAATTGTTTTTATAGTCCAAGCCAAAGTGCCATTCTCAGAAAAATAGCCTGCACAGCAGGGCAGGTCATAGCATCAACCTAACAATAGCCCAACTAGTACACCAGAGAAATAATTAAAAAAACCAAAGATCAATCGACTCTTTTTCCCAAAGTCAACCACACATTCTCCAGAGAGTAGCCAAAATACCATTACCCCATGTTTAAGTGTCAAAATATGTTCTGATAAACTCATAGCAAGACCAGCCAGGAAGTCTAATTCTCAAGAATAGGCAATGAGCCAAAACCGGAAAAAAAGGCCAGAGGCCATCACACGCTTAGTAAAAAGACCATCTCACATACTAGCGAGTACCAGATATACCATCAGCCCTTTATAAATGTCTACACACTTAGTTGGAGATAGCATTTTTATATTCTTCTACACAGCATCATGCAGGTATCCAATCATTCTCCTATGCACTGATATAATGAGAGCAAATCAGGGTAAGTTTAGAGAGATCCATGCTTGAGATATTATAAAGCCGGTGACCAACACCATTAAAGGCAAGATATATCCAGTATCAAAAAGTCAATAATATCTACAAACTGCAAGTGGTGATCAATCGGGCAAGTGATGTATGAAGGCAAAAAATATTTAAGATTTAAACAACCTAAAAACACTACATTATTTGGATATGAGATGCTCAAAAACCTCAACAAATTTTTCCAATATCTGGTTGTACCACAGTAACCAAACAGTGAAACCTCTTTAATACTTTCGAGACCTGGCAGCACCTCATTGACCAGAGCAATAGAAAATTTTCTCAATTTCTTCAAATATACCAGTCAAAAACAAACTTCCCAAAACCATAGCATCATCATTAGAAAACTTTGTCCAGTTAGCCAGAGATTAAACAAACAAAGATTACGATTTATTCAATTTAAGCACCTTCATTATAGCCAAACCAGTCCATCTCAAAAAAAAAAAAAAAGGCTGCAAGAGAGCCGAACAAATAGTTAACCTGTAAACTTGGAGAGGATGACAACTCCGCCAAAATTATCTCCATACTTTTAAGCATGTTGAAGTCACAACAGTATACAAGATATGAACGCACAAGCTGTAGTCATAGAACCACGATGCTAGTCTTGAAGGAACACAAAGAATTGTATTGTACAATGTCTCTCTTGATGCAAGAAACCATAATACAAAGCCTTTTGGAGGGGGGACCGGCTCCATGCAAATCCGGTCCTCAACTGTTGTCAATTGCTTAATTTCTCTCTCTTTTGAAAGCATTGTTCATGCTATCTAACTAGGTGTTATGCTTTTTGTTGCTCTCTCCACCCAAGCACTCTTGTAATTCTCATTAGGAATCTATTCTAATGAAATGCCCACTATGTTCATGCTAATTTCCGCTACACACAAGATTGTAGGCCATTAAATGTTACAACTTAACTACTACAAAATCAAGAAGATAGTAGTCTATCAGACATCATCAAACAACAAGCAGCATGCAATCTGTTGCATACCCTCGTTCAGGGAAATTCATATGGTTGTTCCCACCAGATCTCTATTTAGAAACTTTTTAATTCATTTCCTTTCATTTATTTGCTATAATTAGCTTGTAACTAGTTTCTTAACTAATCATGCAACACATTTAGTTTCAACCATTCATCTTACCTCCCCATTCAGGCCAAGATAATCGGTTACAAGCCATGAAAATGGCATCACCTTCACAATATTTCCCATAATTAAGTGTTTGGGAAAGGCTCATCAAGTAATTTAATCATTCCTTCCTAAGCATTTTATTTCGAGAGGTATAGCACCATCTGGTGACAGATACACAGGATAGCCCTTATATTCCTAGCCTTTCCAGTTCCTTTTTAAGTAACCAAGTCGAACAAATTTCCTTAATTAAATTCACATCATCCTCCCTGAGTATAACCTTCTCATCCAACTATTGGTATCAGGACATACCCATATCATGGCCGATTTCCAATAAGATACCGCGGGTACTTCACCCGGCCGGGCAAAAATAAAACAAACCCATTGATCCCTTATCCCTCCGGCATGAATGACCTAGGTATAACAACTTGCCGGTAAAGCTGCCCTAGCCGAAAAGGGCCAATCTCCAACAAGCTCCCCAAGATAATCCTCTCAATGGGCCGGCCTTTCAATCAAATTGACCCCAAGAAGATCCATCTTGGTTTCCGGTCATTTCCAGACAATCTTCAAAACTCCTAGTTAAATCTATGTTTTGCAATGGGCTATCCCTATCACCTCTCGAGATTCCTTTTTAACTCCTAGTTGGTAATTCTCAAGTTCATTGATTTATAAACCTTAATTTCTATTTTCATTAATTATCTACCAGCCAAGTTTATTTAGCAAATACAAGCGAGTTTTTGCCATAGGCAGTTTGATGGTTAATGTCTCTTCGGAAAAGCCAACTTTTTAAGTTCAATCCCCGTTTTGTTGATTCCCAAGTTTTTACAATCCTTGCCATCCATGGGGCATCTCCATGGAAGCTTGTAGAGTTTTCGGTTCAAACAACACGGAGATCAATTCCGTGAAGTTATCCCCTATCTCCCCCATCCCGTATTTGCAAACAAACTTGAAATTGAAAAACTTTAGAAATACTCTTCAAGACCAAAAATTGAACTACTTCTATCGAGTTTACACAACTATTCTCTTATTATGGTGCCTAGCTTTCCATTTTAGGAAGTTAGGAGGTCATCCTATAATTTATGAGTTTTCGAGCTTTCCATTAAAGCTTAAACCTAAAATACAAGGTAGTCACTAAAGCTTACACCTAAGTGAAAAGTTACCATTAATGCTTAGCTTAAGAGTGCAAATCTACCTTTGAAACTTAACTTAATGATGCATAGATACTCTTAGCACTTAACCCTAATTGCGAGGTTTCCATTAAAGCTTAAACCTAAAATACAAGGTAGTCACTAAAGCTTACACTTAAGTGCAAAGTTACCATTAAAGCTAAGCTTACGAGAGCAAATTTAACTTTGAAGTTTAACTTTATGGTGCATAGATACTCTTATCACTTGACCCTAATTGCAAGGTTTCCATTAAAGTTTAAACCTAAAACTGCAAGGTAATCACTAAAGATTACATCTAAATGCAAGGTTACCATTAAAGCTTAGCTTACGAGAGAAAATCTACCCTTGAAGCTTAACTTTATGATGCGTAGATACTCCTATCATTTAACCCTAATTGCAAGGTTTTCATTAAAGCTTAAAACCTAAAAATGCAAGGTAATCACTAAAGCTTACATCTATGTGCAAAGCTACTAGTAAATCTTAGTTTACGAGTGTAAATCTACCTTTGAAGATTAACTTTATGATGCGTAGATACTGTTATTACTTAACCCTAATTGTAAGGTTTTCATTAAAGCTTAAAACTTAAAAATGCAAGGTAATCACTAAAGCTTACATCTAAGTGCAAAGTTACCATTAAATCTTAGCTTACGAGTGCAAATCTACCTTTGAAGGTTAACTTTATGATGCATAGATACTCTTATCAGTTAACCTTAATTGGAAGGTTTTCATTAAAGCTTAAAATATAAAAATGCAAGGTAATCACTAAAGCTTACATCTAGGTGCAAAGTTACCATTAAAGCTTAGCTTACGAGTGCAAATCTACCTTTGAAGCTTAACTTTATGATGCGTAGATACTCTTATCACTTAACCCTAATTGCAAGGTTTCCATTAAAGCTTAAAATCTAAAAATGCAAGGTAATCACTAAATCTTACATTTAAGTGCAAAGTTACCATTAAAGCTTAGCTTACGAGTGTAAATCTACCTTTGAAGCGTAATTTAGTGATGCATAACTACTATTAATACTTAACCCTAATTCCAAGGTTACCATTAAAGCTTAAACCTAAAATGATACACATAAACCTTCCTAGTATTAAAAACACATGGATTAATAAGCCTACTAGAAATGAAGATTACCTCCTCTAAGCAAGAGGGAAGTGGGGTTGAAGTCCTTCTGGAAGAGATGTGAGGCTCAAGGAGGAAGGAAAGGGATTTAGGATGAAGAGGAAGGAAAGAGGAGCTTCTTCACAAAAACCCTCAAGGGTTTGGCCTTCAAGAGAGGGAGAGAGCAAGAGCAAAGTTTAATGGAAACCTTGATTTTTTTAAGCATAATCTTGAGCATGGCAAATGTTCAAGTAGCTTAGCAATATGTGTGTGTCCCCAATACAAAGGACAGGAGGTGCTTATATAGGAAAAAGGTGGATGTAATTCTCTTCTCAATTCCTTTTGGACCCCAATTTCTCTTCTCAATTCCTATTGGACCCCAATTCTCTTCTCAATTTCGGTTAGACCCCAAATTCTCTTCTCAAATGCTATTGGACCCCAAATCTATTCTTAATTCCTATTGGACCCCAATTTTCTTTTTAGTTCTTATCTCTTAACTTTATCTTTCAATCAAGTTAGTCCCTTTTTCTCCTAGTTCCCAATCTAGATCAGTTCCCACGCGGATCTTCACGAAGAAGTATAAAAGTAATCTTAATCTTTTTGGAAAAATATGGGGACGATGTAAATTCTTATCCAGGATATCTTTGTCTTTTCATTTTGGAGTAAAGTCTCGTCCGCATGACTTCTTTGTCGATCTTGCTTCTTCTAAATTATTTTCTAGGCTGAAGAAGTTCTAAATGGCTCTAGGGTTTAGGGAGGGACCTTACAAACTCCCCAACAAAAAGAAAGATCTGTCCTCAGCTCGGGACATGCTTTAGAGAATAGTCAAACTCAATCTTCGGTCAACTTATGATTGAAGATGGTCAGTAACTTTAGGGTATATAGATTTAAGGAGCTGCGTTTGGGTTTGACTCTAAGGAGAACTTATTCGTCTTTGCTAAAGCTTCTAGTGGAGCGGTGAAGATCAGCGTAGCTCTTCTGCCTATCACTAGCTCTGTTCAGGTTGTCTCTAATGACTAGAAGTTGATGATCTATCTCTTCTAGGGTAGACTTAGCTGCAGGAACATGAAGAGTTGGGTCGTGTAATCGAAGAGGGACTAAACATTCCTGACCATACAGGACTTTAAAGGGTGACATTCCGAGGCTGCAATGGTGAGAAGAGTTATAAGCAACTCAAATAGAGGAAGAAACTTGACCCATTTCTGGGGCTATTGGTTGCAGTATGCTCAAAGCATATCTTCAATGACTTGATTCACTCGCTCAGTTTGACCATCAGTCTCCGGATGATATACTGAGCTGAGATTCAGTTGGGTACCTAGAGACCAAAACATGGCTTGCCAAAACTTAGAAGTAAAGTTGGCATCCCGATCACTGATGATTCTTGCAGGGATTCCATGTAATCTTACTACCTCTTTGACAAATACTTGGGCTATGTCGATGGTGGTGGCAGTCTGCCTGACTGGAATTAGATGAGCCTCCTTAGAGAGCTTATCTACTATGACAAGAATAGAATCATAGTTTCCAGTTGTCTTTGAAAGACTTGTAACAAAGTCCATACTCAGACATTCCCACTTCATGTGAGGAATATCTAGGGGCTGAAGCTTTCCAGGTAGTAAAGAAAACCATCTGCTAAGGTATAGTCATTTAAGTGTTCCCTCGGGCTCTGAGCTTGAATCTCTTGCAAAAGAGCTCTAAAATAGGGGTCTACTTGAATTTCTTGTTGAACTTCCTCAGGTAAAGAAGAGCTAAGGAGTGAATTAGTCAGGGTTGATTAGGACAGGACAGTTGGTCAAGAGGTCTTTGAGTCTATTGAAGGCAGCATCTCTCCCCAACAAAAAAAAAGAAAGAGTTGTCCTCAACTCGAATAAAATACGTAATTGATGAAGCTTCTTGGATACGTCTTGCAACTTAACTTCTTGTTAATGCTTTCAACTTGACTTCTCTCTTACACTTCTTCATCCTCCAAAAATCTGCTAATATAACATTGGAGTCATGGAAAAATCTTTCTTAATAAGCTATCTTCTTGAATAAGTCATCGCGTTTGTGGCTTCTTCGATACGTTACTTCCTCTTTATAAGCTATTGGTAATCCCTTCTTTATCAGCACTTGTTATCCTCTTATTTTTTCGATCTTCACTCTCTTGTAACTTAGTCATTTTATTATCTGATGGCATCTTGGCAAGAAGACTTGGTTCTTCCTGTATGCATCTCTCACTTACACAGTGCACATGAGGTAGTTAAAAGATAGTTCTTAGAGCGATATAAAGATCTCCTCTTCCTTAAGCCAAATTCTGGTGTCGGCCAGACGATATGGAAGACATGGCGACATCTTACAAGAGTGACTCTCTGGGGTAGAGACCATTTCCACAACAATACACGACTTGCTATGGTTACAGAAGCTCTGGGACTTGGCCCTCGATACTACTGTGTCAAAAGGACACGAGATCCTGGGTTCTCCGCAAGGCTGTTCTTACTTGTGCGTTTATCCCCCATTCTAAGATTTGCCTCGATACCATCTGGAGTCTTCCTCTTAGATATCCTTTTCTTTTCTCAGCTCATACCCAAGAAATTGCTTGAGTTGTTTCTCGTAGAACCATTCCAGGGTGTGAGCGTCCTAACATGTGCGGCGCTTGCGATACTTGGTTATGTGACCATATATTAAAGGATCTTCATGAGTTGTAAACTTTCTTGCCTCTCTTTGTAATTTCTTCCTGCCTCCCTTGTAATCCTTTTTGGCTTTAATTGAAGAAATAACCCTTTTTTAAAAAATTGAATATTGTCAGTATTTCCTTTTCTTCAAATGTCAGTCTCTCTTCTTCAATTGCCAATGAGTTTTTTAATGACTTCTCTTTACTGTGTACTTTTAATTTCTGCAAATGGTCTTTCGTCTACAATAGTCTTGGGTAAAGATTCCCACTTTAAAGTTCTTCGCTAACTCAAAAGTTTTCTTTCTTATTCTTCTCAAGTCTTTGAATGATCCGCAGAATTTGTGAGCTTATCCCTTGCACTTTCCCATCTTTAAGGGATTTATTTTGGTCGGACTTAAAAAAAACACTTGGTCATCACTTGCACTCTTAAGATTCTTTCTTATGACTTACAATTTGGGAATCGAATTCTTCACTTGATCAAAAAAGTCCTTTTGTCTGAAGGTTATCTTGGTACGATTTACAGTAATCTTGAATTCTCATGAAGTCCTAACAATAGAAAACTTGGAAAATCCGCAACTCTTGCGCTCAACAAGACCATCTGACCCTCCGGTTCCGCCCACCCACCGAACCATTTCATGAAAATCGCTTCCCGAGGTAGTACTTATGTCATAATAATCAATATCTAATTCTCCTAAATGATTTTCTCATGCTAAACTGATCATTTAATATGGGGAAGTGACAGGGGAGAAAAAGCTAGAATATTGGTTAAGCTAGCAGACCGACCACAGTTGGGATCCAAAGGAGGTAAAATAGGGATCCAAAGGGGGGGGGCATCTGCAAAAGAGCCATGTGGACCAATGGGCTAAAAAGACCCTAAGGTTCAACCCATTAAGACTTCCAAAATGCTAAGGTTCCAAAATTCAAAGGTTGTGTCCAAAATTCAAAGGTTGTGTCCAAAGGTCAACCATAGGGGAATTGGATGCTTTGTGTGTGTACAAAAAAAGTCTTTGCAATCCCTACTTAGGAGTGGGCGAGCCTTGCATGTAGGGGATGAGAGAGAAATCCACACACACACACACACACACACACACACACACACACACACACACACACACACAAGCTCCTTTTACACAAAGGGAATGAGGGACACATGTTAGCTCCCTAGCCCAGATGCCCACAAGGTGTACCCAATTCCTATTGGATGGCCTTGGAGGTGGACCAATGAGAATTAGGCTATAGTAAATCTAGTTTAATTAATTTTAAAAACACTTAATAAAAGAACCAATGAGAATTAAGTCCTCTAGAAGACTATTAGACAGTCTTCCAAGGGGTCCAATGAGCATTCAGCAGCCCAATGGCTTGCCTGATTCCTATTGGCCAGAAGGCAAAGGGGTCCAATGAGAGTTTAGTTGAATTATTAAATTACCTAAGACTCTCACAAAAGGGGAAAGGGGGACACATGTCAGAAGGCTATCACTTATGTTGCTTAATTGTCATTGGCTAGCCCTGGGGAGGTCCAATGGGAAGATAGCAAGAGCAATTAGCAAGAGGGCTCGCCCAAGAGAGAGAGGGGGCTGATTTTTGCAAGGCATTATCACACACACACTCACACAATCTCATGTGTGAAGAAACGAAGACTATCTCTTCCCAAGCTTTAATGGAGAGCTCATCACCTACTCCAAGCTTGTGAGATAGAAGCTTACATTGACACACTCTTGGCATGTGGATGCAAATCCAACCAAGAGCCAAGCTTCAATGCATTCTCATCTCCTCTACCATCCTAATTACTAAGCTAAGCTATGCTAATATGAGTGATTATGTGAGGAGATGTACATCTTTCTCGTAAGATACTCCCTTCTTCCTCTCAATCTACTCTCATACCCTGCTAGCTCTCACCATCTTCGAAGGTGTGTGAGGTCTTGGGTCTGAGACCGGGGATAATCGATGTTGCGTGCGGCTAAGTGTTTTGCTTAGTGCATGAAGCTTTCATCTTCATTGCACTAGCTAGTCTTGAAGGAACACAAAGAATTGTATTGTACAATGTCTCTCTTGATGGGAGAAACCATAATACAAAGCCTTTTGGAGGGGGGACCGGCTCCATGCAAATCCGGTCCTCAACTGTTGTCAATTGCTTAATTTCTCTCTCTTTTGAAAGTATTGTTCATGCTATCTAACTAGGTGTTATGCTTTTTGTTGCTCTCTCCACCCAAGCACTCTTGTAATTCTCATTAGGAATCTATTCTAATGAAATTCCCACTATGTTCATGCTAATTTCCGCTACACACAAGTTTTTAGGCCATTAAATGTTACATTGTTATCAGAGCACAAGGTTTCTCTTTTCTTGCTCAAGAAGGGAGGTCCTCAAGCTAGCTATAAATGGTTGGTATTATTAATTTCCTATGAGTAAGTAGAATAGAGATTTTTCAGCCTTGTAGTGCGCCTGCCTTCGTGCAGTTAACGGGCATCACCGTCGAGAGCTATGGTCTTAATAGTGGAGTCCTATGGGGCTTGCCTACAACTTAACCACTATTGAGCTATTAGAAGCTTGACAGGAGCCGGTGTTGTTTTGGTGTTGAAAGACCCTCTCTTCTATTCCTTGCAATTAATGGTATTCGAGCCACGGGTACAATAGCTTGAGTGCTTTTTCTAAAGGGTTAAAGAGGAGTAGCAACTAGGGCTTGAAGTGCCAAAGTACACCTAAAAATTTTACACCTAAAAGTTGTTAGAATGGCTAACAATAGTAAAGAGAGTGAAATTAATGTTGATAACTTTGATTTTGCTAATGAGCAAGCTACTAATGATGCTCCGGTGCTTGTTAACTATCTTGTTTCTAGGCTTCAACAAGCCATGGGCAATCCATCTCTCCAAAGTGAAGTGCAACGGCAAATCCGTGCTCACGGGATTCTCCAAGCTCATCACCATGACGAGAGAACACCTAGGAAGCCTCCTTGTGAAACTCCCAAAAGAGGTCTCTCTCCGATGCGGAAAGAAGAAGAGAATCCATACGAAGGGCTCAAGAATTTACTTATTGATGATGCATATCCTTCCCAAAGGAGAACTCAAGAACCTCCACCGAAGGAACGAGAAAGAAGTGAGTCTCCCGCCACCTTGGCGGAGATGGCTCCACGAAGACGGCGGGCTAAACGCTCTCCATCACCACCAAAGCGGAGAAGACCATCGCACTCTTCTCCACACCATAATTCAAAGAGGGATGATAAAAAGAAAGAGAAGAAAAATGTGAGAAAGAGGACACCCTCTTCTCCATCTTCTTCATCCTCTTCCTCTTATGAAAGTGATGGTGAAGACGACGAAGATCAAGACAAGAAAAAGGCGAGAAAGAGGTCACCCTCTTCTCCACCTTCTTCAAATTCTTCACCTTTTGAAGAAAGTGATGGTGAAACCTTTGAACCATCAAAAACAAGAGGCCATAGGAAATCCTATGCCGCATGGAAGAGTTCATCCAAGATGAAGAAGTTAAAAGAGGGAGGGAAGAGCATCTCTTTCCTTACCTATGATAGCACCTTTGGTGCTACGGACAAAGTTTTGGCCTTTATCCAACAGTTTGATGCGGCGTTTGGAGATGAGGGCTTCACGAAGTCCTCTAAGCTACGCCATGTAGCTATGCACTTTCAAAAGTCCGCCAGGCAATGGTGGTCTAGCCTACGAGCCAACGGTGAAGCTTCACGAACATGGAAAGCTTTAAGAGCTTCCATTATGAAGCAGCTTTTGGCCACCGATGCCAAAGACAAAGTACTCACCGAATGGCGAAGCTTGAAGCTCTCTCCCTATGAATCCATTCACAAATATGTACAAGTTTTGGGACTTACAAATCAAAGCCAATGTCTTCAAAAAGTTGGATTTTTTAGAGCAAAAGCAACAATTTTGTGCGGGCTTAACCGAAGAAATGGCGGAGTATGTCAACTCCCAAAGGCCACGTACCATATCGGCAGGTAACATTTCAAGTTTTAAGAGAGAATAAACTTTATGTTAATCGAAAGAAAAGTGAAATTTTCTTGCAAGAGATTCAATATTTAGGTCACATTATCTCTCAAGATGGCATCCACATGGATCCATCAAAGTTAGAGGTAATAAAAGGATGGCCTAAACCAAGGAATCTTCATGAACTAAGAAGCTTTATAGGTATGTGTGCATACTATAGATGCTTCATAGAAAAGTTCTCACAAATTGCAGGACCTTTACATGACCTAACAAAGAAAAGCGTTACGTACACATGGTCTGCTAAGGAGAACAATGCTTTCGAAAAGCTTAAAGAAAAGCTTATCTCTCAACCTGTCCTTACACTACCGGATCTCTCAAAACCATTTGAGGTCCAATGTGATGCTTGTGGTGATTGCCTTGGAGCTGTTTTGCTCCAAGAAGGGCACGCCATAGGCTATGAGAGTCGAAGGCTCGACCCTGTTGAGCAAGCTCTAGGCATATATGAAAAGGAACTCCTTGCAGTTCTACATGCTTTAGACTCATGGAAGCACTATTTATTGGGGAATCCTTTCATTCTGCGAACGGATCACCAAAGTCTTAAGTACTTCATGACGCAGACCAAGCTCTCCGACAAACAAATGAGGTGGGCAAATTTCCTTTCTCAATTTCATTTTTATATTGCTCACATTGCTCACAAGCATAATCAAGTAGCTGATGCACTCTCAAGACGACCGAGAGTGAATGCGGTTTCCATAGCAACTCACAATGATCTATCTTCAATGATAGATGAGTATGCTATTGATCCCGATTTTAGAGATGTGATTTCAGCCCTTGCATTAGGGAAGAAAGAAGAACCATTTACTTTACAAGATGGTTATCTTCTCTACGGTAATAGACTATGTGTTACTAACTCACTACGTGAGAAAGTAATGTATGAATCTCATGCTCCACCTTATGCGGAGCATAGAGGGATTCAGTCTACCTTAAAGGGAATTGAAACATATTTCTATTGGCCTACCATGAAAGTGAACATACAAGAGTATGTTTCTAAATGTGTGGTATGCCAAAAGACAAAATTTGATAGAGGGAAGCAACTTGGATTGCTTCAACCCTTGCCAATCCCTAATTCACCATGGGAGAGCATATCCATGGATTTTATCTTTGGATTGCCTAAGTCTATCCATGGGAATACGGGAATATGGACGATAGTAGACAGGTTCATTAAACAAGCTCATTTTAAACCTGTCAAAAAGACTATCAAAGCCCATCAAATGGCAACCCTCTTCATTTCACAAATTTTCAAGTACCATGGCTTGCCAATGTCCATAGTGTCGGATAGAGATCCTAGAATGACCAGTAATTTCTCAAAGGGTCTCTTTGAGAATCTAGGGACAAGGCTAAACTTCTCTTCGGCCTATCATCCACAAACGGATGGCCAAAGTGAAATAGCTAACCTAACAATTCTCGATCTACTAAAAGCCTATGTAACGGAAGTAGATCAAAGATCCCAATGGGAGACGTACTTACCCTTAGTGGAGTATGCTTACAATAACACTGTACATACTTCCACGGGAAAAGCACCTTTTGAGATAATAGAGGGGAGATCAAAAAGTCCCTTGCTACTTAACGTACATGGGAAGATCTTCGCTGCAGATGAGTATAGCCGAGACCTACAAGAATCTTTTCAAAATATTAAGGATGCTATCTCTATCTCACAGCAAAGGCAAAAGGCTACTGCTGACAAGCACAGAAGAGCCCAAGCCTTTAAAGAAAATGATTGGGTCTTATTAAAGTTTTCCAAGGCTCGATTAAGGCACACGACGGGCAAGAATCCTACAGGACACCAAAAGTACTATGCTAAACTAGAAAAAAGGTACTATGGTCCCTTCTAGATTCTTAGGCCAATCAATGAGATGGCCTATCAACTCAAGTTGCCCAATCATTGGCTCATACACAATGCTTTCCATGTGAGCCTATTAAAGCCTTACAAAGGAGAGCCACCTCAAGAACCAACAATTGAAGACCCACCGGAGATTGAGGACCAAGAGGAGGTGTTGCAGCCTGAGTCCATTCTCCGACATGAAGACAAGGTACTAAGAGGCGGTAAGACTATCCGACGATATCTTATTAAGTTTAAGAATTATCCTTTTGAAGATGATAGATGGATGCAAGGCATACAATTAAAGGATAACCTAAACCTTGTCAATGCTTACAATGCTTCCCAAGAGTAAGCAAATGTACAAAATGTTAAAAATGAACAAAGTTTTTTTTGTCTTATAAGACTCTCTTTTTCTTTATTGTGCACAAAAATGAAGTAGTATGCAGGCTTAGATCAAGTTTGCGAAGACGACGTCTCCCAAACACCAAGTAGAGCTTGTCACTCTACTATGGAAGACTGATAGGACTAATGTGTAGACATGCTCGCGGCAGCCTCAGGCTCTCAAGCGCCAAATGGAGTAGTCATCCATTGTGGAATGATGTCGTAGGGTAACATAGGGATCCTCTACCCGCTAAGAAAAGGACTCATGAATATGCTTTATCTTCTCTACACCATAGTCGAGGACGACTATGATTTCAAGAGAGAGGTAATGTCATAATAATCAATATCTAATTCTCCTAAATGATTTTCTCATGTTAAACTGATCATTTAATATGGGGAAGTGACAGGGGAGAAAAAGCTAGAATATTGGTTAAGCTAGCAGACCGGCCACAGTTGGGATCCAAAGGAGGTAAAATAGGGATCCAAAGGGGGGGGGCATCTGCAAAAGAGCCATGTGCAACAATGGGCTAAAAAGACCCTAAGGTTCAGCCCATTCAGACTTCCAAAATGCTAAGGTTCCAAAATTCAAAGGTTGTGTCCAAAGGTCAACCATAGGGGAATTGGATGCTTTGTGTGTGTACAAAAAAAGTCTTTGCAATCCCTACTTAGGAGGGGGCGAGGCTTGCATGTAGGGGATGAGAGAGAAATCCACACACACACACACACACACACACACACACACACACACACAAGCTCCCTTTACACAAAGGGAATGAGGGACACATGTTAGCCCCCTAGCCCGGATGCCCACAAGGTGTACCCAATTCCTATTGGATGGCCTTGGAGGTGGACCAATGAGAATTAGAGACTAGAGTAAATCTAGTTTAATTAGGCAAGAGCAATTAGCAAGAGGGCTCGCCCAAGAGAGAGAGGGGGATGATTTTTGCAAGGCATTATCACACACACACTCACACAATCTCATGTGTGAATAAAAGAAGACTATCTCTTCCCAAGCTTTAATGGAGAGCTCATCACCTACTCCAAGCTTGTGAGATAGAAGCCTACATTGACACACTCTTGGCATGTGGATGCAAATCCAACCAAGAGCCAAGCTTCAATGCATGCTCATCTCCTCTACCATCCTAATTACTAAGCTAAGCTATGCTAATATGAGTGATTATGTGAGGATATGTACATCTTTCTCATAAGATATTCCTTCTTCCTCTCAATCTACTCTCATACCCTGCTAGCTCTCACCATCTTTGAAGGTGTGTGAGGTCTTGGGTCTGAGACCGGGGATAATCGATGTTGTGTGCGGCTAAGTGTTTTGCTTAGTGCATGAAGCTTTCATCTTCATTACACTAGCTAGTCTTGAAGGAACACAAAGAATTGTATTGTACAATGTCTCTCTTGATGGGAGAAACCATAATACAAAGCCTTTTGGAGGGGGGACCGGCTCCATGCAAATCCGGTCCTCAAATGTTGTCAATTGCTTAATTTCTCTCTCTTTTGAAAGCATTGTTCATGCTATCTAACTAGGTGTTATGCTTTTTGTTGCTCTCTCCACCCAAGCACTCTTGTAATTCTCATTAGGAATCTATTCTAATGAAATGCCCACTATGTTCATGCTAATTTCCGCTACACACAAGATTGTAGGCCATTAAATGTTACAACTTAACTACTACAAAATCAAGAAGATAGTAGTCTATCAGACATCATCAAACAACAAGCAGCATGCAATTTGTTTTCATACCCTCGTTCAGGGAAATTCATATGGTTGTTCCCACCAGATCTCTATTAAGAAACTTTTTAATTCATTTCCTTTCATTTATTTGCTATAATTAGCTTGTAACTAGTTTCTTAACTAATCATGTAACACATTTAGTTTCAACCAATTCGTCTTACCTCCCCATTCAGGCCAAGATAATCGGTTACAAGCCATGAAAATGGCATCACCTTCACAATATTTCCCATAATTAAGTGTTTGGGAAAGGCTCATCAAGTAATTTAATCATTCCTTCCTAAGCATTGATAGCCGTTTTTCGGCTTTCCATAATTGCCATAGTAAGCTACCTCACCCTATCAAATCACTCAAACATTTTGGTTATCTCTACCATTTCACTGTACATAGGCGTGTGTGAGTTAGGAGACTTTCCCCATATCTTCTTAAAAACCCTCAATTAGCTAGTCACTGGGCTAGTTGAGCCAAAGAAAATAAAAAAAATAAAAAAATATAAGTATATTATGGCCCATTTGTGTGTAAATATTTTATTGTATATAGGGCCTAAATAAAATGATTTTTCATAATTATTTTGGTATTTATTTAAATATTTATACTTAGGTGTGTGTTATTTATGCTATGTACATTGACTCACCATTACCATATTTTTTCTTACCATTTTGCATACTCTTTATTCCATATAAAAATAATTTCATGCAAGCTTCTCTTATTTTTGGTGTAACTCCATCCCAACAAAAGTCCCAAAAAAAAAAACTAGTTCTATTTATGTGTATATTTTTTCACTATTGTGATTTTTTCCTTCTTACATCTATTCTCTATTACTCTCATAAATTAGACCACCAAAAATATTCATCTTTTTATGGTAGACTTATAATGAGAGAGATTTATTTTGACCCCTTTATATTTTTTCCACCTATATTATTTATATTTGACATGTACATATGTTTTTTTAGACCCCTCAATATTTGATTTTCTTAGTTGTACTATTCACTTATATCATGATGTCAACAATATCTTCAATTATAGACCTACCAAATAAGGTCAAGGGTATGTGGAATACATGCATGCACCATGGGCGGCTCACTCTTGGAGGTATTCAAAAGAATCATCCAAAGAAGGACCTCACAAGGACTTTGTGCAGTGGAAAAAAACAGTCGGTTTTGCTGAATTTTTAAAGATCACATGCTCCCTGAATTTGAAAAGGTGATACAAACAAAAATTGTAGCTCGTGGACTGAACTTTCACCTCAAATTTTTTGGAGCTACGAGCTGTGAGCTATGATTTTATTGGTGGACCCCAGTTTGCCCATGCTATGCAGCCACACTCCCTCTTCCACTTTATCATTTTCCTCTTTCACACACACTTCTCCACTCATCATCCCCACCTCTCTTACCACTCCTCTCTACACCCTACTCACCTTCTTCTCAACCTTGAAGAATAAGAGAAACCATGGTGAACTCATGTCTCCTACACACACTTCCATTCCAAAATTGACCACCTAGTCTCATTTTTCCTCATCCATATTACCCATATCTATCAAAAAAACCACAAAATTCATCCTCTTCTCTTGAAAGACAGCATCATGGTGATTGATTACTCATGTTCACTTACCTTGGCTTCCAAGGAAGGTCAAGAGTGGAGAAAAAACGTACCGTCAAAGCTAGTGGAACGTCAACAAGCGTCAAAATTGACCCTACTCAAGACACTTGGAGCATCAACATTGTGAGAAATCCATGTTTTCTTATCTATTAAGGGTTTTTTCTTCCTTATTTGTATCCTAAATGGATACTCCCATTGTAAATATCCAATTCCATTTGTAAATCAATAAAAATACTAACTCTACTAATTTACTAACACTAACCTAGTATGAAAAGTCCTATCACCTCCACTTCTCTCCTCTCTCTCTTCTTCATCTATCCCCACCAACTTCTTGATAATTCCAAGCAAAAGAAATTAGATAAGTGATGAAAATCTAACCCAACCATGGTTAGAGGAGTAACCCTAGACCTCAAAATTGCTATAAAAGGAGGGTGTAGCTAGCACAAAAAGGGGGGAGCCATAAGCAAGAGCACTATGCTATAGCTTGAGAAGCCAAGCTCAACCTCTCTAGAAGGAGCTCTTGAGTGGAAGCTCATTGTCTTATGCATGTACATGTGTTGTAATAGGGGTGATTAGCAAGGGAACTCTATGCCATTGTAAGAGAGAGAGTGTTCATTCAATTGAGAGTAGGAGATCTATCATTTCTCCTACTAGTGTAAGCCCAACATTTGTTGAATCAAAGAGGGTGGATTTGGACTAAGCTTGGATACTTTGTCTCTCTTCCAACGTGAAGTAATGGACAACAATGATGTGTAAGTGTCTTGGTGTTTTTTTTTTAAGTTCTTGATAGCTTGTCTCTGGGTGTTGTCATCAATTTAGCCATAAATCCCACATACTGTAAGAGGGCGACAGGGTGGAGAGGACTCCCCTGGCCTTAAGACAGTGACTGGGGTGGCTTTTCTTGTGATGTGTTGTGGTGTAATTTACTCAAGTTATGTTGAACAAATACTAATCTCACTTTGATTGGTCATGACAGATTTGTAAGAAGGTATTAATGCAACAAGCACCCCCTCCCCTTTCTCTCTCTTTCTTACATATATAATTGTGTTTGCTTGATCATTGCCGATACATTTCAAAGCAGTCCGAGCACTCTCTCTCTCTCTCTCTCTCTCTCTCTCTCTCTCTCTCTCTCTCTCTCTCTCTCTCTCTCTCTCTCTCTTTACGCGTCCTAGTTCGCATTCAAAACTAGGTGGTGCCCCAAATTTGTGTAGGGTTAGGTTGCGGGTTTGTGTGTGTGTTTGTTGTTTTTTTCCAACCCCAACCCAATTGAGCAGCACGGGAGCCTAGAAGAGTGCTTATAGGCCACTCTTCATGTTGCCCGCCCCGGACCGCCTCAAATTGGTACCCCCACGGAGGAATGACTTTGTGCTTATTGTTGTTGTATTGCATGAATGCTTGAATTTTAGCATAATCAAGTAGATTATATGAATCATGAAAACTTGTATGACCAAGTTTAATTTCAAGGCAACAAAAATTGATCTAGAATATGGTTTGGATTAGCATAACATAAGAAAGCAAAAAAACATTATCACATAAGAATCTAGAATTCATGTTGAAAGTTTCAAAACTTTGTGTAGTTAGTTGATGTCATGAGAGAAAATGATTGTTTGGAACTAATCTTTGTGTGTTTCTACCATTGAGAGACTATGACACGCTATACCTTTGATGATATCCCAATCTTCTTCGGAAATCTAGAAGAAGATGTTGATGATTTTCTTGCTGATTTTAGAATGGTTTGTCGTATCCTTGGTAAAAGGGATGACAATAAAAAGGGGATTTTCTATTGCTATGCCTTAGAGGCAACGCTGAGAAATGGTTTTGGAGTATGTCTTCTCAGATTGAAGATGGGTATACCCAAATTTCCAAAGCTTTGAAGACCAGATTCTCTAAATTTCCAACAACGGAGAAAGCATGGGCTTCATTAGGGAGACTTCAACAACATGGTGAAGACTACTATGCTTATGAGGATATTTTTTCTCATCAATGGGGAGGATGTGGGTTTAGTTCTACATTTCCAGATTATGTAAAAATGGAGCAATTTATTTCGGGTTTGTCTCCTTTCCTAAAGACTAAGGTTACTTGTAGTGGACCCTCTACCTTTGAAGAAGCGGTCACTATTGCCCGAAGGAAGTTTCACAAGTACTTCTACATCAAAAATGGTTTCCATCATGCTGGAAGAACCAACCATCATGAAAGTGTTTCTATCAAGGAGTCATCTCCTTTGCCATACTTGTCTCCTTCTACTCCGACAAATGTTGAAGAAGTTACTTACATGCCAACTGATTATTCAAGTGCTAAAGTGTGTGGCCAAGATTCAAATGTGGAATCTCTTTCTTCTACCTTTATCACAAGCATGCAAAAATCAACACAAGATATCTCAAATGGCATTGATGATTCAATAATGGATACATCCAACCTTTTGGTGGAGGATCAATTTCTAGTCCGAGCAGATGAAGCTTTTGTGCAACATGACTCTATGGAGAATGAAGACCTTGAAGGTAACCTTGATCTTATGGAATGTTATGAGAGTGTATCTTGTCTAAAAGAAGAGAGTGAAGAAGAAGATGAAATCATAGGTGGGTGTAATGGCTATTGCCCACACAGGAGAAATAGGCATTACGGGAATGATTACCCGCAACTACATTATATAAACATCAACGCACAGAATGACAAGAGAAGGAAGTACAAAGTACACAGACACAGAACAACCCTTGCTTCATTCATCTGTAATCCAGACACAGAGTACAATAGATGATTCCATGAATATCATAGAGATTGGTTAAGTTACATCAAAAGACAGGTATGCCCCCCCGAATACAACCACTGCTCCAACGCAGATCGGGAACAGTGCACACACTCCTGTCCCATGATATCCTATAAAGAACTGCCGCTCCGGCTGCCGCATACCGCATGACTCTTGACTCCTGATCCGCAGTGTCCAGACCTCCGCAGGACCGCAGGATTGCATGTGCGGCTAATGCCATAACACCTGGCATGCACGGTGGATTGCGCGAACCCACAATCAGCCCCTCCGGTTGGAAGGTTCCGGTGGTTGCTCTGCACCCTGCTCTGGTGAAGAGGAAACATTAATATAGCCAAAGCCCCAAAAATCTACAGTATGGGCTCGATAGACCTCATCCAAAAGACGTGGATCTATCTCAATTTGTTCCGGCCAGGCAGCCCGAGGAATAAACTGCGTTGGCAAGGAGATAGATTGAGGCGGCTGTGGCAGAGGAGCAAGAGGTGTATGGAAGGGATAATAACGAGTAAGGTAGCGATTAAGAGCATCCCAAAATGGAGGGCAAGGTGGGAGACTGAGAGAAAAGTAATGAGCTAAGGTCTCCACCCAAAAACAGACCCTGCGCCTCTCCTTACGAAATCGACGAATCATTTTCTGCAAACGAGAGACATGAGCCTGGGCTTCAGCACAATCCTCTGTAGCTTGTGCCCAATCAGCAACATCAAAACCCTCTGGAACAACACTCTTACCTCTGTCAGTGTTGGATGACTCGGGTTGGTGCACCACAACCTGCTGAGCGGGTGGCTGTGCTCCCACCTCAGCAGCCAAGCGTGTGCTCCAGCTTTGTAATTGATTATCTAAAAAAGTTTGGAGATCCTCTTGCATCTCCACTGCCAATGCATCCAAATCAGTCATGTTGATCATTACATCGCCAGGGTGCGAGGTTAAGTAAGAAGTTAGGCTATGCTGTGTTCTCAACTGAAGAAGTTCTTGTTGAATAGACCTTACAAACTCAGCATTAGCCCCTCTTAATCTTTGTATTTATGCCCCTTGATGGCGAGTAGTGGCAGTCAGCTGTTCATTCTGAGTGTTTAACTCGTCAATCCAAGTCTGCGAAGTCGCTACCTGCGCTTCCAGCTCATTGACTCGTTCCTCTGTGGCTGGGGCTGGCCAGGCCGCACGAATAGACTCTGCAAGTCTACTCAAAAATGTGTCGCATGCCTGTAATTGGTCAGCAGGGGTCGCTGCTGCCGTAGCCTCCCAAGGTAGCGCTGCAGGGAGAATACCTCCTGTCGAGGCAGCCGCATTCGTAATTCCCGACGTTTCCGGTTGAGCGGGGACGTCCGCAACCGCAGAGCTCATCCGCAAGGGAGTCATATTGCTAACTCTTTCCTGCATTTGGCGGTGCCAGCGAGCCACCGCAGAATCTTCCGCAACAGGAGATGCAGTTGCTGGAGGTGGTGTTGAAAATTGCTACTCCTCACGACCGTGCTTGCGGCTTGCTGATCCTGCACCTGTAGTGGCCATCTCCTAGGCTCCAGAGGATACCACCGTCGTTGATGAACCAGGAAATTCCACAGTACCCACCTGTTGCTGCTGTGTTTCCCTCTCCGCCGGCACTGCCAAGCTTTGTGTTTGCGACAGATGAGGATTAGTGCCTTGGACCACCAAGCAATCATCTTCAAAGTGGCAAAGAGGACGCAGGGCGAGAGGAAACACTTCTCTCAAAGGAAAGATCAATGTGAGCAGCTGGCCCACCTTTATATTGGTTGGGGTACCCCTCCCCAACTGTGCCATCACTCGTTGGCACTCCGCCAGCAGTCGCTCTCTGACCACTGCTGCCCAAGCTACTGGCCCAAAGTTGGCCGAATGCAACACATTTCTAGCTCGGGTCGAAATAGTATACGTTTTGGCCTGTAGCCAAATCGCCTCAAGGAACCACCGATATGCATCCCTGGTTGCCACATCTGACAACCCTGACAGTTTATACTCCCCTTTGACCTTCAAGACAAATTCCTGCTCGACATTTGCAGCAGGGATCACATGGGAGGCTCGCACCACGCCATCGTTGGGTAAACAGCAACATCTTGAGATTCTTTCTGTTGTCAACTGTATCTATTGATTGTTGAGGACCACCATATCCCCAGCCGCGAGTTGCTCAATCAAACGTGCTGCCTGCGAGTGCACTGAGATTCCTTGCCAGTCCAGGTTGGCGAACACATGCAGCGGCAAGTCTTGCAGCCATGCGTCCACTCGTCGAAGCGCGAGCTGCTGCACGGGAGTGAAAGGGACACATTGCAGAAGAGAAGCTATCATGGTGGCGATGAGATGTAGGAGCAGAGAATAAAACACTAAGAGCGTGCGACACACGAAACTAGAGAACCACAATAAAAAATGTCTGCATGCAATAGTAACCCTTCCACAATGAGTTCCCAAAATAGGGCGATCCACGGTGTCGCAACCATCATAGATCTTTTTCCGCTTCCCAAGATTGCATGCAAAAGAATCCCCAATCATGATTAAGGCGGCTTCGGCTCTTGTACTGCAGCAAAGGGGCACTGAATCGTGGTAGGTGAAATATAATGGCACAGTCTGAAACCATTGACCGGCACAGAAATAACCTCCCCCCGCAAATCCACCAAATAAAAAGAAATAGGCCCGCATGCTTGAAAAATCCAAAATGGTCCTGACCACCTTAATTTAAGCTTCCCCGGCATCTTCCCGAGATGGGAATTGAAGACAAGGACCAGCTGTCCTCGAACAAATTGCCGTGCTTTCGGGCGATCAAGCCATTTTTTCCGCCTAGACTGCAGATCCTGCAGCACCGCAAAGCTCTGCAGCCGCTCTTCGTCCAGTTCCTGCAAAACATCCAATCGATAAATCATGGATTCCTCCGAAAGAAGCCGATCCACAATCAACATCCGCAAACTCGGAATCACATGCTCCACCGGAGTGATTGCCTCCATGCCAAATGCTAACTTAAAAGGAGTCAATCCTGTTGCCACTTTGTAAGCTGTCCGATAGGCCCATAAGGCAGAAGGAAGTTTCACATCCCAATCCGTTCTATTCATATTCACTAACTTTGTCAAAATTTGAATCAATTGTTTATTGGTTGATTTTGCTTGCCCATTCGCCTGAGGATAATATGGAGAAGATTTCCTGTGCAATACAAAGTAAAACCACAGCATTCTCTCCATCACCTTATTCAAAAAATGACTTCCCCGGTCACTAACCAGCTCAATTGGGCAGCCATATCTAGAAAAGATATCCTTATATAAGCATCCCGCCATAGAAATTGCAGTGTTATCCCTCAAAGGCCATGCCTCCACCCATTTGGTAGCGTAATCCGTGGCTGTCAAGATGTACTTATTCCCTGTGTGAGATGCCACTGGTTTAAAAGGACCAACAAAATCCAAACCCCACTTTTGAAAAGGCTCCAAGGGCAAGATTGGCTGAAAAGGCATTCTCGACCGTTTGGTAGGTTGCCCCAAACGCTGACACACATCACACTGTTGCACATAGTTTCTCACATCTTGAAACAATGTGGGCCACCATAATCCTGATTGGAGAACCTTTCTAGTTGTAATTAGTGCTGCAAAGTGACCTCCGGCAATACCCGTATGTACTTCCTCTAGGACTTCTTCCTGCTACTGTGGTAGCACACATCGGAGTAACACCTCTGCCACCGTGCGGTAATAGAGCTTCCCCATAATGATCTCGAAATTCCTGCTTCTAATAGCCATACGTTTCCTCTGATGGCTGGTCAAGAAGGAAGGCATGTCGCCGCTGTCGAGAAAATGAAACATCTCCTCATACCATGTCCATGGAATGCTCAGAATGACCCTTACCTGACTCGGGACGGTAATATCTTCTGCAGCGACTCCTGTTAGAAACAGAGATGCATCCGAAAATTCATCAACGACCCCCGTCGCCGGCTCTCCAGAGTCTAGCCGGGATAGGTAGTCAGCCACCGCATGCTGAGCCCCTGGCCTGTGTATGACCTCAAAATCAAATTCCTGCAACAGAAGCACCCATCAGGCCAATCTTCCCATCAAATTTTGTTGCCTTACCAGATATAACAAAGCCGAATGGTCCACATGGAAGAAAAATTGTCGGCCCAACAGATAGTGCCGAAATTTCTTCACTGAATAAATCATCCCTAAACATTCCCTTTCCGTTACTGAATAATTTCTTTCTGCAGATGATAATCGTCTACTGGCATAATAGACCTGTCGAAACCATCCTTGACTTTGTTCCTGCATCAACACACTGCCAATAGCGCGATCCGAAGCATCCACGAACACATGAAAATCCTGTCCCCAATTTGGTGCCAGCATAATCGGAGCTTTGGAGAGCTGCAGTTTTAATCTTCGAAAAGCCAAATCACATTCCTGTGTCCATTCGAAATCTATAGCATGAGCTGCCTGAGTAATCGGGATTGCCAAATGCGCGACAAGCCGCAAATGCCTCCCATGCCATCGGGCTTGACCCAGGAAAATCTGGCACTGTTTCTGATTCCGCGGTGCAGGCGCTTCCATAATTGCGGCAATTTTATCCGGATCCACAGAAATGCCGTCTTTAGAGATGATATGCCCCAGGAGCCTGCCACTGTGAACAGCAAATGCACACTTCAAAGGATTCAAACTGAATTTTACCTCTCTGCATTTCGTAAGGCATAACCGTAATTGTTGCAAATGCTCCAATTGTGCTCCAAAAACACTGAGAGGAAAAGGATCTGGAACAGTAGCGGCATTCCATTTCCGGTAATCCACACAAATTCGGATTTGCTTATTTTTCTTTGGTACTACTGCAATTGGAGAAATCCATTCCGGATTATCAATAGGGGTAATAAAACCGACTTCCAACAGGCGATCAATTTCCAATTTAACTTGCTTTTCCACGTTCGGATTCATCCTGTATGAATGCTACTTCACAGGCACCGCATCCGGTTTCAGATTGATCGTATGCTGATAAAACTTAGGATCCAATCCCTGCATGCCCGCATATTCCCATGTGAAAACATCCTTAAACTCTGTCAGTAATTTGATCAAATCATCTCTAAAACTTGCTTCCAACTGCTTATTAATGTATATGGGCTACGACTCCGCTTGCTCCCCAAGAAAAACCTTCTCTAATTCATCTTCCTTAACCCTTGTAATTTTTTCCATTTGCGCCTCAAACGCTCGTTCTTGCTGAATCACGTCCTCCAGTGACTCAGGACTTGGAAGCACCTGTTGTTGGGGCTCCCCTATTCCTCCTGGAGTTCCTGAAACCCCCACCGAATGCCCTTTCGGAATCAGAGAAATATCCGCAAGATATAGAGAAACCAAATCCGGATTCGCTTTGAGAAATTGTTCCTCTTCATCCTCTTCTAATCCTTCCACCATATTAACTGTTTCTGCTATCACCGTCCATGCTGCCTGAGCTGGTTGTCAGCATGTTCCCAACATCACACGCACTTTTCTGTTACCCTTCTTTACTGTAAGCATATTTGCTTCCCAATTATGTTTTACCCTCGCTTGTCGTAACCAGGGTCTCCCCAAGATAATGTGATAATCCTGATTATGATCTTCAATATTCAAAACTACTAAGGAAACAGCAAAGGACAAGCCCGCTACATCCAAAACAATACATCGTTCTATGTTGCACTCTTCGCTGATCTGCCATGCGGACTACAAAGGGTGCAGGCTCCCAATCACTGAGAGCAAAACGCTCACACGCTGCTTGGGTGATAATGTTTACCCCCGCTCCTCCATCCAAGAGTACTTTGAGAAATTGTTCCTCTTCATCCTCTTCTAATCCTTCCACCATATTAACTGTTTCTGCTATCACCGTCCATGCTGCCTGAGCTGGTTGTCAGCATGTTCCCAACATCACACGCACTTTTCTGTTACCCTTCTTTACTGTAAGCATATTTGCTTCCCAATTATGTTTTACCCTCGCTTGTCGTAACCAGGGTCTCCCCAAGATAATGTGATAATCCTGATTATGATCTTCAATATTCAAAACTACTAAGGAAACAGCAAAGGACAAGCCCGCTACATCCAAAACAATACATCGTTCTATGTTGCACTCTTCGCTGATCTGCCATGCGGACTACAAAGGGTGCAGGCTCCCAATCACTGAGAGCAAAACGCTCACACGCTGCTTGGGTGATAATGTTTACCCCCGCTCCTCCATCCAAGAGTACCTTGTCAATGTATGTGCCATGGTGATGTGAGAACCTCTTTCCAAACTGAATTCCACTCCTCCTGTTCTTTAATATTACCCTTAATTCCAGCTTTCCCTTCCCTTATTTCTAGGCCTACAGTGGTTGGCATAGTCGATGGTCCAGCTGTCTTTACTGGTGGTGCGGATTGTGGCAACCAGGACACAGTCTTTTTCTGCACCTCTTCCTGAGCCGTCCAATCCGGAATTTTCACATCGGGAGTTGGAACCACATTTTTACCCGATCGCGTGATTAATGAAACCGCTGGGTCAGACTCCTCCAATCCTTCAATCTGAACCATAGCCACACTAGGCTGTTTCCCTGCAGCACGTTCCTGCTTTTTCCGATCGTATTCCATAGCTTCAATACACTCAGATCGCCAATGACCATCCCCCAAACAGAAAAGGCATGTCTTGGGGCGATTAGGATCTCGGCCACCTCTTCCGCGGCCTCGTCCTCCCCCTTGACCCCGTCCTCCTGCTTGACCTTGCAGAGGCGGCTCTGGTGTATGAGCATGAGCCATTGCCACAGTAGGCTCTTGTCCCTGCCCTATCTGTGGTTGTTGCCAGGTAGAAGAGTCCCCTCGTCTCCGACGACCCCGGCCATTGAAATAACATTCCACTGTATTATGAGTATTGGTCGTGCAAATCGCACACCACTTCTGATTCATTGCACATTCCTGAGCAGCATGGCCCGGATTCCGACATTGGGTACACCAGATTTCCTTCAGAATTTTAGCCACTGCAGCCGATTCCGTCATTCCGGAGGATACACCTTTCCCGTGAGCTGGGATTTTTTCCGTGGTGTCTCTTTCGATTCTTTTCCCGAATCGCTATTGCCTAAGTCCGAGGAATCAGATCCTGCGGATTCCGACTCCGAACTATCACTGCCACTATCCTGTGACTTCCGATGAGATTTCTTTCTATCTTTCTTCTTTGACTTCTTTGGATGTTCCGTATCCTCTAAAGCCTCTCCTGCTACTACAGCCCTAGCAATTACAGTATCCAGTGGAGTAGTTACCTTATCCATTGTCGCCATAGCTGTTCTGAGATCCTTGTTGAGCCCCCGCAAAAAATAGTCATTCAATACTTCCACTGCCGGTCTTTGTGCCTGAGGTACCCTCTGCAAAAGCATCCGAAATTTTGCAGCGTAATCCTCCACTGGCAATGACTTCTGCCGGAGCGTTCGAGGCTTCTCCAAATGTTGAGGGACTGTCTTTTCCGTTCGAAACCTTCATAGAAACGCTATGGATCCGTCAACATATGTCTGGAAATGATCATTAGGATATTCGGACAACCATTTTGCAGCTTTCCCTGAGAGTGTAGATTTAAATACTGGCTGTTGATGGAGAGAAATCACCACCCTAGGATGATTCAATCCATAAGCTTTATTGAATTGGCGTAAATGTGCATCCGGGTCTTCACTCGAAAAACCTTGAAACCGACTATACTTAATCTGAGGATGAGCCATCACTCCTTGCCCAACTGTTCCTCCTCCCCCCGGAAAAAGCTGACGAGCACTAGGAGGTGGGGACAATGGCGGAGATACTCCCGGGCTGCTTACCGGAGACGGTGGTGGAGCAACCTGTGTGGGTGAGGGTGAACGTACAACAGGAGGACATGATTGACTGCGCGGAGTACATCTCGCTCGCCGCAACCTCCTACCACGCACCGGGCTTGGTGATGGAGATACAGATTCCTCAATCTGCGATGAAGAAAAAACAAATTCATCTGAACCGCCTCTCCTCCGACGTCTTCCTACAATTGGAACCACAGGGTCAGGTGGACCCTGCGACCTAGTGCGCATGCATATTCATCACAGGCCGTTCATCACGCATCGTGGTCGCCAGATGTAATGGCTATTGCCCACACAACAGCAATAGGCATTACGGGAATGATTACCCGCAACTACATTATATAAACATCAACGCACAGAATGACAAGAGAAGGAAGTACAAAGTACACAGACATAGAACAAACCTTGCTTCATTCATCTGTAATCGAGACACAGAGTACAATAGATGATGCCACGAATATCATAGAGATTGGTTAAGTTACATCAAAAGACAAGTATGCCCCTCCATATACAACCGCTGCTACAGCGCAGATCGGGAACGGTGCACACACTCCTGTCCCATGATATCCTATGAAGAACTGCTGCTCCGGCCGCCGCATACCACATGACTCCTGACTCCTTATCCCCAGTGTCCAAACCTCCGCAAGACCGTAGGACCGCATGTGCGGCTAATGCCGTAACAGTGGGGAGATCATAGACCACATTGATCATAAAGAGATAATTGTGTACATGGAATGCCAACTCCAAAACAAAGTAGAAGAGTGTGAGTTGAATCCATGTGAGGATAATCTTCAAGAAGTGTTTGAGGATGTTGAAAAGCATTGGTATGACCCATGTATGTTAAGCATGGAGGAACCTATCATGCAAGAAGTCAAAGTTTTCACAAAATCAAACAGTAATCCATCAACCTTTGAGGTGGTACAATGTGAGGAGTTACAACCTTTCCAAAGGGGGGGCTTAGAAGGGGATGAAGAACATAGGAGAGTAGTAAAAAATAAAATCATAAAAGGAAACTGTCAGAAGGGTATCATTCTCTCCAATGGTGTTTTAGTGGGTGGCTCTTCATTCATGGGACAATCTCTTAGCAAGAAACTCCAAACTTTTGAAGCCCCAATCATCTTCACATTGGGTTTCAACTCTTGAAATTCAACTTCTCCTCTCTTTTCATATACCTTTCATCGGGGACACCATACCTTCTTAAGTGGAAGAGGACATGAATACTTGGTGATGAACAAATGTTTCCAAACCTTCTACATTTGGTTCTTTGGTGTATGGAGGTCACACATTGTGATGCTTCTGGTCTTCATCATAGATGAAAAACTTGTTGATTGCTACATGTGGATATTTCATCAATCAGTACCAAAATCTATTCTCTCCCAATGTGTTGGAAGCAATAGAAACCTTTGTCTATTATCTACTTATGTGGTAAACTATTTGCAATATCTTCCAATAGCAGTTGGAAGCATGGATCAAGATTTCCTAAATCATGAAGGTCATAGAATTTTTGACTTGATGAGCCTACCCAGGTTGAATAAATTTAATGAGCTACAATTCAGAAATTTGCTCATACAAGCTCTTGAAGATCGTAGCAGATACATCAACTTTACACAAGAGGAAGAGCAACCAATCTTTTATATCACATTCATAGTGATAGGTGCAATGCTAGACAACTATAAAATCTACAAGTTTCTTCAACCGAAATCAGTAAGTGATTGCATACCATACATCTCTCTTTGGAAAAGATATTTCAAGATCTTTGATCCTGGGGGGTGCTTATGGAAACTTTCTCAATTGAGGAGGTTTACTCAGTCACTTCATTACATCCTGCTATTGTCTCTGAGAACCTTTCATATCACACAAGGTTTTTTAATCATACAACAAAGGTTCTTCAAAGATGAGAGCAGACAAAGACAAACGTTACACAATCTACATGTTGTATAATTGGATAAATGGTACATAGATGTACCATTATCTAAGGGGGGGGGATAATGATAGCCGTTTTTCGGCTTTCCATAATTGCCATAGTAAGCTACCTCACCCTATCAAATCACTCAAACATTTTGGTTATCTCTACCATTTCACTGTACATAGGCATGTGTGAGTTAGGGGACTTTCCCCATATCTTCTTAAAAACCCTCAATTAACTAGTCACTGGGCTAGTTGAGCCAAAGAAAATAAAAAAAATAAAAAAATATAAGTATATTATGGCCCATTTGTGTGTAAATATTTTATTGTATATAGGGCCTAAATAAAATGATTTTTCATAATTATTTTGGTATTTATTTAAATATTTATACTTAGGTGTGTGTTATTTATGCTATGTACATTGACTCACCATTACCATATTTTTTCTTACCATTTTGCATACTCTTTATTCCATATAAAAATAATTTCATGCAAGCTTCTCTTATTTTTGGTGTAACTCCATCCCAACAAAAGTCCCAAAAAAAAAAACTAGTTCTATTTATGTGTATATTTTTTCACTATTGTGATTTTTTCCTTCTTACATCTATTCTCTATTACTCTCATAAATTAGACCACCAAAAATATTCATCTTTTTATGGTAGACTTATAATGAGAGAGATTTATTTTGACCCCTTTATATTTTTTCCACCTATATTATTTATATTTGACATGTACATATGTTTTTTTAGACCCCTCAATATTTGATTTTCTTAGTTGTACTATTCACTTATATCATGATTTCAACAATATCTTCAATTATAGACCTACCAAATAAGGTCAAGGGTATGTGGAATACATGCATGCACCATGGGCGGCTCACTCTTGGAGGTATTCAAAAGAATCATCCAAAGAAGGACCTCACAAGGACTTTGTGCAGTGGAAAAAAACAGTCGGTTTTGCTGAATTTTTAAAGATCACATGCTCCCTGAATTTGAAAAGGTGATACAAACAAATATTGTAGCTCGTGGACTGAACTTTCACCTCAAATTTTTTGGAGCTACGAGCTGTGAGCTATGATTTTATTGGTGGACCCCAGTTTGCCCATGCTATGCAGCCACACTCCCTCTTCCACTTTATCATTTTCCTCTTTCACACACACTTCTCCACTCATCATCCCCACCTCTCTTACCACTCCTCTCTACACCCTACTCACCTTCTTCTCAACCTTGAAGAATAAGAGAAACCATGGTGAACTCATGTCTCCTACACACACTTCCATTCCAAAATTGACCACCTAGTCTCATTTTTCCTCATCCATATTACCCATATCTATCAAAAAAACCACAAAATTCATCCTCTTCTCTTGAAAGACAGCATCATGGTGATTGATTACTCATGTTCACTTACCTTGGCTTCCAAGGAAGGTCAAGAGTGGAGAAAAAACGTACCGTCAAAGCTAGTGGAACGTCAACAAGCGTCAAAATTGACCCTACTCAAGACACTTGGAGCATCAACATTGTGAGAAATCCATGTTTTCTTATCTATTAAGGGTTTTTTCTTCCTTATTTGTATCCTAAATGGATACTCCCATTGTAAATATCCAATTCCATTTGTAAATCAATAAAAATACTAACTCTACTAATTTACTAACACTAACCTAGTATGAAAAGTCCTATCACCTCCACTTCTCTCCTCTCTCTCTTCTTCATCTATCCCCACCAACTTCTTGATAATTCCAAGCAAAAGAAATTAGATAAGTGATGAAAATCTAACCCAACCATGGTTAGAGGAGTAACCCTAGACCTCAAAATTGCTATAAAAGGAGGGTGTAGCTAGCACAAAAAGGGGGGAGCCATAAGCAAGAGCACTATGCTATAGCTTGAGAAGCCAAGCTCAACCTCTCTAAAAGGAGCTCTTGAGTGGAATCTCATTGTCTTATGCATGTACATGTGTTGTAATAGGGGTGATTAGCAAGGGAACTCTATGCCATTGTAAGAGAGAGAGTGTTCATTCAATTGAGAGTAGGAGATCTATCATTTCTCCTACTAGTGTAAGCCCAACATTTGTTGAATCAAGGAGGGTGGATTTGAACTAAGCTTGGATACTTTGTCTCTCTTCCAACGTGAAGTAATGGACAACAATGATGTGTAAGTGTCTTGGTGTTTTTTTTTTAAGTTCTTGATAGCTTGTCTCTGGGTGTTGTCATCAATTTAGCCATAAATCCCACATACTGTACGAGGGCGACAGGGTGGAGAGGACTCCCCTGGCCTTAAGACAGTGACTGGGGTGGCTTTTCTTGTGATGTGTTGTGGTGAAATTTACTCAAGCTATGTTGAACAAATACTAATCTCACTTTGATTGGTCATGACAGATTTGTAAGAAGGTATTAATGCAACAAGCACCCCCTCCCCTTTCTCTCTCTTTCTTACATATATAATTGTGTTTGCTTAATCATTGCCGATACATTTCAAAGCAGTCCGAGCACTCTCTCTCTCTCTCTCTCTCTCTCTCTCTCTCTCTCTCTCTCTCTCTCTCTCTCTCTCTCTCTCTCTCTCTCTCTCTCTCTCTCTCTCTCTCTCTACGCATCCTAGTTCGCATCCAAAACTAGGTGGTGCCCCAAATTTGTGTAGGGTTAGGTTGCGGGTTTGTGTGTGTGTTTGTTGTTTTTTTCCAACCCCAACCCAATTGAGCAGCACGGGAGCCTAGAAGAGTGCTTAGAGGCCACTCTTCTTGTTGCCCGCCCCGGACCGCCTCAGCATTTTATTTCGAGAGGTATAGCACCATCTGGTGACAGATGCACAGGATAGCCCTTATATTCCTAGCCTTTCCAGTTCCTTTTTAAGTAACCAAGTCGAACAAATTTCCTTAATTAAATTCACATCATCCTCCCTGAGTATAACCTTCTCATCCAACTATTGGCATCAGGACATACCTCGATTATGGCCGATTTCCAATAAGATATCGCGGGTACTTCACCCGGCCGGGCAAAAATAAAACAAACCCATTCATTCCTTATCCCTCGGGCATGAATGACATAGGTATAAAAACTTGCCGGTTACGCTACCCTAACCGAAAAGGGCCAATCTCCGACAAGTTCCCCAAGAGAATCCTCTCAATGGGCCGGCCTTTCAATCAAATTGACCCCCCAAGAAGATCCATCTTGGTTTCCGGTCATTTCCAGACAATCTTCAAAACTCCTAGTTAAATCTATGTTTTGCAATGGGCTATCCCTATCACCTCTCGAGATTCCTTTTTAACTCCTAGTTGGTAATTCCCAAGTTCATTCATTTATAAACCTTAATTCCTATTTTCATTAATGATCTACGAGCATAGTTTATTTAGAAAATACAAGCGAGTTTTTGCCATAGGCAGTTTGATGGTTAATGTCTCTTCGGAAAAGCCAACTTTTTAAGTTCAATCCCCGTTTTGTTGATTCCCAGGTTGTTACAATCCCTTGCCATCCATGGGGCATCTCCATGGAAGCTTGTAGAGTTTCCGGTTCAAACAACATGGAGATCAATTCCGCGAAGTTATCCCCTATCTCCCCCATCCCGTATTTGCAAACAAACTTGAAATTGAAAAACTTTAGAAATGCTCTTCAATACCAAAAATTGAACTACTTCTATCAAGTTTAGACAACTATTCTCTTATTATGGTGCCTAGCTTTCCATTTTAGGAAGTTAGAAGGTCATCCTATAATTTATGAGTTTTCGAGCTTTCCATTAAAGTTTAAACCTAAAATACAAGGTAGTCACTAAAGCTTACACCTAAATGAAAAGTTACCATTAATGCTTAGCTTAACTGTGCAAATCTACCTTTGAAACTTAACTTAATGATGCATAGATACTCTTAGCACTTAACCCTAATTGCGAGGTTTCCATTAAAGCTTAAACCTAAAATACAAGGTAGTCACTAAAGCTTACACTTAAGTGCAAAGTTACCATTAAAGCTTAGCTTACGAGAGCAAATCTAACTTTGAAGTTTAACTTTATGATGCATAAATACTCTTATCACTTAACCCTAATTGCAAGGTTTTCATTAAAGTTTAAACCTAAAAATGCAAGGTAATCACTAAAGATTACATCTAAATGCAAGGTTTCCATTAAAGCTTAGCTTACGTGAGCAAATCTACCCTTGAAGCTTAACTTTATGATGGGTAGATACTCTTATCATTTAACCCTAATAGCAAGGTTTCCATTAAAGCTTAAAACCTAAAAATGCAAGGTAATCTCTAAAGCTTACATCTAAGTGCAAAGCTACTAGTAAAGCTTAGCGTATGAGTGCAAATCTACCTTTGAAGCTTAACTTTATGATGCGTAGATACTCTTATCACTTAACCCTAATTGTAAGGTTTCCATTAAAGCTTAAAACTTAAAAATGCAAGGTAATCACTAAAGCTTACATCTAAGTGCAAAGTTACCATTAAAGCTTAGCTTACGAGTGCAAATCTACCTTTGAAGATTAACTTTATGATGCGTAGATACTCTTATCACTTAACCCTAATTGCAAGGTTTTCATTAAAGCTTAAAACCTAAAAATGCAAGGTAATCACTAAAGCTTACATCTAGGTGCAAAGTTACCATTAAATCTTAGCTTACGAGTGCAAATCTACCTTTGAAGCTTAACTTATGATGCGTAGATACTCTTATCACTTAACCCTAATTGCAAGGTTTCCATTAAAGCTTAAAATCTAAAAATGCAAGGTAATCACTAAAGCTTACATCTAAGTGCAAAGTTACGATTAAAGCTTAGCTTACGAGTGTAAATCTACCTTTGAAGCATAATTTAGTGATACATAACTACTATTAATACTTAACCTTAATTCCAGGGTTACCATTAAAGCTTAAACCTAAAATGATGCACATAAAGCTTCCTAGTATTAAAAACACATGGATTAATAAGCCTACTAGAAATGAAGATTACCTCCTCTAAGCAAGAGGGAAGTGGGGTTGAAGTCCTTCTTGAAGAGATATGAGGCTCAAGGAGGAAGGAAAGGGATTTAGGATGAAGAGGAAGGAGAGAGGAGCTTCTTCACAAAAACCCTCAAGGGTTTGGCCTTCAAGAGAGGGAGAGAGCAAGAGCAAGGTTTAATGGAAACCTTGATTTTTTTAGGCATAATCTTAAGCATGGCAAATGTGCAAGTAGTTCTCCCAGTTTTCGATCTAGATCAGTTCCCACGCGGATCTTCACGAAGAAGTATAAAAATAATCTTAATCTTTTTGGAAAAATATAGGGACGACGTAAATTCTTATCCAAAATATCCTTGTCTTTTCATTTTGGATTAAAGTCTCGTCCGCATGACTTCTTTGTCGATCTTGCTTCTTCTAAATTATTTCCTAGGCTGAAGAAGTTCTAAATGGCTCTAGGGTTTAGGGAGGGACCTTACACCAAATGCTTTCGCTAGGTCGATACGCGGTACTTACAATTCCTTAAGAGATATTGCTCCTAACACTGGATGGACACAAATGAATAGTTACTCATTAAATCTACATATCAAACGAGACTATTATCGATAAGCTAGTCAATTGGGCAAGTTACTAGAAGAGACATATGCCAATCACAAAGAGGTGAGTTAATGTAATACTGGACCCATTAAGAGATGGCAAGTAGTTTGGGCAATTCGTACAGATACCCATTAGGTATCAATGTAGATCTATAAAAGACGGGCATTTTTTTACATTCAGAGTGCATAGTGGGAGTCTTGAGTAATTTTCAAAGAGTTGACAACCAACTGATTACTTTGTCTTAAGGTGTGTCATACACATTATACTCTATGACTTATAATCAAGATCAGGTTTTAGCCATAACCATTGCTCATCTTCAGCAGCCAAGTGAGTCTACTAGGAGAACCACACTACTTCGTTATGAGTGTCTTTTATTCCCCCAATTAGGAACATCAGTTATGCAGATGAAGTGGTGGACATATCAGGACAGAGTGACGCAGGTGACCCTTTGGGGTCGAGAGCACTTCAGGAACAATATCCGTCTGGAGATGGTAATTGAAGCCATGGGCTTAGGGCCACAATGTTATTATGTGGAACATTCAATGAAGCGAGGGTCTTCAGAGCGGTTATACCTGCTAGCGCAGTTTCTTCCACACCATAAGACTTTAGAGAGAGACAGAGAGAGCACATGATATATGTGGTTCACCCAATGTGGGCTACGTCCATGGGAAAGCAGCCACTCGATGGCTTTAGTACTTCAAACAAGAAGTAGTTTACAAAGGGATTATACCCTTAATAGAGCTCCCACCTTGCTTCACTCTCACCACCTCACACCCACCTTATTGCATGAACTTCACACACTGAATGTGTGTAGAAATGGCCTCCTTCTATAGGCCAAAAGTGTTTCCCTCTCTCATGAGAGGCAGCCTTATGTAGCCGCCCTTGTGTAGACAAGTCCAAATCGGACCCTCCAATCCACCCATGTGTGGCCGCCCTTGAGAAGATAAGTCCACCTTTGAAATCGGCCGTCGGCCATCGGCCATTGACTTTCGGCCATCAGCCACCAGCCATTAACTACCGGCCAAATGATCAGCCATTTTTTGACCACTTTTCAACCACCATCCGATCATAATATTCTGGCAAATAGGAATATTCCAACTTTGCTCCTGACTGGCCGTGAAAATTTTGGTTTCCGGCGAGTGATTTTTTTTCAGGCACGATGGCTTCTCCTCATAATGGGGGCCTTACAAATGTGCATTTTTAATACAAAAATTTACAAGGGGTAAATCAGGCTTTATACTTAACAGTAATCTAGTTTCAAGTGGATATGTTTGGCCCAAACTTGAGATGTAAGATGTACAAAATTATGTCTACAAACTTATCAAGTTAAATACCCACGTAGTGAAGGATTATTCAGTATTGAGATACTCATCTTTTCTTAGCTATGAAGAGTTTGACTATGCAAAATTGTTTACAATGATGAGTTATAACCCCCAAAAATTTTGGTTCAATTAAAATTTTTTTGCTTACCCAAAATGCCAGTTTTTGAAGATGAAGAGAAGGTCCAAATTTTATCAAACTTCACCAATGGACCCTATTTGACATGCATGTGCAAAGTATACCCAAGTTAACCAAATTTTCTCACTTTTTATCCAAAAGCCCATATTGCAAATTTTCAAATTTGGTCCAAAATTTGCCCAAATTTACGAGAGTGATAGTCCTATGCTTGGTGAGTCCAATGATGTCTCTTGTGGTGAATTTGGATCTTGTTTCAAGCAATCCTCAATAGTTTTTGGTCTATTTGCATTTTCTGATTGGTTTGCTTTATTAGTCTCAGCCTTAAAGTCCAAATTATCCAAAATTTGGTATGCAGCATGTACACAACACATATAGGGAGTGTACAAAGTCAAAGTCAAGTTTTAGCCCAAAAGTCTAGTGTCGTGATACCAAAACATTAGTGTCAATTTTTAGATTTTTGAGCATTTATGGTTTTCATTCATTCAATTAGTGATTTAGCAACTCTATCTAGTATCAAATTTTCAAGAAAACTTCCACATCACACTTCAAAGCCACAAAATTGAAATTATTTCTAGGAAATATATCAAGGCTGGTTTTGAATGGATCTAGGGTTTGTTCATAGATTTAGTGGTCTATCTTACGTACCCTACTCCTATGAAAGTTAAAAAATGTGCAAGATTTGAAAAATAATAAAAACAACATGGATCACTCTTTGACTCAGCGAATATTGTCCCCACTCATCCAAGAGCTCAAAACATACCCCACTCGTCCATATCTGAATAAAGAGGTTTCCAGTATGTACCCCAGTCCTCAAAAATCCCTCACTACAATCAACAGAACCAACTACTACTGAGCTATGTGCTAAAAAGAAAATAAAGGTGACTACTCTACAATGATCTAGAAGAAGCTTTAAATAATGAATCTAAGTACATGGTTTTCTCTAGTTTTCTAGCAAGTACCCCGGTAGTCAAGAATCTCTCATCATGGTCAACAAAACCAGTTACTAAATTATGTGCTAAAAATAAAATAAGGGTGACTACTCTAGAGCAATTTAGAGGAAGCTCTGGATAATGAATCTAAGTACATGGGTACTCTAGAGTGATCTAGAGGAATCTCTCGAGATAATGAATCTAAGTACTTTCTCTAGTTCAAATACCTCAGTACTCAAAAATCCCTCAACACAGTCAACAAAACCAACTGCTAACTATGTGTTAAAAAGACAATAAAGCTGACTACTCTAGAGTGATCTAGAGGAAGCTCTAGATAATGAATCTAATTACATGGTTTTCTTTAGTTTAGATTGCGGCAACCCCAATAATAGTACCAAAGTTACGAGGTTTTCCAACTTCGCTAATCTTATTGTAGTAATAATGAGAACCTCATACAAAATTGTCAACCCAAGAGATGTGGGTGACTGAACAAGTGAACAACTAGTGTATAGAAAGTATGAGAGGACGTCAGGCTCTTAAAATCCCCCAATCACAACATGCTCCATTCAAATAATGATCTCAATACCCAAATTACTAAAAGTTGGTTTATAGTCGCTTCTCTAACTCGTACATTTCACCTTGCAAATGGTGTTTGATTGCAACCAAACTTGCCATGGAGATAGATAGGGACCACCCTAGAGTCTCAAATATATCACAAAAAATAACACCAAATAGTAGACCTAAATTTAGCAAGTTAATCTTGGTAACAGATACACCTTTATAGCTTTCTAATGTTAAGCTATATCCACAGCTACTCTCTGATTCACAAATGGGTACTTAAATCACAAGCTATAACTAAATAGCATAAGGAGGTCCACACCCAAAACACAAAAATAGAGTGAGTGGCTTACATTGATGGATAAAGGTTTCACCAAGAAACATGATATCACTCTTGGATTCAAAAACAAGCTTTGTGCAAGGGAGATATAAGCAAGAGAGCATGTAGGTAAACAAAAGTACACAACACGCTAAGTGCTCAATTCATTATCTCATAAACCTGTGTTTTATTTAAAAAATCTGGCCTTTATACTTTGACAATGGTCAAAATATGGTCATCTAGCTAATATGGATCATAGAACTAGTAAATTAAGTGCCTTGGGTAAATGAGTTACAAGCTAGAATCCATCATCCCCGATCTAATCCACGGAAGCCCACATCTACAACTAAAATAAAAGGACCAAGAAATTGTGCATGCTCCTCTCTCCACCCAACAACCTCCTCTTACAAGACTCTTAGCCTATCTTTAAATGACCCTTAAACATTACATGCCTAGTTGGCCTTTCTTAGGAGCCATGTCCCCCTTGGTCCTACCCTTGTCCTAACATTACTCCCCTCTTAAAATAGAGTTTTCATCCTCAAAAACATAAATGAAATTTTTTTACCTAAGAACTTTAATGTTTTCCAAATCTAAACCTCCATTAGGTCCACTTGTCCACTTGGCATATACCAAATCTGGTACTCATGCATGGATCTATGTGCTCATAGCAAAGTTTGAATGTTGTAAAATTAGATGATTGCTATCAAAATATCCTTTAAAGAGATTGTTCCTTTGGCCAAAAGGTACCTTGGCCTAGAGATCAAACTAATACTAGATCCCACCTCAAGCAAGATGCTCTAATTGGGAAAAACTTATTGCTCCTATGTCTCAACAAGAAATTCCTTTCAGAAACTAGAATGATTACATACTATTGTTGGTTAGTCAAGAAATTGGTTAGAATTTGGCCTTTTCTATGAAAATTAAAGAAAAATTGCACCTTGTGTCCAAGTCCACACGTGCATTTACTCTCCAAATGTTCTCCTAAAAGAAGAAGATCCTCTTGTGAAGTGCCTTTACTGAACTGAACAGGATCCCTAAAACTTTAACTCCACCATCTAATGGATGTTACATTGTGCTCAATCCTGGTTGCACAAGAATTGAACCTACATCCCTTTGCTTAAAAATGTGCCTTTATGGATGCACATTGCTTTAATTTGAGTAGCCAAAGGTGACCATAAATGAGATCGAGACTAGTATCAACCTTCATACTCATAGTGTTTTTGAATTAATTATGGTGATAAGAGAAACACAAGCTTAGTAGCACCTTCTATACTTGCTCGTAGGCATATATGCATCTTAGTATTTTGAAATAAGAATAAGGAAAATTTCCCAAAATACCTCTGTAATATGTGAAAAATCTCAAAATACCCTCAAATTTCAAAAATTCCAAAAATACCCTTGCATCATTTTGGGATGGCTTTGCCCCTATTTTTCATATTCTAATGTTTATGACAATGAAGATCTATTTTTAGCATCTTAGAAAATATTATTCACCAATGAGCTCACAAATAGAGCCATTTGTATTCAAAAATGAAGAATGATTTTATCAAAAGAGCCCTCAATACCATCTAAATCCTTGGTCTATTATCTTCTATTGAGGAGAACCAATCTTCCTATGAGGAGTTGAAGAAAAATTAAAGATTTATAGATGTTTGTGAGGCTAATTAGGGATATTTCTGAAATTTTGGCAAGTTTGAAGGGCGTTTTGGGAAATTTTGGCCAAATCTGAGGGGTTCATTGAGAATTTTTTAAATTTAAGGGGTATTTTGGAAATTTCCTTGAAATGAAGTGCATGTTAGCATGGTTTTCACGTAGAAAGTATTTAGTTCTTTTCTCGTGAGTCGTGAGCATAACATTATCCATAAGCATTGGAAAGTACGACTATGGATATGCAAGTTTGGATTTGGTGTTGGGCCCTAGTGTTTAGCAAAGGCTGATTTGGAGTGGCATGCACATTCATGATCTTAATAGCTTATAAAGCATTTCACACTCTATGTGTAATATCTTTATGAGATTAATTGTAGATCTATCAATCACTAATAGAGGTCATGGCTCGGTTTGGATACTTGTAGATCATCTCATTACAATTAACCAAGATGGTTGTTCCTAAAAATTATCAATTATCAGTAATAATACATGGAATTGTGATTCTCGTTTACCAGTCATTTTGGAGGACTGTTTGTAAATATGGTCATTAAAATCATATAGAGGGTGGTACCCTATGGTTCCACAACCAAAGGGTGTCAACATGGTTGCTCTAGAAGGACACCTATTCCACCATTATCCTTGGGGCCATTGGATACTTTTCATATGTATTATGTTATTCTCTTAATGGGCACCTTGGCCACCCTATGGTCTTAGTTCAATAAGGCACCAACAAACATAGAAGGCACCCTTTGTCCTTAGGATCTACATAATGCTAAGTAAATAAGCAAAGGAATTGTTTCACTAAATTATATTTTATGGTCCAAGCTCTTGAGATTGCAAGTATGCCTCCACAATCAGTTTTATGAAAAACAACTTGTAAACTGCAATCGCACATGCAACACTCGCACGGACCCAAACTGTAAAAGTTTTTTCATTCAAGTGAACTACCCAATGTGATCCCATTATTTATTTTGGATTTTAGGTATTTATTTTACTTATTTGTCAAAGTCTGGGTAGGGCAATTACTGAGGCTGCTATATAAGCAACCCTTTGCCTCCATTGTATACACATTCAGCTATTCATTGCCAAGGTTGATTGGTCTAGGAGACTCTCTCTCTCTCTCTCTCTCTCTCTCTCTCTCTCTCTCTCTCTCTCTCTCTCTCTCTCTCTCTCTCTCTCTCTCTCTCTCTCTCTCTCTCTCTCTCTCTCTCTCTGTCCCCTCGATCACTCTCCTTGGTCTCAACACTTCTACATCATTGACTTTGACATGATATCAGAGCCGTGTCGTGCTTGAAGAGCCTTGGTGGAAGAAGAGTAGCTTGGAGAAGAAGATCCAAACCCCCTCATCATTGGCGTTTCATTCCTAGCCATCGTCAATGTCCCCAGTGTTTTGGAATTCCACTCGCATCGTTGCCTATCTACATGTGTCAATTTCCCATCCCTCTATCTCCTGCAAGGTTTTGAAATGATGACTGCCCAGCCTTTTGGTGTCACCTTCTCAGCCATGTGAGCGTTTTGAAAATATTGTGCATGACCACAAGTCTCCAATATCATCAAATGATACTTCTTCTCTAAACCTGACTCCTTTCTTGTTAATAGGCTCAAACTTCAACCCATAGGTGGCTGCGTTAACCATTGAGATGGCATGGCTAGTAGCCATGTCCTCAACTAGCTTCTTCATCCAACCTTTGCCAAAGTTTGTCCCCAAGAGCTTACCTCTTTCACTTAAGTGAATCTTGCCATCTTTAAAGAAAACAAACTCCTTCATTAAAGCATCTACGAAACTTTCACAATCCCTCCTTCCAACTTGGATTGGTTGCTGCTCCTTCTAAGCTTGGCTTGACTGAGTTGGAAGTTTGATTTGAAGTTGTTGCTTTGGGTAGCCATATTTGCTTCGGCTTGGTTTCCATGATGGATTTCTTTACCCAAACTTGTCTAACTAGCTGTTCCCGACTTTTTGGTGAGTGCTTAGGCTTGATTGTAAGTTGTGGTTTGTGTGGTTCTTGTTGTACATTCCATATGTGATTTGTTTGTGCCAAGGGAACTTCTTTATACGTATGCATCCATGAAACTCCCAAAATGATTGTCATAGAAACCTCAAAAGTATTGGATGCTCAAAGTTTTAAAAAAATTGAAAGGGTGACACATCTTTAATATGTTAGAAAAACATCTTCAAGAAACTAATCAAGATCAAAAAATTAAAAAGGAACCTTTTTAAAATTGCAAACACATCCACAAAGTTCATTAATAGGTTTAAGCTTTGCACTTCAAAGCATTTACTCGTCTTGGATTTAACCACTAAATATACAATCCAATTTACGAACTTAAACAATTTTCATACATTATACACCATTGCTTTGCAATAAACCTTGATACAATGTTCTAATTACAATAAGACAAGCTCAAAAACTATACCAGTCCTAGCTGCCCTTTATTGAAACAAATTCAAGATATCTATTTTAATTTTATAAATCATCCAGAAGAGAAACAAAACCATAGTTCTGACCAAGATACACACACTTTCTATCTTTTAATAAAATCATGTTGCAATTGAAGAATTAGATCTTCGCGTAAACCAGTAAACAAATGCTTTATAAACCATGTGTGCTTTAATACTTGATTGTCTAGGCAAGTATTTGACATTTATAACAAATGCTGAATATACATTTAATCTAGCTATTTGCAATACAGAGATAACTATTTGAAATTCTTACACATCAATTCACAATAAAAGAATTTACACTCAACCTAAAATAAGAATTAAGATGATTATAAATCAGCTATTCACATTCTCATTTTATAATTTTACAGACAAAAAACTTTTATGGCTTTTTTAGCTCATTTTATTCTCACAAAAATATTAAAACCTTAATCACAAGTTAGGGAATCTATGTCCCTATCGTACATGACCCCTATGATTCCAAGGCAATAAGTTGGCATATCTTCTCCCATATCTTCTTTCATAAGTTTGGTTTAGAATCAACACACTGTGACCCTAAGATCTTTAACAAGATAGTTAGGCCAAAGGACTTTTTTTTTAAGACTCTGAAACAGTCTTTAGGTGAGCTAGAATAACCACCCTATAACGTGAAGGCCATAGGGTGTCATGTGATATATTATAAGGTGTCTCCATAAAGAGCCAAGTGATTTTCACCCAATGGCCCTAAGGTCGTAGGGTATCCCAAATGCTCATGTGCCCTTCTAGAGATTCTATATCATCACCCTATGGTCTTAAGGTTGTAGGGTAGTCCAAATGCTTTTGGGGGATCCTAAGGCCCTCTGGCCGTAAGGGGACATGTCTACAAAGAACTCTATGATCCTCAAGTCATAGGGTGTAATGGTAATTGATAATCATCTATTTATTTCAATTGACAAGTGGAAAAAGAGTTAGTAGCTAATGGATTATGCAAAAGGATATTACAATTTATTTATATTTGATTCAAGTGCTCCTTATGAGCTTTGGCCATTTATGACCGGCCGGTCGGTTTGTACTCATTTTGACCATTCAAGAAATCTATAAAGTAAATACGTGCAAGAGGGAAGTAGTCACTCTTGCATGGGGGGAGATTGCACCTAGTGCTTGTGTCTTCTTCTCCCCTCTCCTCTCTTCTCTCTCGCCGTGGCGCCATATCACTCTACTCTAGGAGGTGCGCCTGCTCGTGCTCTCTCGCTCTGTTTGGCTCTCTGTCTCTCTCTGTTCGCGTATATTGTCAATTATGTGCTTGTGGATGTGTCAGGTATGCAAATTTATCGGTTTTATGCCTTGCAACATGTCCCTTTTGGTATTTTGCAGGGCCATCGCGCATTACCATGCAGCAGCAGTATCAGAGCTAAGGCTACGTTCTTGGATTTTCCACAATCATGACTATCAATATTGTCATGACCAAAGATAAGTCATGCATACCTACACTTAATTCTTCTTGTTTAAAATTATATGCATGTGATTAATTATTATTAATCTACCAAGTTCACATGTGTGTTTGGATTATTTAGGAATCATAGAATTGTCATGGTGTTGTGATCAATTATAATAACAATTTACTTAGAGAGAAAGAGTTAGCTATTGTATTGCTTGCAGTAGTTAGATCTAGGACACTGGAAAGAATAAGAATAACAAGACCAAAATAATCTTAAGCAGCGACCCCAAGAGCAGTAGAAGAAGATTTACGTCATAGGAAAATATATGAGAGATCTCAAAGATCTAGCCGAAGCGGCCTTGATCTTGTAAGAGGCTAGACTCCAAATCTACTACACTAGGGTGATGTATGAGGAGAAGAGCAAAGATAAAAGAAAAATATGAGGAGCCCTGCCATATATGTTCAACAAGTCCCCAACTCAAGACCTCTCCCTCGAGGACGCTACATCGCAACTGATGGCTACGGGAAACCACCCTAAGACAAAGAGTTTATATATGCATGAAAAATGGTGACCCTTTGCTATTATCGTCAAATAGCTATGCGAAAAGTTATAGTCTTGGACAACAGCTTTCTCGATAGCAAAGTCATTGCAGTCGATGACCTCACAAACAGTGGCGCCATGCAATAGGTGGCCACGAACCTCAGCTAGAGAAATAGTCACTCTCTCTCTCTCTCTATCTATCTATCTTCTCATGTAACCCTCACTATCCACCAACCCCCTTGTCCATGTAGAGTGGAAGCAGCCCCTTCTTTTAAACTACAGCTTTTTCTCACAACCACCCCCTTTTTTATGGCCCTCCAGAGCCTTGCTTTTTGACTTTACTTTCCCCCAGACCCTGAGAGCGGCAAAGCCATGCTCTATCAGCCACCATGCAAACTTACTCTCTTTCGCTCTCCAGCAGTCATCAATCCCGCATTGACACTCCTTTTTTATGCCATTTTGACATAAAATAACCACCAACATGCACACACCCACCCAGACACACACACGCATGCAGTCAAAATCTCTATATCTCTCTCTCTCTCTCTCTCTCTCTCTCTCTCTCTCTCTCTCTCTCTCTCTCTCTCTCTCTCTCTCTCTCTCTCTCTGTGTGTCACGTTCACAAACCGCCCTCTACACCTGTGCCTACGCCAACCAACTCGTAGTTCACCATGTAGCAATTGAAAGCACCCCAACAAACTTGTAGCTCTTCATGCAGCAATCAAAAGCAACTCACGGCTTGCCCATAAAAAACACTTATTTTATTGTTATTCTATCTCTACTAATTTTGCCAGCATGCAGTGATCTTTCTCCCTTGTTTACAGTTGCAACACACACACATCTACATACGCACTCAGGCCAAACTATATCACACTCTCTCTTTCTTTGTGCCTGCAACAATCGTATGGCGTAACCTCTACCATTCACTTCACATTCAATTGCCCTTGTTGCTCAATCATAGGATCTTAGGTGAGCTGTTTGCTTGAGCTTACAAGGGAATTGCAACACACACACTCTCTCCCCATTGTATGCTGAATCTGACACCCACACAATAGTGAACGGCCCCCGACTACTTGCAGAAGCTTACATTGACGAAGATCTTTTACAGACTAATGCAATACTTCCTATAACCACCTCCCCAATCGTCATGAGATGCTCTTGTCAACGCTCGACAAGCAGACCTCTTTGTAGTGATTCGGTTGTGTCTGTGCTTCTAGCCGCCCCTTTTGTGGCCGCTATCGGCTACCTAGCTAGCCTACTTCCGGTTAAGCAGCTACAACAATTCCGTGACTCCGAAACAACTTTCTCATGGCCCTACATGACGTTCCGATTTTCATCCTACAGGATTACGCCATCAGCACTGACATCTGCTGGGGTATCAATGTCTGTCAATATTTTCCCAATGCCCGATCAACTACAGACTATTTGGTACCCAATACCCTACGTGCCTGGCATGAATACGTGGAAGGCCAACCAGAATTTTGTGGCCCTCCGAACTTCATCACACCCCACCTAGGCAACATCGAGTGGGCTAAAGAAAAACTTCGCACGGGGGAAATACACATCACAAATAAAATCATTTACATTAATGCATTCGACCTACTGCACTCACCGACGATCAAAACCACTTGGTCACGTAAAGTACTTACCCTCAACCAACAGTGGGGCTGCTTTCCCATTGTTATGTTTAAATTTTGGGACATTTTTGTCAAGAATAATGTATATCAGTCTTTTCATTCTGTACCACTTGACCACTTTCACAATGTATTTGGTAAAATTCTTTGTAATAACCCTCACCATAACCTCATCATGTATGATAATTACCACAAACCACGTATGTCTGCGGACTTTCAAGACATTTTCATTGGGAATCAATGGGATGACCAGTCACCCTATCTATCTGACCATCTATCGGAGGAAAGAGCTAAAATCCACACACGTGAACACGTGCCAGCTAAAAATCTTACCTTACATGCTGCTTAGTACGAAAACTATAAACCTTATTTTTTGCACCTTGAATATGGCCCGTGGCTATCTCAAGAACCACAACACACCCACACTTAATGGAAAGAGATGACTCCAATTGCTGCATGTTACAACTAGGAGGCAGACGTTCACCGTATCTATCGTGACAAATGTTACCATATACATGTGGTAGTGATGTGTGTGGACACACTCGGACTGCCGAGGCATTTTTCCCCTCTTTAGGAGGTTTTTTCCCTCGAGCATTATATATACGCCCATCACTCTAGGGCTATCTATCTTTCCATTGCACACTAGGTAACACACTCTCTATTGTATGCCTTGAGCTTCCTTTGTCTTCTCCAAGCTGTGTGAGTTTCTCTGCAACCCTAATTCCAACAATTGATATCAGAGCAGGTTACGTCCACCCGGGCTTAGTTGCCAGCTACTCCAGCACATGCTTGCTCACTTTCTCCGATTTCAGTGAGCTTTGGCAAGCGTTTGCAGGTCGACAAAATTTTTGGGAGAGCTCATAGAGTGCAGTCTGCTCAGATTTTTTATTCGAGCTCATTTCGGCCTCCGTTTTCACTACAGGCAGCCTGCATAGGCAATTTTGTCATTTTGTGCAAAATTTTTGCCAGTGCCATTTTCTGCATAACAAGTGCCTTACAGTCTTCTACGGTTTGTGCTATATAGCACGTGTTGTTCCCGCTCCGTTTCTCCTATTTTCGGGCAGTTTTCACATCAGGTGCAACATTTACCATGGCTGACAACAACATAGATGTCTTCAAGATGTTTGTTGTTGAGGATAGGTTGGATGGGGAAAATTACCCTATGTGGGCTTATATGGTGCAACACATTCTTGTGTCAAAGGACGTCTGGAATATTGTGCAGGGCATTGATGTACGTCCTGGTTCTGAGGATGTAGGCGATGTTGAGGATGTTGCAGATCTTGTTGCAAGGATTGCTGCTATTAGAGTTGTTTTCCCTACGGCAGAACAATCTTGTTGGGATGTAAAGGATGCGCAGGCTCATGCATTGATTGTGTTGTCTGTGAAGCGCACCATTGTTCCTCACATCCGTTCAGCAAAATCTGCAAAACAGGCTTGGGATATTTTGGTTGGTCTTTATGCAAGCCGCAATGAGGCTAAAATTTCTTTGCTGCGTAAAGAGCTGGAGTCGAAGATTATGCATGACGAAGATGATATGGACACTTTCCTTGCTACTATCAAAGATATCAATGAGCAACTTATTTCTGCAGGTGAAATTATTTCAAACAGTTCCCTTGTGCAGACTGTTCTTGATGCCTTACCAGATTCTTACCAGACTTTTGCTAGTACTTGGAGACTTATGACCCAAGGAAATCCAGAAGTTGTCAAGTTTGATGCATTATGCACATTGCTGTTGCAAGAGTCACTTTCCAGAAAAAACAGGACTAGACAACGTGCAGTTGAACAGGCTTTTATTGCTTCTCAAAGAAAGGGTGGTAACAGCAATGGAGCCACTTCTTATGGTTCTGCTGTGAGTGGCAAAACTTTTGTTCCTAATGCTTTTTCTGGCAGCAACTCGTCTGGAAATTATGGTGATAAGGGCAAAAAGAAGATGTGATGCCATTATTGTAAAGCTAATGATCACTTGATCAAGCAGTGTCCTAAGTTGAAGGCCAAAGAGGCTAAGAAGAAAGAGGGTGGTTCCACTACAAATGCTGATTCCACTACAAATGCAGCCATTGTTGAGTCTTCTGTGAAAGGAGACTGTGTTGTTGATGTTGATGCAGAATGGGCTTTTAGCTCAGAGTGCACTTACAATCCTGCTATCCATGAATGCTTGTCAGTTGCTGCAGATTCACATATGTGGTATTTTGATAGTGGTGCTACAAAGCACATTACCTCACATCGTGAATTGTTCACCTCTCTCGAGTCTGTCCCTCATGGGAATTTAGTCACTTGTGTCAACAATGCCTCTTATCCGGTTCAGGGACTTGGAAAGATCCGGTTCATAGTGCACTTACAATCTTGCTATTCATGATGCATGCTTGTCAGTTGCTGCAGATTCACATATGTAGTATTTTGATAGTGGTGCTACAAAGCACATTACCTCACATCGTGAATTGTTCACCTCTCTCGAGTCTGTCCCTCATGGGAATTTAGTCACTTGTGCCAACAATGCCTCTTATCCGATTCAGGGAGTTGGAAACATTGTGCTTACTGCTGCAAATGGCAGTTCCTTCACACTTGTTGATGTACTTTATGTACCTAGGATCAAGAAGAATCTCTTGTCTGTATCCGCACTTGCTAGACTTGGACTTGTAGTCAAATTTGTGGATGACGGATGTACAGTTCATGATCTCAGTTTTGGTTATGAAATTGTTGCATCTGGCCTTTTGTGTCGTGGGCTGTATAAGCTCACTTTGTATGACAAGTGTGGACAAAATTTTGCAAATGCAGTTGCGAATTCAAGGGCTATTTTAGATGCAAAACTTTCACATGCACATTTTGGTCATCTGAATTTTGCCAGTTTGCTGCGTTTACAGAAATTTGATATGGTTGCTTCTTTGCCGCCTCTATCAAACATGTTTGTGAAGGTTGTATTCTGGGTAAAATGCAGCGTTCTAAGTTTCCAAAGGATGGTTCAGTTAGGGCCACATGCAGGTTGAAGCTAGTGCATAGTGATGTTTGTGGGCCCATGTAGACTCCGTCCTTGGGCAATTACCTGTAATTCGTGACTTTCATTGATGATTACTCCAGGCATGCATGGGTATTTCCGCTTAAAGCGAAGTCCGAAGTTTTTATGTGCTTCAAACAATTTCTGGCTATGGCTGAAAATGTATCAAAATGTACTATGGGCACCCTCCGTTCCGATCGAGGGGGGGAGTATATGTCTCATGAATTTAATGCATTTCTGGCTAGTCGTGGGATAAAACACCGATGTAAAGTGCCTTATACACCTCAGCAAAATGGTGTTTCTGAGAAGAAAAACAGGTCACTTCCGGAAACGGCACGATGTATGGTCAATAGTCAAGCTTTGCCGCATTCTTTTTGGCTTGAGGCCATCATGTGTGCCACTTATGTACTAAACAGGTGTCCTACGAAAGCTTTGTAGTCTATTACTCCATATGAAGCATGGCATGATAGAAAGCCTCCTATTGAGCACATGCATGTTTTTGATTGTTTAGCATATGCTTTGGTGCCACAAACACAGCGAAGAAAATTGAATGATAAGGTTGTTAAATGTATTTTTGTTGGTTATAGTGCTGAAAGCAAAGGTTACAGGTTGTATCATCCGCAAACAAAACGTATTCTGGTTTCATGGGATGTAGTTTGTGGAAGATTGTGTTCAACCCTTGCTGTCATGTACTAGAGATAGTAATGTAAGCTCACAGGACATTTATGACAATTTGTTGCCTCTTTTCGGTGGTGGAAGTACGAATGTAAGTTCCAATGAGGCAAATGTACAGCCTATGGGGGTTTCTGAAAATGTTATACATCAGCCTATTACTGATGCAGATGGACATGATGTACTTGATGAGGAAAGGGCTGAAAATGAGCAAGCTAGAGGTATGCCAAAATGGTTGGTGCACACTTTGCGTGACAGTTAATTGAATGCATCTTTTTCTAGTCGTACTCGTTCAGGCTCTCGCCATGCATCTTATGCATCATATTGTTATGCTTTGGCTATGTCTAGCTTACATGATGTTGAGGAGCCTCTGTCTTTTGATGAAGCACAGAATTCAGAAAATTGGATGGCTACCATGCAATCAGAATATGATGCACTTATAGAAAATGACACATGGAGTTTATGTGATTTGCCTCCTGGCAAAAAGGCCATTGGTACGAAGTGGGTTTACAAGTTGAAACGCAAGCCGAATGGTGAGATCGATCGCCATAAGCCTTGACTTGTTGCAAAGGGTTATGCACAGCAAAAAGGCATAGATTATGAAGAGACCTTTGCTCCCACTTGTCGTATGACTACTGTGTGTTTTCTATCTGCATTGGCATCTCATTTTGGTTGGGATGTACATCAATCAGACATTGTTACTGCTTTCTTGAATGGTGATATATTTGAGGAAGTTTATGTAACGTAGCCTCACGGTTTTGTCAAGAAAGGACAAGAGGACAAAGTGTGCAAATGTAACAAGGCTTTGTATGGGTTAAAGCAATCTCCTCGTGCTTGGTATGAGAAAGCTGACACTCATTTGGTCAAACAAGGCTTTCATAATAGTCCAACAGAAAGCACATTGTATGTAAAGTGTGAGGGTGATGTACTTCTCATTGTGGTTCTTTATGTCGATGATTTGTTGATCACTGGACCAAATGAGAGACATATTCCTAAATTTAAGGCTGATTTAAACGCTACTTTCAAGATAAAAGATTTGGGGTTGTTGCATCATTACTTGGGTATACAGTTTAGGCAATCTGATGGTGGTATTGCCTTGTGTCAAAAAAGTTACATAGAGACATTGCTATGTAAGTTTGGACTTGAGGATTGCAAACCTATTGTCACTCCCATGGAAACAGGTTTGAAGTTGAGTCTACATGATGCTGGCAATCCTGCTGATGTCACTCTTTATCAAATTGTTGTTGGTTGCCTCATTTATGTTTGCAACACGAGGCTGGATATTCAGTTTGCAATCTCACAAGTCAGCAGATTTATGCATATCCCAGGGTCTAAGCATTGGCAGGCTGTCAAGAGGAGTTTTTGCTACCTTAGTGGCACTTTACATCTTGACTTGTTTTATCCCAAGGGGGGATCATTGCCGCCAGACTTACATGCTTTTTCGGACTCAGATTGGGCTGGTTGTTTTGACACGCGAGTGTCCACAAGTGGTTTTTGTTTCATGCTTGGCGGTTCATGTATATCATGGTTGAGCAAGAAGAAACCTATTGTGGACACTTTGAATTGTGAGTCTAAGTACAGGGCAGTCTTCACAACTACGGTTGAGTGTGTATGGCTCAGACGCCTTATGGCTGATTTGGGTGTTGGACAGGACACTGCCAACACTATCTACATTGACAGTCAGAGCACATTGGCAGTTGTGAGGAACCCAGTTTTTCATGCTCGCACAAAGCATATAGAGGTGCATTACCACTATGTCAGGGAGAGGCTCTCAGCAGGAGAGATCAGCTTGGCTTATGTGCCAACACAAGACAACCTTGCAGATCTTTTCACAAAGACATTGTCTCGTGAGAATCTTGAAGCTTTCTGCAGAGCTTTGGGCTTACTCCCCTTTGTGGGCTGATCGTGTCCTCAAGGCATGGCACTTCCCTTTACTCATGTGCCAGCTCTCGTTCACCGCATCACTCCAGGGGGGATTTGTTACCATATACATGTGGTAGTGATGTGTGTGAACACACTAGGACCGCCGGGGCATTTTTTCCCTCTTTAGGAGGTTTTTTCCCCCGAGCATTATATATACGCCCATCACTCTAGGGCTATCTATCTTTCCATTGCATACTAAGTAACACACTCTCTATTGTGTGCCTTGAGCTTCCTTCATCTTCTCCAAGCTGTGTGCGTTTCTCTGCAACCCTAATTCCAACAACAAAAAACCCATATAAATATTTCAATTGCAATTTTTATAGATTTTTTTATGACTATAGAATGATTGATTCTTTTTACCAAGTAGTTGAGTGTAAAGTTGTTGTCGTATTATGGTGAATGAATAACAAATAAATCACTTTTTTTTTTTAGTGGGATCACACTATCTATCTTGAACTTCTCTTGCAGTAATTTCAATTTAGTACCATTTTTCCTTGCAATTGAAAACAATTGTTCCTTTGCAATTTACCCTTCTCGTGGATCTCCTAGGTAACTTATTTATGGATGCACTAATCAGCATGGCCTTTCATAAACAATACATGCACTTACTTTATTAACAACATAATCAAGATAGGGGACAACTAATTTGTGCGATGACTAACCTTACCAACTCTCACTATCCTTTGTACTTTGTTTTAACAAGACTCATACATGAGCATTATTATTTTCATTCTAATGATTTTACTAGTCATTCCTACCTTCAAGGGATCTGTTTGAAATTTTTTGTAACTATATGGTTTTCTAATTTTGGTATAAAAAGTCTTAAACATCCTCCATGTGCAATCAAACTAAACATATGGTCTGTTATACAATGGTATCACTTGAAAGTCCATGTAGTACAGCTCTTCTTTTGTTATTTCATAGCCTCTTTTCAGCACAAATTTAACACATTTTGGATTTGTTAACTCTATTTTGGTCCGAGATTGATAGTTGCAGTTGTCTCCTATTTGTACCTCTCTCTACATGTGCACACTGGTGTATACATTTTCAAATACGGTCTATTATCCAGGTACGTGCCTCCAATACCTCCTTTCTCTTTTCAAGTTATTTGATAAGCTATGAACCTAACCACCTCTCATATCATGGCTTAAACTTTGTACTAAATGAAATTTTTATTAAGATACTCACATGAACTACGGTGTTTGCTATTCCACTATACCCCAGAGTGGTGTCAAACAGATAGTAAATATTTTTCTCTTTTATGTCTTGTCTAGTCCATTGGTCAAATTTGCCAATTTACGGAGTGTGTAAATGCTCATCCTGGTATAGATTCACTACTTTTAGGCAACACCGATTGTGCGTCCAGATCCGCCGATTTAGGCAGCACACTAATAAATAAGACATTTACTATTCCCAACAATATTAAGTAGTGTAGGTCCGCCAATTTAGACACAAGTGCCAATTCACTAATTTTGGCAGCACATCGGGTGTAGATACCGCCAATTTAGGCAACATCAATCACAAAATCATGTTGCAGTGGCTGGCCACCACTGTTCTTAGTATGATTTTGTTACTTGGATATACAAATTGAAGGATATTTGGATTTAAATTTGAAATGGGTATATGTTGGCAGCTATTCATATTTGGATATCGAATTGGTATACGATGCTTTCTTCTCGCGACAGTATTTATGAATTGGACTTGAGATTGATGAGGATTGATTATTGAATGATGAGTGTGACCAATGATATCTTAATTCATCGGGGTATGACATATATTGCTTATTCTAGTGGTATGGGACACTAGAATAGGTAGTATGTGGATGACGACAGGCATAAGCAATGTTGTTTTGTTTCATAATTTTTTCATTTTACTACATGCTATTTCTAACATAGAATACTAATTACTATTTTTGACAAGTATGTTTTGCAAACTTTTATCTTTGCATATGAGAATAGTTGCTTTCTAGCGGAGAGGTATGTAATGGTAATTGATAATCATTGATTTATTGCAGCTGATAGGTGGAAAAAGAGTTAGCAGCTAATGGATTATGCAAAAGGATATCACAATTTATGTATATTTGATTATTCAAGTGCTCCTTATGAGGTTTGGGCATTTATGATCGGCTGGCCAGTTTGTACTCACTTTGACCATTCAAGAAATCTATAAAGTAAATACGTGCAAGAGGAAAATGGTCACTCTTGCACGGGGGGAGATTGCACCCAATGCTTGTGTTTTCTTCTCCCCTCTCCTCTCTTCTCTCTCGCCGTGTCGATGTAGCACTCCACTCTAGGAGGTGCACCTGCACGTGCTTTCTCACTCTGTCTGGCTCTCTGCCTCTCTCTATTCGCGTATATCATTGATTATGTGCTCGTGGATGTGTCAGGTATGCAATTTTATGAGTTTTATGGCTTGCAGCGTGTTCCTTTTGGTATTTTGCAGAGCCACCACATTCTCCGTTTGTATCATAGGGTGTTCTAACCAAACCCTTAGACCATATATATGTAGGGTGCTATTTGCCTCAATACACTTATTGTGGAAAAAGTCAAACTCACAAGTTGACATTTTTCAAATAAAGTGAGAAAAAGAACAAACTAAATATCAATGTTTTGAACAACATGGGTGGATTTGAGATGGGAAAAATAAGACAAAATGATAAATATAATAATCTAAGAATTATGGGTGGCTAGCTTCACTTGTTTCCTGTAGACTTTCTAGAATGGCATCAGCACTTGCATCCAATGGTTCTTCAATTTCTTCTTCCTCTGATTCCTTGGCATTGACTATCTCTATGGTATCTACACTTGCCCACGTTCTAAGATCAAGGTCTTCATCCATTGTGGAATGACAAAGAGCTTCCAATTGCGTCATTTGATCAATGGTACATGCAATTGATACTACCTTTCTTTGTTGTTGTAGTGCCTCTTTAGTCCCATAGCCTAATGAGAAGATGTCTATTATTTGACCATCTTCTTTGACACAAATGCATTCGATTGCACTACGCAAAAAAAAAGATTTAGCCTTGGTCACAGCATCATACTCCTTGTCATTGATACAGAGAGAATACATTGGCTCCGACAATGACTCTTTAACACTAGAATAGTTGGTGTATTGCTCTCCTTGACTAAAGAATGCCCAAATCCAAAAAATAATTCACAAAGACCACATGTTTGGACGGTTTCTGATGCTATTAAGGAGCTCAAAGATAGAACATGCATTTCTTACCATCTAGGTTTTTCAAAAATTGCCTTCTCTAGGGAGGCAACATACTGATACTTGACTAAGTTAGTGATTACAAACTCTGATGGTTGATGTGCCACCCCACACACTCCATCAATTACTTTACCGAATTGGATAGCACTCCAACCACTAGATATGAGACTTTTGTATATTGTAACTATGATACAGACACCAACACAAATTGTAGAGATATTCTCACTATGAGGAAACTCAATGCCTTCCAAATTATTTCCAATGCACTTGATTGTCCATGGTAAAGTGAACTGCAAATTAGAAGTGTCATTCTTTTGTGCAATGATCCATTGCACATATCCCTTGGTGATTTTTGGATGTGGATTTTTCTCCTTTTCTTTTTGTCGCTCAATATTAAGTCATTGAGTTTAGTTCGTGAAGAGAGATTTGTAGATCTCATTTGTAATGTTAAAATGAGACTTACATTCTTCCCATGAGGTAACTGATGCTGATGGATCTAGCTCTTTAAACACCATCAACATTCAATCCACAAAAACCTTGGTCTGCTTTAAGTTCATTGCAAGTGTAGAGAGGTTGAACACATGTCTGCTTGATGTGGTTGCCTCAGTAAGCATATCTTCTCTTCTATCAACTCCTGTTGTAGTAACTTGACATCACTATCCTCTAAAACTTTTAGGAATATGAAGGTTGTTATACATGGTTGTTTCCCACGAGCAGCTGATGCCTCATGCTTCTCCAAGATGTTTATCCATTGGTCATAGATTTTGTCATCATACATGACCATCTGTCCTTCTCTATTGGCAAATGATTGATGGTCGAACGTGATGTTTGCCACATTTACAAAGGCCTTCAAAATAAAAATAAAAGAAAATAACTTTATTTCAAGACGTACCTGTAAAGAAAATGAGACTAGGGAAGTGAAACTTACATCCCAAGGTGCTCAAATCACATGATCGACTGGAACTCCTACCTTGAGTTTTCTTGGTTCATAGTAGGCAATCCACTGACTATGAGCATGCTTTAAGACCTCCACATAAAGTTGGTGCTTCAATGCTATTATTTTCTCAATGTTCTCCGTTTTGGATATTCAAACAATAACCTCTTTGGGAGCATCTACCACTATCCCTGCAGTTCTAAACTTGTAGAACTCTTGCCTAGAAGCATACTTAGTGCTCTTGTTGTGCTAAAAATCTCTAGCTGCTATGATGGAATGTTGGCTAGAAAGAATCCAATAGTGGTATGTAGCTAGCTTATCTCCATGCACTTCAACTGTTTGGAGAGGCATTTTTGTAATTGGATTATACAACATCAGGTTTACTAGAGTGGAGATTGTTGGTCTAGAGTACCCTGCAAACTGCTTCAAAAGGTGTTTCAGAGACATATCTAACAAGGGTCTACATTTGTAGGCTTCTGGTGCAAGGTTGCATTGGTCAATTGGGATCAATTAGGTAGATTGCCCAATTTTAAAATAGTGTGTAATTCCAACATATCCATCCATCCCACTCTTAAAAGTTTTTGCAACTTCTTTATCAAGATCTTTTTCTTTTGGTTGTACAATAGAGTTCAACACAACTAAGGAGGTTGACTCCACAACCACTGCCAGAGAGAAGCCTTCAATTGTGGGGGTTTTACGTTTACACTGGCATCTCCTGCTTGTTGAATCTGTAAGGGTATAATTGAAAGATCTTCCTGGGCCACATCTGTGTTGTTTTCTCCAAGTGAGGGATTCTCACTCTCCTTGAGAATCTTAGCTTGACTTACTTTACCTATATCGTCATTCTTCCGCTTCTTATTCTTCTTTGTGCTGCTCAATTTACCTAAATACTGAGTGGCTTTCTTGAATCCCTCAATATATATGTCTATAAAGTTCTCACATAGAGTGTCCTTTGTAAGCTCTACCCGCCTTGCTTTTGACATTGATAGTCCATCACAATCAAACTTCACCAAGCCTTGAGCAAAGGACACAGGCTCCAACAAGTAGGAATCACCATTGAGTAGCTTTACTCCAAGACATGGAGACATATCAAGATCTGAACACTCGTTCTTTATCTCCTTAACAACCCCACAATCTTTGAAGGGCGATTGCTCTTTATCTTGAAAGAGTAAATGGACCCTCTCATCACTTCCAACATTTGGTAAGTGAAAATGTAGATACCACAAACTTGGTGTTGACCCTGTTGCATCAACTAACTTTGACATTCTCTTAGGTTCCATTTTCTATAAAAATATTTCGTCAAGATGGATATTAACACACCCCTATGGGCCTAGGGCCATAGAGTCTCCTATATGTTATTGAGGAACCCTATGGCCCTAGGTCCAAAAGGTGCCAACAAAATGGTTCTACAAGCGCATTCAGATCACCCTATGGCCCTAGGATCATAGGATCTCTTATGAAATTAGAGGAACCTTGTGGCCATAGGGTACCAAAGTAGTAGCCCTTGAATGGCTTAAATTTCCCACTAGAGCCTCTACACTGGCACCCTATGGTCCTAGGTTCATAAGGTGTCCTCTAATCGCCTCAGAGTTGCTATGTCCATGGTGCCCATGTAGGTGTCCTTCAGTAGCCTAATTACCCTTTAGAGCTTCTACATTGGCACTCTATGACCCTAAAGCCACAGGGTGTACTCTAATCTATTAAGAGTTTCCATATACATGGTTCCTATATAGGTGTGGTTGAGTGGCATAAATGCCCCTAAAGAGATTCTACATTTGCTCAGTGTAAACTAGCTCGCATTCTTTGGCCATGCCCAATCCCCACACACCCCAGTTTAGAGGTGCACAGAGATCAGGACCATCATGTTATAATCTTGTCTTTATTGGCCAATGCCCATATTCATGGGTGCGACATATGTGCACACCCATGTTTACATGATAATGCATGTAGTAGACAAAACCCCATTGCCTTCTAACTTATTTCTAGACTATGACCTCTATCGTAAGCCTAGACTTACTAGAATTTCAAAAGCTGCATCTTAGCTTGGTTATATAGTATTACGCATACTGGGAATATATTATAGGTTTCCCTCTATTGTAAAGAGAGATCCTATGGGCCCGGGGCCATAGGGTTCTCATGGTGCACAATAGAGTGCCCTTTAGTATGATGTGAGATCCTGAGGATTTAGGGCCATAAGGTGCCAATGTATAAGGTCAAGGGCCATAGGTTGTTCCCCTCTATTCTAGTGAGAGATCCTATGGACCTAGGGCCACAGGGTGCCAATGCATAAGCTCAAGGGCCATAGGTTTCTCTCTATTGCAAATAGAGATCATATGGTCCTAGGGCCATAGGGCTATTGTAGTGCATATGTTGGTGCCCTAGAATGACCCAAATGCTCTTTGAGAGATTCTACATTGACCCCTAAGCCATCCTAAGGCCATAGGTTCCTCTCTAGTATGATGTGAGATCCTATGGCCCTAAGGCCACAGGGTACCAATGTATAAGTTCAAGGGCCCAAAGGATCTTTGAGAGATTCTACATTGACACCTAGACCCCCCTATGACCCTAGGGCCATAGAGTGCCCTTTTGTATGATGTGAGATCCTAAGGACTTAGGGCCATAAGGTGCCAATGTATTAAGTCAAGGGCCATATGTTATTTCCCTCTATTCTAGTGAGATATCCTATGGACCTAGGGCCACATGGTGCCAATGCATAAGCTCAAGGGCCATAGGTTGCTCTCTATTGCAAATAGAGATCCTTTGGTCCTAGGGCCATAGGGCTTTTGTAGTGCATATGTTGGTGCCCTTGAATGGCCCAAATTCTTATTGAGAGCTACCATATAGCATATTTAGGTTGCCTTTAATGGCCCAAACGCTCTTTGAGAGCTTCTACATTGACCCCTAGGCCATCCTCTAGCCTTAAGGTCATAGGTTCCTCTCTAGTATGATGAGAGATCCTATAGTCTTAGGGCCATAGGGTACCAATGTATAAGTTGAAGGGCCCAAAATCTCTTTAAGAGCTTCTACATTGACACCTAGTCCATGCTATGTCTCTATGGCCATGGAGTGCCCTTTAGTATGATGTGAGATCCTATGGACTTAGGGCCATAAGGTGCCAATGTATAAGGTCAAGGGCCATATGTTGTTTCCCTCTATTCCAGTGAGAGATCCTATGGATCTAGGGCCACAGAGTGCCAATGCATAAGCTCAAGGGCCATAGGTTGCTCTCTACTTTCAATAGAGATCTTTTGGTTCTAGGGATATAGGGCTATCATAGTGCATATGTTGGTGCCCTTGAATGGACCAAATGGTTTTTGAGAGCTACCGTAGTGCATATTTTGGTGCCCTTGAATGGCCCAAATGCTCTTTGAGAGCTTCTACATTGACCCTAGGCCACTCTCTAGCCTTAAGGCCATAGGTTCCTCTCTAGTATGATGTGAGACCCTATGGCCTTAGGGCCATAGAGTACCAATGTATAATCTCAAGGGCCCAAAGGCTCTTTGAGAGCTTCTACATTGACACATAGTCCACCCTATGGCCCTAGGGCCATAGAGTGTCCTTTAGTATGATGTGAGATCATATGGACTTAGGGCCATAAGGTGCCAATGTATAAGGTCAAGGGCCATATGTATTTTTTCTTTATTCCAATGAGAGATCGTATGGACCTAGGGCTATAGGGTGCTAATGCATAAGCTCAAGGGCCATAGGTTGCTCTGTATTGCAAATAGAGAGACTATTGTCCTAGGGCCATAGGGCTCCATAGTGCATATGTTGGTGCCCTTGAATGGCCCAAATACTCTTTGACAGCTTCTACATTGACCCCTAGGCCATCCTCTAGCCTTAAGGCTATACATTTCTCTCTTGTATGACTTGAGACCTACGGCCTTAGGGCCATAAGGTACCAATGTATAAGCTCAAGGGCCCAAAGGCTCTTTGAGAGCTTCTACATTGACACCTAGTCCATCCAATGGCCATAGGGCCATAGAGTGCCCTTTAGTATGATGTGAGATCCTGACTTAGGGCCATAAGGTTCCAATGTATAAGGTCAAGGTCCATAGGTTGTTTCCCTCTATTCCACTGAGAGATCCTATGGACCTAGGGCCACAAGGTGCCAATGCATAAGCTCAAGGGCCATACATTGCTCTCTATTGCAAATAGAGATCCTATGGTCCTAGGGCCATAGGGCTATGATAGTGCATATGTTGGTGCCCTTGAATGGGCCAAATGCTCTTTGAGAGCTTCTGCATTAACCCCAAGGCCATTCTCTACCTTAAGGCCATAGGTTCCTCTCTAGTATGATGTGAGACCATGTGGCCCTAGGGTATGAATGTATAAGCTCAAGGGCCCAAACTTCAAAGGCTCTTTGAGAGCTTCTATATTGACACACAGTCCACCTTATGGCCCTAGGGCCATAGAGTGCCGTTTAGTATGACGTGAGATCTTACGGTTGTGGAAGCTTTTGTTTTGTCTTGTTTTTGTGTTTAAGGAGTTGTGAATTTGACTTCCATTAGAACTTAATCAGAGTTCAATTAGAGTTTTCTGTTTTTTCTCTTTTTTGTGTTTAGAGTGAGGAGGATCTGAATCTAATTAGAACTTAATTAGAAAGTAATCAAAATGTAATTAGAAAAGAGTAATTAGAAAGTAACTAGAATGTAATTACCTTTGAGCTTGAGTGTCGGATTAGGAATGGACGAGCGATGGAGAGGAAGCTCGACGAAGCACGAGAGAGGGATTTGTGGAAGTAGAAGAGAGAAGTGGTGTAGGGAGATGACGACGGCACGGTGAAAATGACAATTTGCAGCAACAATGGCGACAACGACCGTGGTGATGGTCACGGTAGATCTGTGCATAAAAAAATTTACGATGACAACAACGACCGTTGTGCTAAAACTCACGGAATTGTGTACAAATCGATGACGATGGGTGGCGACGACAATGTTGTAGGAAGAGAGAGAGGGAAGCGGCAACGGTGATGGCATGGCATTGTGTGTGTAGGAAGAGAGAGAGGGCGATGGAGCTCTATGTGTGCAACAAGTTCTGTGCAAGAAAACGGGAGAGAGAAAGAGAGTAAGAGAGATGGAAAACGCACAAAAGTTGTGGCAGAGAGAGAAAGTGAGAGAGAGATTAGGTCAAATTTCAAATTTTGAAAGTAGGGCCTGCTCACACACCTAGGCCATGCCTCAGTCTACTATAATTAAAATTACTAGAGATCTAGGCACTTGCTCACAGTGGGACATAGCTCATAGGCTTTGAAACTCCGAGAGCTTCTTTTTTTTTTTTTTTTTTTGGGGGGGGGGGGGAAGTGTTTGGGTTTTTTAAAAGTTGGCAAAAGGTTTTGCTAGTGTCCTTATCTCGGTGCTTGATAGATCTATGTGTGTGTGCTTGCGATTAGTGTGTTGCATGACAGGATTAGTGTTGTGTGCATCTTGCAATCGTAGTGTGTGTGATTGGGTTGATTAGAGGTGAAGAGAAGTGGATATGGAGATTGCCTTTCATTGCGGCTTAGCTCCTCCATAGGCCGAGAAGCACACCTCACAGAGTTAACCATTTGTGTTGCCACCATTAGCTCACTAACCGTGTGAGTGTTTCCATGCCCTAGCCGGCGGGTAGCTCATCCCTCCGGATTGATAATTTTGTTGGTCATTGGAGCTATTGCAACAATGGGACCCCCAAAACTCTCTTCTATTCTTTGCAATTAATGATAATACGAGCCACGGGTACAGAAGCTTGAGTGGTTATCTTTGAAGGTAAAGAGGAGTGGCAACTAGGGCTTGAAGTGCGAAAGTACAACTAAAAATTTACACCTAAATATTTGTTAGAATGGCTGACAATAGTAAACAGAGTAAAATTAATGTTGATAGCTTTGATTGTGCTAATGAACAAGCTACTAATGATGCCCTTATGCTTGTTAATTACCTTGTTACTAGGCTTCAACAAGCCATGGGCAATCCATCCCTCCAAGGTGAAGTGCAACGATAGCTACGTACTCATGGGATTCTCCAAACTCCCCACCAAGAAGAGAGAGTACCTAGGAAGCTTCCTTGTGAGACTTCCAAAAGAGTCCTCTCTCCGATAAGGGAAGAAGAATAGGATCCGTACGAAGGGCTCAAAAATCTACTACTCGATGACGCATCTCCTTCCCAAAGGAGAACTCAAGATTCAACGGTAGAGCCCTCACTGAAAGAACGAGAAAGAAGTGAGTCTCGTGCCACCTCGGCGGAGATGGCTCCACGAAGACGGCGGGCAAAACACTCTCCAACACCTCCTAAACGGAGAAGACCATTGCACACTTCTCTACACCATAATTCAAAGAAGGACGAGAGAAAACAAGAGAAGAAAAAGGCTTCTTCATCCTCCTGCTCTTCTGAAGAAATTGATGGTGCAGACAAGGAAGAACAAGGGGGAAAAAAGTCGAGAAAGAGGTCACCCTCTTCTCCATCCTCCTCATACTCTTCCTCTTCTGAAGAAAGTGATAATGCAGCTCTTGAACCACCTAATAGAAGAGACCATAGGAAATCCTATGTCGTGTGGAAGAGGTCGTCCAAGCTCAGAAAGTTCAAAGAGGGAGGAAACAACATCTCTTTCCTTACATACGATGGCACCTTTGGTGCTATAGACAAAGTCTTGGCCTTCATCCAACAATTCAATGCGGCGTTTGGAGACGAGGGCTTCATGAAGTCCTCTAAGCTACGTCATGTAGCCATGCATTTATGGTGGTCTATCCTACGGGCAAACAATGAAGCTCCACAAACATGGAAAGCTTTAAGAGCTTCCATCATAAAGCAATCTTTGGATACCGATGCCAAAGACAAAGTACTCACGGAATGGCAAAGCTTGAAGCTCTCTCCCTACAAATCTATTCACAAATGTGTAGACAAGTTTTGGGACTTATATCTCAAAGCCACTATCTTCAAAAAGATGGATCTTGGAGAGAAAAAATAACAATTTTGTGCGGGTTTAACTGAAGATATGGCAGAGTATGTCAACTCTCAAAGTCCACGCACCATATCTACAGTCATACACCACACCATGGTGGCTTTACAAATCAATTTCCAACAAGGGGCTAAGAGAAATCTTAAGCTTACGAAAAATAGGGACCTTAACTAAGGGGAAGGACAATGTCCAAAAGTCTCCCAAAGGCAACACCAACAACAACAAAGCTAAGGAGAAGGAAGTTTATAAAGGTGAAAATAAACTCTCTCCTGAAGAGCTAGAGCGTTATCGGAAAGATAACCGTTGTTTCAAGTGCGGGGAGCAAGGGCATGCCTATCGTGCTTGCCCCCACAAGAATACATGTAATGAGCCTCCTAGAGCTACCTTGGTCAAAATTCAAGAAGAGGATACTCATCACAAAGGATCTCCTCTATGCCATGCTTGGGAAAAGGTAAGAGAACATGATGCTTTTATTCTCTTTGACCCTGGTTCTACTCACAATTTCATATCCACAGAATTGGCCACCAAGCTAGGCATCCAAGCCTATGAGGATGGGAGATGTCCTACCGGGCCGATGGTGCTTTCAAGGGGCAAGAAGCCTCAGTCACTCCCTTAGTTGGGATATTGAGGCTCCATGTCCAAAGCTATGTGGACAAGGAGGATTTCTTTATCTCTCCTCTCAAGCACGAGGATGTAATCCTAGGGGCACCATGGTTTGATCGCATGGCTGCCAATGTTAAATTCCCTGAAAGGCAAATTTACTTTAGGTTCAGGGAAAAAGATATGTACATAGATGCTAAGGAGTTGGGTAGTACCATAACTCTTGTACATAAGCAAGCCTTCAATAAGTCAATAAAGAGCTCTATTTCCGTGTACATGATTTTTGTTAAAGATCCTCAAAATGAATTTAATGCTTTACGAAAAAACATATAAATAATCAAAAGGAATTAGAGTTATCCAATTTCTTGAGGCAATGACGACCATGCAATTGAATTTCTTCCAAAAAGTTCATCGCCTGATAAACCTCCTTACATAGTTTCCCAAGCTGAACAAGAGGAGATTATGCAGCAAGTGCATGAGTTAGTTGAGAAAGGCTGGTTAGGCCTAGCTCATCTCCATTTTGTTCACCGATTTTATTAGTGCAAAAGAAAGACGGCACATATCGTATGTGTGTCGACTATAGAGCACTAAATAGGATCACTATCAAAAATAGGTTTCTCGTTCCACGTGTAGAAGACCTATTTGATAAGCTACAAGGGTCGACCTACTTTAGTAGGATTGACCTAAAAAGTGGCTACCATCAAATAAGGATAGTTGATCAAGACATTGTAAAGATTGCATTTTGCACTACGTTTGGTCTTTACGAGTACATTGTCATGCCTTTTGGCTTGACCAATGCACCAGCCACATTTAACTGCTTGATGGAGAAGCTATTTAGACCTCACCAAACCTTTACTAGAGTGTTCTTTGATGATATAATCATCTACTCTAATTTTATTAGACGAACACAAGCAACACCTCCAAGTAATATTTCAAGTTTTATGAGAGAATAAACTTTATATTAATCGAAAGAAAAGTGAATTTTTCTTACAAGAGATTCAGTATTTAGGTCACATTATCTCTCAAGATGGCATCCAAATGGATCCAGCAAAGCTAGAGGTAATAAAAGGATGGCTTAATCCAAGGACATGAACTAAGAAGCTTTATAGGTATGTGTGCATACTATAGACGCTTCATAGAAAAATTCTCACAAATCGCGGGACCATTACATGACCTAAAAAAGAAAAACGTTAGGTATATATGGGCCACCAAGGAGAACAATGCTTTCAAAAAGCTTAAAGAAAAGCTTATCTCTCAACCTGTGCTTACACTATTGGATCTCTCAAATCCATTTAGGTTCAATGCGACGCCTATGGTGATTGCCTTGGAGCTGTTTTGCTCCAAGAAGGGCACGCCATAGCCTATGAAAGTCAAAGGCTCGACCCTGTTGAGCAAGCTCTAGGCATATATGAGAAGAAACTCTTAGCAGTTCTACATGCTCTAGACTCGTGGAAGCACTATTTATTGGGGACTCCTTTCATTCTGCGGACTGATCACCAAAGTCTTAAGTACTTCATGACGCAGACCAAGCTCTGCGACAAACAAATGAGGTGGGAAAATTTCATTTCGCAATTTCATTTTCATATTGCTCACATTGCTGGCAAGCATAATCAAATAGCCGTTGCACTCTCAAGACGATCGAGAGTGAATGTGGTATCCATATGAACTCACAATGATCTATCTTCTATGATAGATGAGTATGCTATTGATCCCGATTTTAGAGATGTGACTTCAGCCCTTGCACTAGGGAACAAAGAAGGATCATTTACCCTACAAGATGGTTATCTTCTCTATGGCAATATACTATGCGTTACTAACTCACTACGTGAGAAAGTAATTTACGAATATCATGGTCCTCCTTATGCGGGGCACAAAGGGATTCAATCTACCCAAAAAGGGATAGAAACATATTTCTATTGGCCTACCATGAAAGCAAACATCTTTTAAAATGTGTGGTATGCCAAAAGACGAATTTTGATAGAGGGAAGCAACCTAGATTGCTTCAACCTTTGCCAATCGCTAATTCACCATGGGAGAGCATATCCATGGATTTTATCTTTGGATTGCCCAAGTCTATCCATGGGAATACAGGAATATGGACGATAGTAGACAGGTTAAGCAAACAAGCACATTTCATACCTGTCAAAAAGACTATCAAAGCCCATCAAATGGCAACCCTCTTTATATCACAAATCTTCAAGTACCACGGCTTGCCAAGGGATAGAGATCCTAGAATGACCAGTAATGTTTGGAAGGGTCTCTTTGAGAATTTAGGTACAAGGCTAAAATTCTCTTCGGCCTATCATCCCCAAACGGATGGCCAAAGTGAAATAGCTAGCCTAACCATTCTTGATCTACTAAAAGCTTATGTCACAGAAGTAGATCAAAAGTCCCAATGGGAAAAGTACTTACCCTTAGTGGAGTATGCTTACAATAACACTGTACATACTTCTACGGGAAAAGCACCTTTTTGAGGTGATAGAGGGAAGATCAAAAAGTCCCTTGCTACTCAAGGTACATGGGAAGATCTTCATTGTAGATGAGTATAGCCGAGACCTACAAGAATCTTTCCAAAAGATTAAGGATGCTATCGCTATCTCACAGCAAAGGCAAAAGGCTGTTCCTAATAAGCACAGAAAAGCTCAAGCCTTTAAACAAAATGATTGGGTCTTGCTTAAATTTCCCAAAGCTCGATTAAGGCACACAACGGGCAAGAATCCTACGGGACACCAAAAGTACTATGCTAAGTTAGCAAAAAGGTACTATGGTCCCTTCCAGATTCTTAGACCAATCAATGAGATGGCCTATCAACTCAAGTTGCCCAGTCATTGGCTAATACACATTGCTTTACACATGAGCCTATTGAAGCCTTACAAAGGAGAGCCACCCCATGAAGCAACCATTGAAGACCCACGAGAGATTGAGGACCAAGAAGAGGTGTTGCAACCCGAGTCCATTCTCCGACATGAAGACAAGGTATTGAGAGGCGGTAAGATTATCCGACGGTATCTTATTAAGTTTAAGAACTATCCTTTTGAAGATGCTAGATGGATGCAAGGCATACAATTAAAGGATAATCTAAACCTTGTCAATGCTTACAATGCTTCCCTAGAGTAAGCAAATGTAAAAATGTTTAGATAAACAAAGTTTTTGTCTTATAAGACTCTCTTTTTTTTTATTGTGCACAGATGTTAAGAAGTATGCATGCTTAGGATCAAATTTGCGGAGACAACATATCTTGAACTTCAAGTAGAGCTTGTCACTCTACTATGTAAGATTGATAGGACTGACGCGCAAAGATGCTTGCAGCAACTTAGGCTCTCAAGCACCAAATGGATTAGTCATCCATTCTAGAACGGTGTCGTAGGGTGAAATAGGGACCTCTACCCGCTAGAAAAAGGACTAATGACTAGGCCTTATTGTCTCTACCTCATAGTCGAGGACGACTATGATTTCAAGAGAGAGCTAATATCATAATAACTAATATCTAATTCTCCGAAATGATTTTCTCATGTTAAACTGATCATTTGGGGGAAGTACCAGGGGAGAAAAACCTAGAATATTGGTAAGGCTAGCAGATTGGTCATAGTAGGGATCCAAAGGAGGGAAAATAGGGATCCAAAGGGGGGCCATCGGCAAAAGAGCAATGTGCATGAATGGTGCTTCAAAGACCTTATGGTTTAGCCCTTAAAGACTTCCAAAATGCTAAGGTTCCAAAATTCAAAGGTAAAGTCCAAATGGTCAAGCTTAACACAATTGGATGCTTTTGTGAAGACCATAAAGTCTTCACATATCCCTAGATGGGAGGGGGCGAGCCCTAAAGGTAGGGGAAGAGAGAGAAGAGGTGAGAGAAAACACAAGCCCTAAAGGTAGGGGAAGAGAGAGAAGAGGTGAGAGAACACACACACACACACACACACACATACACACAAACTCAAGGCTTCCCTTTACACAAGGGCATAGTGGACACATGTTATATTCCTAGCCCAGTTGCCCCCAATTCCCATTAAAATATTATTGGGGGATGGCCATAGAGGTGGACCAATGAGAATTAGGCTAGAGTAAATTTAATCTAATCAATTTAAAAATTCTTGATAAAAGAACCAATAGAAATTAAGCTCCCTAGAAGACTATTGGATAGTCTACCAAGGGGTCTAATGAGCATTCAGCAGCCCAATTGCTTGCCTGATTCCTATCGGCCAGAAGACTAAGAGGTCCAATAAGAGTTTAATTGAATTATTTAAACACCTAAATCTCTCACAAAAGGGGAAAGGGGGACACGTGTCACAAGACTAGCAATTATGCTTCTAATTTATGATTGGCTAAGCTTTAAAGGGGCCAATGGGATGGCAGCATGAGGAAATAGCAAGAGGGGTCAACCAAGAGAGAGAGGGGGCTGATTTTGCAAAGGCATTATCACACACACACACACACAACTCATGTGTGGAGCAAAGAACTGTCTCTCCTTCTCCAAGCTTTAATGGAAAGCTCATCATCTTCTCCAAGCCTTTGAGAAGGGAGGCCTACACCAACAACTCTTGGCTTTGTGATGCAAATCCAACCAAGAGCCAAGCTTCAATGCATGCTCGTCTCCTCTACCATGCTAATTACTAAGCTATGCTAAGCTATTAAGAGTGATTATGTGAGGACAAATACTTCTTTCTCATAAGAATACTTTTTCTTCCTCTAGATCTACTCTCATACCCCGCTAGCTCTCACCATCTTCGAAGGTGTGTGAGGTCTTGCGTCTGAGACCGTGAGGGAATTGATGTTGTGTTTTTCAAGTGTGAGCTTGGTGCTTGAAGCTTCCATCTTCATTGCACCAGCAAGTTATTGAAGGAACACAAAGTATTGTATTGTAAAATGTCTCTCTTGATGGGGGAAACCTATAATACAAAGCCTTTTGGAGGGGGGACCGGCTCCATGTACATCCAGTCCTCAACTATTGTCAGTAGCTTAATTTCTCTATCTTTTTGAAGTATTGTTCATGCCTATCTAACGAGGTGTTATGCTTTTGTTGCTCTCTCCAACCAAGCACTCTTGCTATACTCATTAGGTATCTATTTTTAATGAAATGCTCACTATGTCTGTGTTATTTTCCGCTACACACAAGTTACTAGACCATTAAATGTTACAATGCCTACCTTCCCTTAGTGCGAAGGACACATTAGATAAGAATAATGCCTCGTACTCAATATTACTATGACGGTGGAATTTTAAAAATTTTAAAAAAGTTTCTTTCTATATAAAAAAACACCCGAAATCGTTTGTTGTCATGCCATTGGAACAACTGTGGCATTCGCATTCATCATTTCAAGAAGGGAAAAGATATGTCTGTGGTGGCATTTACCAATGTTGAACTAGTAAGAGTGGAGACTACCAGTGTACCCCAAGAAGATAAATCAGGTATCAGTGGTACTGGTACGGGGCGCGGCAAGTACCAAGGGGGTACTGGCTGGGTCCGGGGTCGTGGTAATTTCTAGAGTCGAAGTCTGAATTGCTATACTTGTGGTAAGTATGGGCATTTCGCGGTTTAGTGTCCAGAAACACTTGTTACTGCCGCTACTGAGGCGAAGGCCCCAGAACCAATTCCTGTACGAGAAGTTACACGCAACAAAGGGGTGGTTATTGAAGAAATCCTAGATAACCCAGCAAAACTAGTCACTCCTGAAAGTAGCAAACGGGCTCAGCAGAGAGAGGTGTGGAAGGCCAAGGATAAAGAAAAGGTGGTTGATGAATGGCAGGAGCAGAAATTGGCGACGAGAATCATAGAGGATTTAGCCTAGAAGCTGCCAGAGCAGCCATAGAATTATGATGCTCGGGTCATTCAGAAGATACCAGCCCAGTCTTCTGAGAAAGCACAACCAGAGTAGTCAAGGTTTGGAACACCTGAGACCATGTTGGCTGCAGTTCAGGGACTGATGGAAGAGTTAGGGACTGATAAGGGAGCTGAAAGCACTAGAACAAATGAATGGTATTGTGCAGATACTATCAATTCTTCAAGTTCTGATAACAACTTTGATCATGAGAGGGAGGAAATTCATGTCAAGATTTATGACAGAATTCAGAAACTCACGATGGAGTTAGAGGACATTAGAAAAACTTTACCTGAAGTAGCGAAATTCATCAGACAGTGAAGGTTGAGGCGGAAGCCAGAACTGTTGACTTGGCTGCTATTAGAGATGATGAAGTGCCGATGATCCAGGTAGATTATAAAGTTAGGAAACAGTGGGACCACTATCTGGTGTCATACTGGATGGAGGAGCAGGAGTAAACATCCTGGGGACACATCTTCAGCAAAGGATAAGAATTACAAATCTGAAACCCGCACCTTTCAAAGTTCAAATGGCGGATCATCGAGTAGTGCAGGCAGCTGGTATGATAGAGAGTATGCAGATAAGAGTGGGCAAAGAAAAGTTCAAAACTAGCTTCCTAGTATTAGATGTGCAAGGCGTGTATCGGATGCTACTGGGGCACCCATGGCTGCGAACGGCACAGGCTATTCACGACTATGCTAATCAGACTCTGAAAATACAAGGTGCCAGTAGCAGAATTCAAATTCAGACGAACAACACTAGGAGCTGGAGAAAGGAGCTGCGACCCGAAGAGCTTTGCCAGAACTATAAGGTGAAGAAAATTGAGAGAATGCTGGCAACAATGAATATTTTTCCATTAACTGAGATAGATCTCAACGCAGTGTTATTGGACAAAGATCAGGCTGAAAAGCAAAAGAAGCAATTTCCAAACCAGTTCACCGGGCAGAACTCTGGAGAACGGCCAGTTCAGCTGACTGGAAGGCCAGAAGAACCAGTTGATTCCAGTGCACCAGTGGGTTCTAAACAAGCACACTCTCAAGAAGTTACTGGAAATCAAAATAGCAGATCAAAGCTCAGGGGACCATCTTGGGATTACGCTGAGGAGTCAACCAAGAGAAAGGGTGGAGGGCCTAACTGGTTACTTCCAGATGATCAAGAAATAGAGGAATGGAATTTAGGTTCTGCGAAAAATCCTAGATTGATCAAGGTCAACAAATATATGAATCCTAAGATGAAAGAGAAGGCCCGACATATATTCCAGCAATACAAGGATGTGTTCGCATGGGAACATAATGATCTTAAAGGAGTAGATCCAGAGGTATGTCAACATCGAATACCATTGAAACCACATGCCAGACCAATATGGCTGCAACAATACCGAATGAATCCAAACTACACTAAGAAGGTCAAGGAAGAGATTGATAACCTTCTAAAGGTTGGGTTCATTACTGAAGTAGCTAGTAGTGACTGGTTGTTCCCTATTGTGGTGGTACCCAAGAAGAATGGATATCTTAGAGTGTGTGTGGATGATAGAAAGCTGAACGCTCAAAAAATTAAGGATCCCTTTCCATTACCCTTCACGAATATGTTGCTTGATGAAATTGTAGGATATGAGATGTATAGCTTTATGGATGGTTATAGTGGCTATAAGCAATTACAGATTGCTCTTGAGGACCGGAGTAAAACCACTTTTATTACTGAGTGGGGAGCATTTATGTATCTGGTGATGCCATTCGGTCTTTGCAATGCACCAACCACTTTTCAATTATGTATGATGGAAATATTCAGTGAATTTCTTCACCGATTCCTTGCCATATTTATGGATGACTTCACGGCATATTCAATAGAGGAGAAGCATTTACTTTTTCTTGAAATGGTTTTCTAGCGCTATCAGGAAAAGCAGATCTGTTTGAACCCATTCAAGTCTGTTTTCTTAGCCTAGAAAGGACAGCTACCGGGACATGTAGCGTCCAGGAATGGTATAGAAATGGCCAATGACAAGATCCAATGTGTCAACAGGCCAAGGCGCCTCAAAATGTGTTAGAGTTAAGCTCTTTCTTGGGATATATCAATTTTTATAGACGATTTGTGCATAAGTTTGTTTTCCAGGCATTACCGTTGTATGAACCTACAAAGAAGACTAGCAAGTTCAGTTGGACTTCTAAATGTGAGGAGAGTTTTCAGAATTTAAAAAATGCTATTATCAGTAAACCAGTCCTTCGACAACCAAATTGGGATGTCATTTTTCATGTACATGTCGATGCTTCAGGACTGGTGATGGGAGCAATACTGGCGCAGCCAGAAGGAAGAACTGATTATCCAGTATACTTTGCCAGTCGCAGGTTCAGTCAGGCTAAACAAGGGTATACAACTACTAAAAGAGAAGCCTTAGGGATGGTTTTCAATGCTACTAAATTCAGACATTATTTGCTGGGCAAGCTATTTCATTTTTATGTGGATCATCAGGCCTTATTATTTTTCATTAATAAAGTCATTATTCAAGGCAGACTGATACGATGGATGATGTTCCTGATGGACTTTGAATTTCGTATTTTCCATAAGCCCGGCAAAAATCATTGTGGTGTTGATTTCCTGTCGAGGAATACGGATGGTTACTCTGAGGTGTCTTTAAGAGATGAACCAGTGGATGCAGAAGTATTTTAGTTAACAACTACAAAATCAACTGATCTAGAGTTGTATGAGGTATATCAATTTCTTTCTAAGGGAGGATTCCCAGACAACTGGACTCAGAATCAGAAGAAGGCTCTGATTACTAAGAGTTTGAAGTTCACCATCATTGGAGGCTCACTTTACAGATTGGGAGTCGATGGGGTTCTTCACAGATATGTGCCTATGGAGGGAAGAATACAAGTTATTTCAAAGGCACATGATGGGGATTCTGGGGGAAATTTTTCTACTGATATTACTTCCAAAAAGATTCAGCATGCTGGATTGTGGTGGCAGACTTTAATAATCTGATGCATAAGCTTTTGTAAAACTTATGATGTATGCCAAAGAATGGACAGACCCACGACAACAGATATGACTCCTCTAACACCGATTCAACCACTGGGTATTTTTATGAAATGGGGTCTAGATTTTATGGGTCCCTTCAAGAAAATTAATCCAAGGAAGAATAGGTATATATTGATGGCCACTTGTTATGTGACCAAATGGGTAGAAGCTAAGGCTCTTCCCGACAACACGGCAAAATCCACTGCTATGTTTCTATTTGAAAATATTGTTTGATACGGATGTCCTGTGGAGATTGTGTCTGACAGGGTACGCACTTTATAAATGACACTATGGACATTCTCATGGATATGCTGTCAGTCAAGCATCAAAAATCAACACCATATTATCCTAGATGCAATGGGCAAGCCGAAAGCAGTAACAAGACTGTCAAGACTAGTATCACTAAGATTGTGCAAAAAGAGCCACATCAGTGGGATTTGAAACTTCAAACTGCTCTCTAGGAATATTGAACAGCTTATAAGGTCACTACGAGATTGACACCATTTAGAATGGTGTATGGCACTAAAGCTGTTGTGCCTATGGAATTTGTCATACCCAGTCTCAAGATGGCAGTTAAGTATGGGTTAGATTTTAATCACGATCTAAAACAGAGACTGGAGGAGTTAACACAGCTGGATGAGTTAAGGCAGAGGGCTATGCTGGAACAGGAAATTGTTCAGCAAAGAAGGAAACACCGACATGACAGACGAATCAAAGTCAAGGATTTTCAGAAAGGAGATTTGGTTCTGTTATATCAATCAAAACTAGGCCCTAAGAAACTGAACTTAAAGATAGCTTGGGCACGTCCATATGAAGTTGATTGGGTGTTCTCCAATGGCACAATAAGATTGAAAGATTTATCTGGATTACTGTTGCCAGGGGTATATAATGGGGCCAAAATCAAGCTCTATTATTCAGAAGACAGAGAGACTTCCAGGGATAAGGGTACTGGTAGTCTGGGAACTGAAGACCAAGAAATTCCAGAATCATCTATTTTAAGACTTTTTCATGTACAGCCAGTTCCAGAGCCAGTCAAAAGGTCAAAAAAGTCTCAGTACGACAAAACAATGTCAATACCAGAATCAGTAAAGTGTCAAAACCAATATCAATTTTTATGGGAAAAAGGGTCATTCGGACTATTAGTAGTAATCATTTCAAAGAAGATGGAGAGTATTAGCCAATGCATGTATGCCACTTCATTTGCGGTGCACAAAACTCTAGGAACGGTAAGTAGTGGAGCTTTTATGGCGCGAACGTGTATAACAGTAAGGCAAGTAGGCATTTTCCCTCATAAATCTCATGTGTGACATCTGCGTACAGTTATCAATTCTCCATCGCCGAGCTCTGAAGTTTCGTCATTGCAACCACAAACTTCTTCATCTAAGGAAACTATTGATTGTTGTCTATCTTTACCAACCACACCAGGATACGGGTTTGAAGATTCAAGTAAGTCCTCTTCTTCTTCTTATGTTGATTCATCGTCTTCACGGTGTATGGGTAGGAAGAAAATGTCGAAGAAGATGCAAGAAACTATAGAGGAAACCCAAGCACTTATTGATGCTCACAAAAAAATGCAGTGGTATGTGTTTATTGAGCAAGCCGAGGCATTACTCCGACTGTGGGATTTGCTTCCACTTATCCCTCACAGTAAAATGCAATGGTATGTGTTTACTGAGCAAGCCGAGGCATTACTCCAACTGTGGGATTTGCATGTGGTTGTGCAAGCCACAAGAATTGAGTTTGACACAGCTATCATTAGACAGGTTCTTGATTCCTTCAATGTTGATGAAGGAAGTGCTATGGTATATGGTAGGAAAGTGTTGGTAACACCGAAAAATATTGCTTTTGCATCCAAGATACCAAATGAGCCAAAGCCATCTGTGGCAACAACAAAACAGATTAGTGCAGCTCTGAAAGAAGATGATGCTGCCAAGAAGAAATGTAAAACCAGTGTGCAAGGGGTTCTAGTAGCGGGTCTGGACATTCCCGCTGCTTACCGCTTTGAAGCTATGAGTCTCAAAAACAACCCGACTTATGTGTCAGAAAAATTGTTTGCTATGCTACTGGCAAGAAGATTGGACGCCACAGTTTCAATAAATCTATGTCAGATTCTGTCACATAATGTGATTCAGCAGACTGCTAAGTTGAAGTCCCAAACTGTTTTCAAAGCTTGGTATGTTTGGCAGTTCCTTTACTAGGCAACTTCTCCAGACTCTCATGACTAGGTAAGGATGGCTTGGATCCAGAAGCCCTTTCCAGTAACTAACAATGTGGATTTATCATCAGATGAAGAAGCCCCAGATAACCAGTTAGCTCTCACTGGACAAAAGAGGAAGGCCACACAAGAGGAAGCTGGCAATTCTAAAAGACCAAAAACTACACTGGCCAAAAGCAGTGCTCTCCTTAAGCAACTAGAAAGTCAGGTCAAAACAGTGTCTATTGAAAAGACTCCAGCAGACCAAACTTCAGCTGACCAGCTAGACCAACCTCCACTCCAAACCACTGGTGGAACCAGCTAGCAAGTAGTGCAAAGATCAATGACCACCAGTGCAGGAAAAGACCGGTCAGACAAGACCAGTGCTGAGCAGCCGAAAAAGGGCCAGCACCTTCGAGTCCAATTGGTAAAGTTTCCATCCCTTACAGTGAAATGGCTTTGACTTTAACCAAGAAGGACCAATTACAACAGCTGCAGACTCATCCTCTCAAAGGATGCCTACTCCTGCACAAACCTGATTATGCTACACTACCATATATGGCTTGTATCACAGTTTATGAGCCAATTGCGTGTGACCCAGCAACGGTGAATGATGTTTGTTCAGTACTTATTCAGTCGTCCTGGAACACAATTGTTAATGCTATAGGACAAATGTTGGATGCCTCAGCGCCTAATGATGAATTGACCAAGTTAAAGGCCAAACTGAGGGAGACTGAGCAGCAAGTTGAGAAGTTGGAGCAGGATAGAGGAGCACAGTCCCTGCGGCACAGTGTCCTTGAAAAACAATCAGCTAGGACCATTCATAATTTAGAAAATAAGTTGTCAAAGATGGAGTCTGAGATGAGGATGCTTAAAGAAGAAAAGGCAGAGGCTGAGAGAGTTGCTGACGGATTCGAAACCATGCTGCGAATGAAGAGAGTTGATTTCAACTCATTGCTGACTAGCCACACTGCATTGAAAGACACTTTAACTGAAATATATATCTATAATAATTTGGATGAGATATTGAATCCAGAGGGAAATGTTGTTTTCAATATAGATAATCTGAGGGCGTTCATGGAAACAATGCAGAGTGATTTGCAGGATAAACTTTCTGAATACAACAGTGCTTTGGCAAATCAGGCTATCTTGGACTATATTGAACAACAGAATAACCTTGATGAGGATGATGATAAAGTAGCAGAGGAGGAAGAGAAGGAGGATGAACCAACAGAAAGGCATGATGATGATGACTCTCCTCCATCTCCACCTTCAGGATCTGGTGCTGGTGGAGTAGGGGCCACAGGGGGAAATCAACCCAATATAGACCAGTCAGACCCCAGTATAGGGGTCAACAGCCGGGTGATAAGCAGGCTAGAGATCAACAACCCAGCAACACTGGGAATTCACCAGTACACCAGTCACAACACAGTTCGGATGAGAAGGGGAAAGGTAAAGTTGTCACTGAGGTTTTGAAAGGTGATGAGCAACATTCGTTACAACTCATCACACTGAACAAGAGACTAAGACATCATCAAGCTCCTATAACTAGGATGTATCTGGAGGATGATGTTCTGCTTTCTGATCTTGAACGATTTCAGCGACTATATGTCGGCGCCAGACAAATGGTCCAACATTGGAAATCAAATGCTTTCCATGACCAGGAGGTGTGCCAACTGCCTAAGCATCCTAGCAGAATTCAATTGCTAGAGAGAGTACCTGAATGGGTACTAACCTCTAATGACAAACTAGCTAATCCACACTGGCAGTGGTAGTCTACTGCAGACTTTCATTCCCTAGCCATCGAATTAGAACTCCTGCTGGGGAACATGCCAACATATAAATGTATGAAAGAGGTCAGAAGTCAATTGAAAGAAGTTTTACTACAAATGCAAATTGCCAGGGGAGTTCTGGATCAAAGGGTACAAGCTATTATTGAAGATCAGGCTCACACCAGTAAGGGGCCTCAAACTCAAATGACAGTAGGGGAACAAGCAACTGCTCTCCGAAGACTGTTTCAGCTTGTCATAGTTACTAGAAAGATGATGTAGTAGGAGAACCAGGCTGTCCTCAATTTTTTGGAGTTTGTACCTGATTCCCCAGTCCTCCTGTATGCTTTACCAGCTAGAGAAGCTAAGCTGCCTAGGTTTTCCCCAGCACTGTATCCTCAACATCCAGAACCAGTAGATTGGCTCACATACTATAATATCACTGATGATCTTCAGGATTGGTATGAGCGATCCATTATAGAATGGAAAACCTGGCAAACACTACTCAATGATGCTCTTCAATTAAATGATCCTGGGGAACTAAAGGATGAGATGCAGAGGATCAAGCTGTGTATGGGACAATGGAAAATCCAGCTTAGAGGTCTTACCAAGATCACAAACCAGCTGCTGCAACTTATTGTGGAGTCCTCTAAAATCCATGAAAAGGATGTTACAGCTAAATCAAGCATGGGACCCAGTACAGAGAGATGGTTGAGACTCTCTTTGAAGCTACGTTTAAAACAAATCAGCCTCTTCCAGAAGGATGGATCCATACAGCTTCGCATCGTCATAAATTGACCAGAACTCGTTTGACAAAAGGCAAACGCACGCTCTATGATCCCGACACCAAAACCTATCATCCTCTCACGCCTTATGAATTAGAGATGAGCACATAAAGGCAGGATCAGCTTGAGCAGGAGGCCATTTATAGACTTATCCAGAAGGACAATGCTAGCAGTGGGACTTCTGAACACCAACACGATCGAAGGGCAAGAGGAAGCGGCTTCAGTGGAAGGATACTGTGTAGTTTCATCTCAGAATCCGATGGTGGATTTTTCAAGCCGTTCTCAGAATCAAACGGTGGATTTTTCCAACCAAATTCAGAATCAAACGGTGGATTTTCCAAGTAAGGTGCTAGAATTTCTTTGGCTGGGTACCCTTGGAATTACAACTATAGGGGTGTCAAGCACTCAACAAGCATGAAGTATGGTATAAAGCTATCAATACCAGGAGAGTTAGCAAATTCAGAGGAGTACTATCATGAGGAACATAGGCCAACTCATGAGGAACATCGGCCAACCCAGCAAGCAAGCAAAGAGGTTCCTCAACACCTAAGAAGAATCAGACGGTGGATTTTTTTCCAGAAATTTTGGAGTCATACCAAAATTCAAGAAAGGAGGGAAGGATGTAGACGGCGAAGACAGTCTCAACAGGCGGGAACTGTCTCCTAAAAGCCGAACAGTGGATCAATTAGTAATTACCACGATAGTTACCACGGTAGTTACCACAGTAACTTCGAGAGGCTATAAAGAGGACCCATTACATTGTAATTGGGCTGCTTGTCTTTTGACTTCTTACTCTTAGTCTCCGAAACTATTCGTGAGCTACAATCCCTTCACTTGTAATTCTACTCTGTAATCATTACTACAGTAGTCAATTGTGCTTCAGCCTGTTATACCTTGTACTCGTTCTTCATAAACTCTGAATCTGAATCTAAAACACTTTTCGAGTCATTTAGTCTGTTTCTCGTCCCAGTAGAGTATTCCAGTTCAGTTTCCATATTCTATTCCAATTTCACTGACTGAATTGACGGCTTACCAGTAGCTGTAAATTCTAACACTGGAATCAGCTATCTAAAGAGATTAGCTCCAATTCCATGGATCCATCTCAATGCTTGGCTATTTGAGGATTGCCTACAATCTCTCCCATTCTCCCTCATACACTCTAATGCATCTCTGCTCAGACAGTAGCCATTCCTCTATTGCTTAAGCTACCTCATGGCGCATTAGTCTGCCCTCATCATTACGAATTGTTTTCTTTCCAAGAAGACTTTCTCAAGATTGGGTTAATATCCCATTGAGCATGCAATGCTTTAGTGCTACCTAACTAACACTCAGTCATTCCTTGCTTGTCGAAGTCACCGAGTAAACCTCTTAAGGTCCTGACACTTGGGCAAAATTATGGGCGAGCACTCGATCTCGAAGGTCGAAAAATACCAATCCATCTTCAAGGCAACTCTTATGGCGGAAAAATATATGATTTTTAAAACCGTGGATTATTCATCCTCCTCCTAGGTGGACAACATTGTGGTTTTTTTACATTATTCATCCAGTTTCCCTTTTTAAGGAACTAAAATTATTAACTGGTTCATGTCACTTATTGATTAACACTATATCTTGATAAATTACTTAAGTAATTTCTCCTAACATAGAATGCAAAGTGTTAATAACCACTTTCACTCACACAGTGTATATACAATAACAGACGTGTCATTTTGTTTACTAGATTGCATAATACTTTGCATAAAAAGTAAAAGGCATCCTTTGGTCAATAAAGCATCGGTTATGCGTAACCCGGAGTACGAAATACAAGCTAAAATCTTTTATAAAAAAATACTCGTTTTTCAATTTTAAACTATGTGAGATAATAGTTTTCTTTTTCCAAACTCCGCTAAACACTATGCTTAACATGAGTATCTCCTGACCTTGAGGGATAGTTTTGTTCCCTGCTCTTTCCTTGGCTAAATATTGGGAGTTTTTTTTCAATAATAATAAATTTTTATGCCTTTTTTAACAAGCCTAGAGGATTTACCTCCATAAGCAAACATGGCTCTGGATATAACTTTTTGTCATTAGTGAACAGATTCAAATGCATGGATAAGAGGGACATGGACGACAATTGTTGGGTCCGTCCTATACCTGCATTCCATGACTAAACAAAAATGCTTATGATTTTTTTGTTTGCATGATTGCTGCAGGTAAGGATTCCGACTTCTTTTATCTTTGAATTCAAATGCTGCTCGACCACTCTTAGCAGGAAAACTTCTACTATTGCTACTTCATTTTAACTTCTTAGATGTAATAAAAACATCAAAATTCCATTTCAAATGTACAAAGTTTTGGGAAAAAAATGTATGTACTCACTTTCATTCATCTTTGTCAATTCTCTATTCGAATCGTGTGGTTCAAGTTGTGGATAAGGTATATAGTTTAATACACACACACACACACACACACACACACACACACACACACACACACACACACACACACACACACACACACACACACACACACACACACACACACACACACACACATGTATCACTATCTGCATTAATGGGTTTTTTAATTCAACCCCATACCCTTACACTCACTCTCACCTAAAAACTCTATCTTTGGTCAGCTGTTTGCCTTTTGAAACCCTACACCTAATCTTTGCCTTGGTAATTGCTGACCTTATGGTATGAACACACTCCTACAAACATCTGCTTTAAACCCCGAGAATTTCTTGGCAAATCTATTAACACTTAAACCCTCGGGCTGCCCTCTAACATATGCTATTTCTATAGTTCTCTCCCAGTTTCTTTGTGATGTAAGCTACCGCCTTGAGTTTAGGTTTTTGCTTCTCTCACCACTGTGGGAACCTCCACCAATTGGGGGCCTCTTATGAAAGCATCCCCTATGCCCTCCGTGGGATGGGGTCCCTTATTAGGCGTCCAATATTTGATTCCCTCTGGCTTGATTTCGGGATTGTGCAGTTAAAATACTTACCTGCCCTTAAGAAGGTGGGGTAATTATCTTGCTCATACCACCTCCCTTCACGCTCCTCCTGTGCTCCCTCTCTTCCCCCCCCACTGCCCACTGTGGGCACTTGCTCAAGTTCCTACCATGCCATTGCATGAGACCCTACCCTTCCCACCTCTCTCCCACTCCTTTGCTCCTAGTCTCTAAACCTTGCCGGCTTGATCGTGTAATATTTACTTGGGAGCATGAACCTGTTGAGTATGCGCCTTGCGGTGCAGAAAATTTTCAACCTCTAGATACTCACCCAATACACTCGACGTAACAAGGAGCAGGATTGCTTTGTCCCCCCCACCCAATCACCCGAGTGTAGTAGTACTCTTATTCCATTTCCCTCTTTAGTAAGACGTCTTGAGTTCAAGTCTTAGGGGTTTGAAAGTTCTCTTCTTCTAGCTGGTATGTTTGCTTAAACTACACGTGGCACATGAATTGGATTATGAAAATTAAATACAACCAAAGGGCTACTGTTTGTGAAGGCGTAAAAGCATTATTTCTGTAAGCGCTAGCTGCATATTTAGCCTACTTGTTGGCATCGTCATCATCAGATCAGATCCGGCCTTCTGCTCTGCCTACGTTGATCTCTGAAGGTGCAAGATGTTCAATCGGCTCTTTGGAAAACCCAAGCAGGAACCCACAACGCTCGCTACTCTTGATAAACTAAACGAGGTATCGTATCTCCTTGTGTGTGTGTGTGTGAGAGAGAGAGAGAGAGAGAGAGAGAGAGAGAGAGAGAGAGAGAGAGAGAGAGAGAGTGAGTGTGTTAGTCTTGTCTTTTTTGTAGATCAAGTACACCTCCTCTGGGCTACGAGTCGCTCAGTCTATTAGCAACTCTCTATCACCACTTGATTTAGTCTGTCTATTGGTGTGCTTAAGTTCTTCTTTACAATTGGGTAGTTTGGAGGCGCACTTTGTGTAGAACATTATGAGTAATGGTTTGGTCCTTTCTTGAAGCTTATACCTGGACGTTTTTGTTTAATAGTATTTATTAGTTTCTTTTAGCTTGACTTGACTGATGGAAAGGCCAAGATACACCTGATGCTTCTCATCCTCTAGACTAGCATGTGTGCCAAGAGCTTTGCCCCAGGCTGGCCACCCATTGCATTGTTGGCTGTCTGTGGGCTGTTGGTGGGACCTGCCCCTGCCCTTGATTGGCATTTTTGTGGTTTTGGTCAGATAATTGAGTTCCTTTAATAGGCTTCTCTCTAGGCCATTTCGGAGTTAGGCACATTTGTTGTATTATAAATCAGCCTTTACCATCTTGTCTCGATCAAAGTTGACGACATGGAGAGAGAGAGAGAGAGAGAGAGAGAGAGAGAGAGAGAGAGAGAGAGAGAGAGAGAGAGAGAGAGGAAATGTTATATTAAACGTCTTCAAAAGGCCAAGATGACCTATGAGACCAAACTGATACAATCTTCGTGGATCTAATACAATTTGTGGGTACAAAACAAAATGAAGTAAAATAAAAGCTAAAATGAACATCAATGTCCACGGATGTCCGGCATTGGGCGTTGTTCCAGGATGTACTTCATTGGTAGAGAGAGAGAGAGAGAGAGAGAGAGAGAGAGAGAGAGAGAGAGAGAGAGAGAGAGAGAGAGAGAGAGAGAGAGAGACTACTGATACTTGTGCTCGAGTTCGCTGGTCGACGATTATTCGTCCTAGGTCAGAGGGAGGCCTTGGCATTATTGATCCAGAATTACAGAGCCGCGCCCTTCTTACCAAGCTTATTGTTCGGGGTCTTTTTCCCGGCCAAGAACCTTGGAAGATGCTTCTTCAGGCCGCTCTTTGCACAGCGACTCCATGCCTCGGCACTAGAGATGGTCATACTTGGCATACAGGGTATCGTTTTCTCTTTACGGATGCCCCCTTGTTCACCAGCACTCTCTCACCCTTCATCCGCTCGCTCCTTCAGATTTGGGTTTCCATGCGACGGGCTATCATACTCTCACCTCCCTCATGTCGTGAGGAGATTGAGCGCCAGCCTCTCATTTGGAATGATGCAGTTCTTGATTCTTCGGTTAATCCACCCCGTCAGCTTGGAGAGAGGACTCACATTGATTGGGCTGCTTGGGACACTGGCCCTGCTACCTCTATGCGGTTGTTTCATGAGACACGTATGCTGGATGCAGATTTTGTGGCAGAACATTATGACATTGGTCGCGGGGTGACAGACAGACTGCTTGAGATTGACTCCGCCGTTCCTTCACAGTGGGACGCAGTCATGCACGGCACGGTTCAGATGCCTCCACATAGTGGCTGGGAAGGTCTCTTTGCTCAGAGCACTCTCTTATTAGTTCGTTTAGACACCATGCTGTTCACAGTTGATACTGACTACTCTCAGGGGATTCATGCTAGATTGACATATGATACCACCTCTCCGCACCTTGTCTACCCCGGCGCTCGATGGGAGGCCGTACGAGTAGTTGGATTCCGCGAGAAGCGTCGTTGTGTTGACCCCCGTTTCGCTTCCGCTGATGCCGCACTTTGGAGGCTTTGGGTGTGGGAGGGTCGTGCCCTATCTCAGCTTTATTGGGACCCAGGAGAGTGGCATTGGCCTCACTCTAACCCCACCGGTGCACCTGTATCATTCTTTGAGTACACTTTCAGAATTGGAAGATTAGCATTGATGAGACAGCACCCAGAGCAGCCCACTCGTATGCGTTTCTGGTTGCATTCAGGTCTTTCCCATGCCTATCTACAACAGTTTTGGTCAGCCATCTGGGATTTACATGCGGCTCGTCGTATTTCTTTTTTCATGTGGATGATTGCACATGCAGGACTTCCAGTTGGGACTTGGCTAGCTACTATGGGTCATGATCCATTATGTACTCGCTGTCCTTTGCGACTACATGAGTCACTTGCACACTGTCTTTGGTCATGCTCATCTTCTCATGTAGTGTGGCTAGCAGTTTGCTTTTTACTTAGCAGAGCCGGTGTTCAGCATGGATTTCTTACTTGGGGATCTGTCTCATGGTTGATGCCGATGCCCGTACCGCATCTTTTCTACGAGGGCTCAGACACAGATCCAGCTCTTATGCTTACCTCGGCTGGTTATCGGCGAGGGACTTTGGCTATGTTACCACAGATAGCTTGGCAGGGGGATCCTCAGACACGTGATGAAGTTTTTTCAGTCATCACTAGCATTACACTATGGAATGTTTGGAGAGCTCGTTGTCTTCACATTCTCAGTGCGGCTCCACAGCTCCTTCAGGATACCCTCACTGCCATTTGGCTGGACATCATTCACACCCTGATTTGGCAGTGGGATTCTTCCTCAGGTACATCTCGAGCAGCCGAGGCTCGTCGATTTGCCTTCCTTCGGCGTTGGGCCCGATCTCCACTCTTCTTCACACTTACAGGTGGCCAGATTACATGGCATTATCATTATGCCCCCCCTCGATGGTTTCTCCTCCACTCATCACACAGACCACCATGAGATTGTTCTAGTCGAGTTGTCACTATAGTGGCTCTCACCCTTACATTCAGCTTGTACACCCCACGTGATAGGCTATTTTGGCATCCGCTGGGGATTATATTGTACTTAGTAATATACAGCCCTGATTTTTTCAAAAAAGAGAGAGAGAGAGAGAGAGAGAGAGAGAGAGAGAGAGAGAGAGAGAGAGAGAGAGAGAGAGAGAGAGAGAGAGAGAGATTGATTGGGGTAGATGGGATGATGGTCCGACACTTTCTCTATGTCGCTGGTCAGATGCTTCCTTGGTTCGTGCAGAAGTACGGGATCACAAAGGGGTTTCTCCCGATATGAAAGAGATTGATGAGACTGATTGGCATGGCTACATTGGGAGACATAGTGACTTTCTCATCAGGGCTGGTGGGCGTTTTTTAACCCTAACGACGGCAACCTGATTGTTGCGGAGCATGGCACTTTAGTGTTTGACTTTGCTTGCACTGACCATCCTGGCAATCACATTAGATTGGTTTTTCAAGGTGAGATGCCTCTTGATCAGTGGCTGGATGCTCATTGATAGTGTGTTAGTGGTGGGGTCTTTAGAGGAGGGCTCTCGTGTTGCCCTTATTTGCACTACAGAGGAGGCACTGTTTTGGAGATTGTGGATATGGCAAGGAAAGTCCCTAGTTGTGTTGGACTCAGGAGTGTTGAAGAAGATCCTATTGCTATCCAAAAACATCTTTTTGAAGAAGAAGAAGGCTGAAAATGAAGTGACTTCCTTTTGGATCTAAAAGCTGCATGCATACTCCGCTTACGCAAAGGCATGGCAACTAAACTCCATTTGGAAACCCGAAACAATCTAGCAACGCTACACATCCTGAAATCTCCATCCTGTTCCCCTTGGTGAAGAAAGGTCGGGGTAATCAAGGGTAAAGTTGTAGACAAGGGTCCAAGGTGTTGCGAAATTGGCTTTATCTGACAGAAAAATAATTCTAAATGAATTATTGGATTTATAAGTGAGAGGGTTTTCTCGCTTGGAACACCAAGGAAAAATAATTCTAAATGAATTATTGGAATTTTAAGTGAGAGGGTTTTTCTCACTGGAGACATCCGAGTACAGAATATTCCTAGTGCGTCATTCAGAGTAATGACGGGAGCACTGTGAAAGGGAATATCTGTAAGCCCACCAGGAACGGGTACTTCTGATGCGTCACATCGGATGGGTGACAGGGAGCATCGGGAAGAAGTATCTGACCATCCGGGAACGGACATCTCTGATGTGTCATAGGATGGGTGACATAGAGCATCGTGAAGGAGATTGTACCGTAAGTTCGGTAGGAAAGGACTAGGTGATGGGTATTCCTGATGCGTCACAAGGTGGGTGACGGGTGCATCTGAAAGGGAATATCCATAGTCAAGAGGAAATTCTGAGGTGTGTTAGAATTGTGCACAAGGAGAAGCAAGCACTTGAATGAAGATGGGTTTAGAGGAAACTTTGAGGAAAAACAGATGCTTTCTGAGAAAGCGGGATTGCTTTTCGGGAAAGCAGATGCTTTCCCGCGAGGAAGTCTATGTCTGCATTGCAACTGTGCATGTGATTGCATCCAGGGACGCCTGGGAAGTACTGTGAAAGCATTGTTTTTAACTTATAAGGTTTTATTGAGTTTTTGGGCAGGTTCAGACTATTTTTAAAATAGGCCGACCGCCCACTTAATAAGTGGGCAACCATCTGATAAATAAGGCAACAGATCAGCCAACGTTTTCTCTCTCTTTTTCTGGCAAAACAGCGAAAAAACTTTTGGAAAAAAAAAAAAGCTGCCATCTCTACGCGAGCAGCCGTTCGTGCTCGTGGCTAGGAGCTATAAAAGCATCACATGCCCTCACTCAGGGGGGAAGACCAATCTTTGCAAGGAGGAGATGCTGAAAGAAGACGTTGCCGGTGATGCCCATGGCTGTCCCAAGTGTACCAGATGTCGCCAAGACCCAGTGCGCGAGTTCCCTCGCGAAGAAGTGCCTACGGAGCGTGTTTCCATCGCAAGAAGTTGGTGTTTTTCTCTGTTTTCAGCCCATAAACGTCGTAGACGGGGGCTGATTTACGAGAAGGAACTCGAGAACACACCTCGTCTGTGTGTAAGATTGGAAGAGAGGATTTTCTATGTAGAGATCTCTTCCGGGGAATTGTTTTTCGAGAACCGAGTTCCATTTCGAGCATTGAGACTTTGAAGGTAACGATTTTCATGTTATGATCTCTGAGTATTTGATTGCAGGTGTACTTCCTCTTCGTGAGGGAGTAGGAGCAGAGGAAGGCATGAGCCTCTGCACGAGAAAAGCGCTCTGAGGAACTAGAGCCAAATCAGCCCAAGGGTTTCGTACCCAAGTTTGGGAAGCAGATCCACGGATCGAAGAGAGGTAGACTCTCGAGATGTAATCCAGAAGTTGAAATTCCTAAGGGAAGGACTTCGTGTCCAGGAAACCGGAGTTAATCTGCAGGAAGAGGACTCTGGAAACAAAGTTAGAAAAGAGTTGCAAGGATGTCATGCCCTGAGTCTGGAAGGTGAGATCCAGAGGCGAGAACCTTGGTTCTCAAGGATTTGGAATAAGGAACGGAAGTTCCTTGGAATAGGGTTTTGCCCTAGGAATCGGAAGCTAAGGCTTCTAGGAACCATCAAGTCTTATTCTAGAACAACGTGGTAATACGTTCGGTTCAAGTGCTTGTATAGACTTCTCCTCAGTAATAAAGATACTATTACGGGGGGGGGGGACGAGCCCATCTTCTGGTCCCCAGTACTGTGTCGATCTTCTCACTCTCTCTCTCTCTCTCTATCTATTTCTCTCTATATCCTTTGGCTTCAGTAATAAGTGATAAAATCTATTTATCCGAATATATTTTATATTGTTATGCGCTCCCGTTTGTGATAGTGGTATCAGAGCATGGTCTCCTCTCTTTCTCTGTAAAGGAGGACGACTCTGGGAAAATACGGGAAGAAGCCATGACAAACCAAGAGAGAAGTAAGCAGGCGGAAACCTAAGTCCTGCAGGAAAAAGCTCGTAGAATTGGAATTTTTTTTCTCTCTGCAAGAAGTCGACACAAGACTTGGGATTCTCTGACAAGGCAACAAGAGCATGATGCTCAAGAACCTAGAGAATCCAAGGAGCGGAATGCTCGAGATCCTTCAGAATCCAGAAAATATTCATGAACATCAATCCAGAACCATAGCCAAGAAATCTCGTCATTTCGGGAAGGATATGAAGGTCTCTAGACCTAGGAACACTCCAGTCAAGTTTGATACTTTTGACGGATGGGAAGATGTCTTGAAAGCTATTGCTTTTATTAGACAGTTTGAAGTTGCCTTTGCAAACGGCAATTTCTGAGAAGTGTCGAAGGTGAGGCATGTGACCAAACACCTCAAGGGGATTGCAAGTACTTGGTGGTATACCAAAGCTCTGCAAGCAACTTACACGAAGACTTGGATTTAATTCAAGGCTGAATTTTTCAACAAATTTTTTTCCTCTACGCTTTGAGGAAGGCATCAAAGAAGATTGGATCAGTTTGCCCAATAGGATTACGAGCGAGACAAAGCAAGTAGTGGTTCACTCTTGCCAAGGTACCTGCACTCTCGACCCTCTCTGAGGGAGGAAAGATGAAGAAATTCAACAAAGGACTTTTGCCCGAATTTTGTAGGCGCATCTGCAAAATACTTTGCAGCAGATGGTAGAGTCAACAATAAAAGCTGAAAGTGTACACCTTAGTGTACAAAGAATCCAATCCCCGTAGTGGGACGGGAACCATTGAACACAGAAAGTTTGGAGTAAGGGAATTCAATCTAACTCCTGAGTTCTTGAATAGAAGACCCTCGAACTTTAAGTGAGAGGGCAGGTTTTCGATCAAAGTTACATCTTTGCGGAAATCATAAAGTGCATTGTGCTTGTTTGCTCTTTTGCACGAGGTATGGTTATGTCTAACCGAGACTACCTACTCTCGAGTGTTTATGAGAGCAGGATCAAATTGAAACATTGTTTTCTGATATGAATTGGTTTGCTTAACTAGCCGAAAGGTCGACTATTGATCTGGTATTCGGTAATTCTCGAACAGATTACCTGCTATTGTGGGTAGGAAATTATGAATGAACCATTCTGAGTTTTCCAGCAAAGAAAAGCTTTCATTAAGCTTGAATACTCTTTAAGCCCACACCCCCTACCCGGTAAGGGAAGATATGGTAGTGCTTTCGGCACAAGTGAATGAACACTCTCATTACGAGGGAAGGAACAAGCGACGACTACGGCCTGTGCTCGAGGAATCCAAGGATTGAAATCCTATGAGCGGGTTTTGCTCTAAGATCGAGCCAAGGGATCGTCAAGTTGAGTGTCTTCGCTCTAAGGATCTTACGAAGGGAAGGAAATTTCCCAGGTTCACCGAAACTCTAACACAGCTTAAGAATTATGTACACTTTTGAGTACATGGATAACACACGAAGATGCAGACCTATGCTTGGAACTGGACGAGAGTTTGTTATACTCTCTTGAGCGCCTTTTTGCGCGCAAGGATATTCCGACACGAGAATCTCTATTTGAGATGTGTTCGGTAGAAGGAATTTGAGTTTCTCTACGGAGAACAGGTTTTCTGATGATCGTTGATCATTGAGTACGCTATGTGCTTTTACCATTACAGAAGCAACTTTGGTTGCAGTATATGTTTCTCCATGAGCAGGTCAAGTAGCATTTACACGTTGTTGGAATAAATTCGAACTATTATGTTCGTAAGAATATAGCTCGCCAACCGTTTCAAAATGGTAAGAATTACATATGGGAGAACATCCCTGAGAATCAAAGAAGGTTCTCTCTATTGTGAACTGGGTTTGAACGTACGTTCAGAAAATGCTATGGCTAGAATCCTATCTGCCTGAGATTTTGCAAGGCGTCATTGATGCTCGCAAGGTGAATCATTTTTTATGATTCTGTAAGGAAGAGACTCTAATGGGCGTCGAGAAATCACTGCTGGTGGTAATAACTCGCAGGAGGAAAAGATTGGAAGGAAGTGCCGCCGTGCACAAAGAATCTTCGGATTGGAACCGTCCGCCTACGTTGAGCGACGGCCCGAAACAAGAACCTTCTTTAAGGTGATCGCAAACTTTGTTTGTGAAAGAAAGACATCGAGCTTAATGCTCTATGACTTGAGCATTCCCTATGTGGGAGGACACAAGAGGTTTAATACCCTCTAGACTAACAGCGCAGGATTATGCGCAAGGACAGATACCTAGATTGATTTCTAGGAGGATTATTCTTCTCGGATTGAGAAGGTGGATTTGAGTTAACAGACTCTCGAATGAGGAAATGTTCGATCTGTTGGAAAGACGCGAATGATGAGTTCTTCCACGGCTCGTAAGTTTGATGATTGGTGAAGGATATCCTCGAGGTACTAGAGGAAGGACATGAACCGGTAAGCTAAGTATTGAATTATTAAATTTTTGAATTTTTGTTTAATTTAATTTTTAAGTTCTCTTTTGAGAAGGACTAGCTCAACTCACCATTGAGCAAGATTTGGAATTTTTCCTATTTCTCCTTGGCAGTTCAGTTGGACCTCTATAGTTGAGGACAACTGTTTATAAGTGAGAGGGATGTTGCGAAATTGGCTTTATCTGACAGAAAAATAATTCTAAATGAATTATTGGATTTATAAGTGAGAGGGTTTTCTCGCTTGGAACACCAAGGAAAAATAATTCTAAATGAATTATTGGAATTTTAAGTGAGAGGGTTTTTCTCACTGGAGACATTCGAGTACAGAATATTCCTAGTGCGTCATTCAGAGTAATGACGGGAGCATTGTGAAAGGGAATATCTGTAAGGCCACCAGGAACGGGTACTTCTGATGCGTCCAATCGGATGGGTGATAGGGAGCATCGGGAAGAAGTATCTGACCATCCACGAACGGACATCTCTGATGCGTATAGGATGGGTGACATAGAGCATCGTGAAGGAGATTGTGCCGTAAGTTCGGTAGGAAAGGACTAGGTGATGGGTATTCCTGATGCGTCACAAGGTGGGTGACGGGTGCATCTGAAAGGGAATATCCATAGTCAGGAGGAAATTCCGAACTGTGTTGGAATTGTATACAAGGAAAAGCAAGCACTTGAATGAAGATGGGTTCAGAGGAAACTTTGAGGAAAAACAGATGCTTTCTGAGAAAGCGGGATTGCTTTTCGGGAAAGCAGATGCTTTCCCGCGAGGAAGTCTATGTCTGCATTGCAACTGTGCATGTGATTGCATCCAGGGACGCCTGGGAAGTACTGTGAAAGCATTGTTTTTAACTTATAAGGTTTTATTGAGTTTTTGGGCAGGTTCAGACTATTTTTAAAATACGCCGACCGCCCACTTAATAAGTGGGCAACCATTTGATAAATAAGGCAACAGATCAGCCAACGTTTTCTCTCTCTCTTTTTCTGGCAGAACAGCGAAAAAAAAAAAAAGAAAAGAAAAAAAACGGCCGCGATCTCTACGCGAGCAGCCGTTCGTGCTCGTGGCTAGGAGCTATAAAAGCATCACATGCCCTCACTCAAGGGGGAAGACCAATCTTTGCAAGGAGGAGATGCTGCAGCAGATTTCAGTCGTAAAGAAGACGTTGCCGGTGATGCCGATGGCTGCTCCAAGTGTACCAGATGTCGCCAAGACCCAATGCGCGAGTTCCCTTGCGAAGAAGTGCCTACGGAGCGTGTTTCCATCGCCAGAAGTTGGTGTTTTTCTGTGTTTTCAGCCCATAAACGTCGTAGACGGGGGCTGATTTACGAGAAGGAACCCGAGAACACACCTCGTCTGTGTGTAAGATTGGAAGAGAGGATTTTCTATGTAGAGATCTCTTCCGGGGAATTGTTTTTCGAGAACCGAGTTCCGTTTCGAGCATTGAGACTTTGAAGGTAACGATTTTCATGTTATGATCTCTGAGTATTTGATTGCAGGTGTACTTCCTCTTCGTGAGGGAGTAGGAGCAGAGGAAGGCATGAGCCTCTGCACGAGAAAGCGCTCTAAGGAACTAGAGCCAGATCAGCCCAAGGGTTTCGTACCCAAGTTTGGGAAGCAGATCCACGGATCGAAGAGAGGTAGACTCTCGAGATGTAATCCAGAAGTTGAAATTCCCAAGGGAAGGACTTCATGTCCAGGAAAGCGGAGTTAATCTGCAGGAAGAGGACTCTGGAAACAGAGTTAGAAAAGAGTTGTAGGGATGTCATGCCCTGAGTCTGGAAGGTGAGATCGAGAGGCGAGAACCTTGGTTCTCAAGGATTTGGAATAAGGAACGGAAGTTCCTTGGAATAGGGTTTTGCCCTAGGAATCGGAAGCTAAGGCTTCTAGGAACCATCAAGTCTTATTCTAGAACGAACGTGGTAATACGTTCGGTTCAAGTGCTTGTATAGACTTCTCCTCAGTAATAAAGAGACTATTAGGGGGGGGGACCAGCCCATCTTCTGGTCCCCAGTACTGTGTCGATCTTCTCACTCTCTCTCTCTCTCTATCTATTTCTCTCTATATCCTTTGGCTTCAGTAATAAGTGATAAAATCTATTTATCCGAATGTATTTTATATTGTTATGCGCTCCCGTTTGTGACACAAGGTCTCCACATACCCAAGTCTGCCCCAAATTGGACAAAAAACAGCAAGCTTTCTTCTCTCTTAATCAAGTCCAAAATGCAATGGATCAACCAATACTCAGGGCTCTGATACCATGTCAGAATAGGTAACAGAAGAGGAAATGAAGACAAGAACTGGCCTCTTATATGGTGGACACCTCGACTTCAATAAGATCTTCTGACACGAGAACACCTACAATGCCACATGCATGAACAAGGCAACTGTGGAGAGAGATCAATTGGGCCCCATTGGACGGGGTCCCATAAGTTGGTAGGAACTTCTTTTGCTTCTTTTTCTTATGCTTGGTTTAGGCTCCTTGGTCGGGATCTGCAGGTTAGCTCCGTTCTTCAATGGCTTGACACGTCAGCAGTTTGTGACATCCCTCCCTCTTGAGAGAAAGTAATTGCAAACGATTACAACATATTTGCAAAACAACTCAAGTTAGCTCAAAAATTTTCGAGGGTCATTCGGAGGGACAATTAGTTTTCTCATTCCAAATCAGAGCTCTTGATTTCTTGGGTCGTTGACTTGCCAGAAGAATCTCATCCAATAAGAGTCTCATTCCAGGTCGGAACTCTTGATATCTTGGGTCGTTGGTTTCCCAAAAGTATCTCATCCAATAAGGAATACTCAGTGGTTGGCACATCACAATGCAACACAAATGCTCACTTATGCATGTTACAAGACATAGAAACATAAAGTCATCGATGAACACTCCTCCTGCATAACCTAACAAGGTCTAGGCCGGGAGATATTCAACGACTCCCTCATCACTCCTCCCGCATAACCTAAAAAGGTTCAGGCCGGGAGATATAGAGGCCTTTTACAACCAAACGCCCCCCAACCCGCAGCCTGCGTCGTTTGGAGGTGCTGAGGGTAACCATTGCTCAGACTTCTTAATACTCCCCCTGTAAATAACCATCCAGGTCCGGGCCATGAGTTAAAACAACACTTTTCAAACATTCAATACTCCCCCCGTAAATAACCACAAGGGTCCGAGCCATGAGTTTGAACAAGCATTCTCAAACATCATTTCTCACTACTCCACCTGGGAGTTAAAAAAAAAAATCACCAATCATTGAAACCAGTATTAAACCAGATTCAAACAATTCAAATCGACACCAAGACAGGTTCATAACAAAACACCATCCATTTCAAACAAATTCCAAGTAGTATTCACCAAACAAGTTCTCAAACAAATTCCCCGACAAAATTCAAACTTAAAAAGCAATCTCGACATCAGTCGAGCTCGAAAAGTTGACTGACTTTCCATCCTGAAACCTGCTCGAAAAATTAGGGTTAGGTTTCTTCCATAAGGTTGTAGCCGACTGCAGCATGGTCCATAAGCTTTGGAATGGTTGAAACAAGCCTCGACAGACAGTGTTCCTGTGGCGGTGTTGGTAGCCCCAAGATATACCTCCAAGGTTATCAGTTTAAGTGGTAAGTGTCTGTTCCACCCAAGATGGTGGTGTCCTCTCTGGGAGTGTCGGAATCCCATATGCCATGAGCATGGCCATATCTCGTGTAAACTCCTCTGATAATCTTATTCTTCCTGTTTGGACAAGCAACTAAGTTGAGATCACATATTGTCAAGTTTGGTTCTTTGCTCTTCGTAGGTTTGTAGTAGTATTCATTTTTCGATTTCGTATTTAGCTTACCTGAGGACTTAAGAATGTGTTTCGTTAGAAGTTGTTGTGTGAAGTTTGATTTCTAGGATTAAGTTTTTAAGATGTCTTATCCTTTTTTTGCTTAAAGTTGAGTACTTGTTTTAAGCCAAATACGTTGCGTCAACTTATTTTACACATGTCTTTTTTAAAAACTTTTTTAAGTTAATAATGTTTTGTTTTATCTAGTTTTGTTTTGTAGCAAACAAAGTGATTTAGTTTGTTTGTTTTTGTTTTTCTTTTCTTTTCTTGTGTCCCTTGCTTTTATAGTTTTATGAGTGCTTTATTCCCTCTTATAATTCGTGAGTTCAGACTATTCTGAACTTATGAAGGTATACATCTCGTGTAAACTCCTCTGATGAGTGCATAGGTGTGTCCATAGAAAACCACGTCACCACCCCCTCTGGAGTGCGCAACCGCTGAATGATGGCTGGAATGAATGGATCTCCCGTCACAAGACGGGCACCACGTGCCGATAGAAAAGAACACACGGAACAGACTTTAAGCACTTCAATAACAGCTGAACTGAAAGAGAGAGACGACACGCGGTATGGAGTGGCGGAATTCCACCCCAGAGAGTATTGGCCCCAAACCTTGGCGCCCCTTTCGGTATTTCTTTATATTGCATCATCAAAGTACAAGCCGGTACTCCAGACTTTGCACCTTCTCCAGGAAGCATGCCAGAGAACGAGCCCTTAGCACATATTTAAAGGCTCTTGGCCTATGAAAAGCAGTTTACATGAAAAGCCTCAAACTCAAAAGCTTTTGGTCCAAAAACAATGCCAAAAAGCTGCCAGCGTAAATCACGAAATCCCGTACAACTGCCACGTTAGCACTGTCAGCGCGTTTTGCGAAAATCTGCCACATCAGCACTGTCAGCGGAAAATCCGAAAACTGCCACGTCATCAGTTGCTACGCATGTGTGCGGGTCCTGCTTTATTTTAATCCTTTATGTCACTTGGGGCCTCATCGGACGGGGTCCCGATAAGTTGGTAGGACTTCTTCTTCTGTTACTTGTTCTTCTTAGGGTTTAGGCCCCTTGGCCGGCATTTGCAAGTTGGCTCCATCCTTCAGGGCTTGGACACGTCAGCAGTTTGTGACATCTCCCAAGTATCGTACTCCCATAGATGATCAAGCCGATGTCGAAGATACCGTGTACTGCAGCAGTCATTGAGAGATTGCACGGACCACAAGGTGGTACCAAACGTACTGTACGTGGCGTATATGTACGGATTGTACGTTGTTCCGTATAGGAAAAAATTTTATGTACGTAAAAATACGTACTCTTGTAAAAAAACCGCAAAATACTAAATTTTCTAGGACTTTTCCAATATAAATCAAGAGAGAAGCCAACAACTTATAGAAACATTCAAAGACATGTTTTACAAGACAACCACATACTGTGTAACTACTGCAAGAGACTTAAAAGTTAAGACGACATTGATAATTGAACAAGAACATCAAAGTTCAAGAGTCAAATGAGATCTGAAATAACAATGAACACACCAATGCTGAAAACATCAAATGACAAAGTACCATAGGTGATAGCCTACAAGGCCCACGCCATAACAAAAGGCTCATCATCAATCATAAATGAAACCATCCTACTCAAAAAATTTGTCTATATAGTAGTAGAAAGCACTAAATAGCTAGCTCAAAGCTAGCCCATCATCCATGTGATGGCCCCATCCTAAAAAAAAATCATCAGATGCAGATGAAGACTCTGTTGAAGAGACCAAGTCCCCATCCGTCAGAACATTGCCCTCTTCGTCGTACTTTGGCTCTGCCATCACGGACACCTGTGCCACATGTAGATCATCCTCTATTGCCTCTATCGAAGCCTGAATGAGACGAACAGCCTCGTTTGCCCGTTTCTGAGAAGAACGAACAGGTAGCTTCCCTTTATGAATGCTCTCTCTTCGAGCACTATCTGGGTCTGGAGCATGCTCTGTAACAGACTTGGACACTCCAAGTCAAGAATCAACTGCGACAGCACCAAATAACCACTTCAAAACAATTCACAGATCACAATAGATTTGCACTGGCCCGACGGAGTTCCGTGCCTAGAGATATTGGCCCCAAAGACTGGCGCCCCTTTCGGTATTTCTTTTTATATTAATCAGTTCAAAGTACAAGAGAGTGGGTCAGGATTCACTCTCAAACTCTGCGTCTAGATGCTCTGAGAAGTGAGGCCCTCACCACTAATTTAAAGGTTACAAGGGATGCCCAAAAGCAGAGCCCCAAAAGCTTTTAAAATAAAAAGCATAAGAGCTCAAAAGCTCTTCTCTCTCAAGTTCTCCTTTTTTTTTTGTTAAAAACAAGCATTCTCTTCAAAAGCGAAATTCGCGTCACTCATCATTTTTTTTTTTTTAAAGATTTTTTTTCCCAGCCTCCATGATTTCCGAAAATTAGGGTTTTTGGCAAAAATTAGGGTTTGCAGGAATTTTAGGGTTTTTGGCAGAAATTAGGGTTTCTGCTGTCCGCCACGTCATCACTTTGTGACATACCCCCTCTTGAAAGCATTGTAATCGACCGCAATTACGCCTGCAAAACTGACAAAAGCCATAAATCGTGTTAGCAGACACTGACTGTTAGTACCTACGTACTAGGAACACACATCTAGAACATGTACAAAATCGATAGTCACATCACACGACATCACTAGACATCACATGACATTCAACATTCATTCGGATCTTAGACCATGATTTATTGGCAATGTAGCTAGCAATCACATCTAGGTCCAATCGGGACCTCATCGATGTCCGATTGACTAACCCCTATTGCAACCATGTCTATTCGAGATCAATCAGACCAAAATGCTGCAGTCATTTTGGCTATCAGTTCCTGCACTCACAAGAAGTCAAGAACAAATCAGTATCATTATCAGGAATTCCATTTCATAAAGTCATCCAGCAGAATACTGTCAGCTCTCAGTATCCCTGAAGCTCAAAGAGACATCAGTGACTTTAGTATCAAAATCAAGGCATCTGTTGACAAGGGAGCGGAGTGACTCCCCTCTTGTGCATCCCACTGCACCAGATCTCTGGCCAAGCTGAATTCTGGGTTCCATTTGGAGTAGACTATGCTAAACCAAAACATCGAGGTAAAGTTTCACAATCCGAGGAGTATCTGCTAGGTCCTCCTCCTCCATCCACTTCGCATCAAATGCAGGAAAGTTCTTGAACTTAACCAAGAACCGCCTTTGGACTTTACCTTTCTTCGTATCGTTATGTGCCAAAATCTGTTCAGGAACAAGGATCTCCTCGTTTTCTTCCACTTCGGGTTGCTCATCAGGCTCCCCATCATCAGGCACATCACCCTTAACAGGTTTCAAGAGATTCACATGCAATGCATTGTGAATCCTCCAAGTATCTGGCAGTTTCAATCGGAAGGAGACATCATTTATCTTGTCAGTGATCTGGAAAGGTCCGTAGTATCGCATACTAAGCTTTGGAAAAAGCCTCTCCTTTCCCTTTTTCTTTCAATGGCGTGCCTTCTCAAAACGTAAGAGCACCCAATCATCCTCCTTCAATTTCAAGTCGCGACGATGGCGATCCGCTGCCTTTTTCTGTCGTTCTTGAGACTCCTGCAAAGTCTCGCGAACCTTGGCAAAAGCCGTATCCAAATCTCACGAATATTCATCCGCTTCCAATATCTAATCTTTCGTGCTCAGGAAGGATGGAACCTTCGCAGCACTTTCAACAATCTCACATGGCATCTTCCCTATCGAAGAGTGTATCGTGTTATTGTAGGCAAATTCCACCAAAGGTAAGTTCTTTTCCCATTGAGTCTTCTGATCCGAGATACAAGACTTCAATAAATCTAAAACCACTGAATTGGCAATCTCAAATTGTCCGTCAGTCTGCAAGTGGAACGATGACGAGAATTGCAACCGCGTGCCAATGTTCTCCCAAATTGCCTTCCAAAACAAACTCATAAATCTGGGGTCTCTGTCTGAGACAATCGTCTCAGATGTGCCATGTAATCGGAAAATCATCGTGATCATTCTGTGTAATCGGGAGATCAAAAATGAAATCCATTTCAATACTTTCCCAGGGGCGGGTGGGTATGGGTAAAGGGTGTAACAATCCATGTGCCTTATGCCTGTCAAACTTGACCTTCTGGCATACTGCGCACAACTCTTCCGCATCCTTTTTGAGTCACGGCCAAAAGAAGTATCTCTCTACCCCTTTCATGGTGGTAGCAATGCCGCGGTGACCCGTAAAAGGTGGACAGTGGCATTCAGTCATAACCTTTTCCCTCAACGGCTGTGTAACGCACAACATAGTCTTTTTCATCAAGTAGCCTTCCCGAAAGGAGTATCCAGCTACTGTCTCTCCATCCCGTATCCGTGTGAAAATATCTGCAAAATCTGTATCTGTGGCATATTGATCGACCATATCCTCGAAGCTCCTATGATGTATCGCGGAAATAGCCAGAACCAACGGTTTCCGAGACAAAGTATCTGCCACTACATTCTTCTGTCCCTGCACATGGACAATCTGGAAGTGGAACTGTGACAAGATGTTCGCTCACCGCATTTGCTTTTCCGAAAGCTGCTTTTGTGACAAGAAGTAGCGCAAACTCTGATGGTCTGTAAAAACAGTAAAATCCGCTCCGAGTAGGTAATGCCGCCACTGAGTAAGAGCATGGGTAACCGCCAAAAGCTCTTTCTGATAAATCTGTGCTGTCATCTCCGGCCTAGAGAACAAACGGCTCTCGTAAGCTATGACATGGCCTTCTTGCATCAAGACCGTACCCAGACTACGACCACAAGCATCACAATATACTTCAAATGACTTCTGCAAGTCCGGCAAAGTCAAAACAGGTCCTGTAGTCAATTTCTCTTTCAATGTCCGAAAGGCAGTCACCTCTGTGGGTCCCCACGGAAAAGGTACTCCTTTCTGTGTCAAGGTATGCAAAGGGGAAGCAACCTCTGCAAACTTTCGTATGAACCGCCTGTAGTACGAACATAGTCCCAAGAAGCTTCTAACTTCATGGACATTCCTCAAATTGGGCCAATCACGGATAGTCTCTATCTTGGCCGGGTCCATTTGCACTCTTGCTACTGACACAATGTGTCCCAAAAAGTGTATCTCTGGTAGGAAAAATTCACTTTTCTTTGCATTAATCACTAACGTGTGATCTCGTAATGCCTGAAAGACTTGAAGCAGACGATCTCTGTGTTCTGCCTCATTCTTGGAGAAAACAATGATGTCGTCAAAGAAAGTGCCAACAAATAGCTTGTACTCTCGAAAAATTCTGTCCATCATCTGGTTAAATGTCGCAGGAGCATTGGTTAAGCCAAAAGGCATCACCAAAAACTCAAATAACCCAAAAGTCGTCCGAAAAGCTGTCTTGTAGACATCTCTTGGCGCTATCCTGATCTGATGATATCCACTCTTCAAGTCAATCCTGCTAAAGCACGAGGATCCCTGTAACCTGCCGAGTATATCATCGATCCTAGGAATTGAAAATCTGTTCTTGATGGTGATTTCGTTGAGAGTGTTATAATCGATGCACATTCTCCAAGATCCGTCTTTCTTCAAAACCAACAACACTGGAGAGCAATATGGTGAAGTACTAGGCTGGACAAGACCCTTTTCCAAGAGGTCTTTCACTGGATTCATAATCTCTTCATTCTGTGCTCGGCTCACACGGTAAGGTGGCCGGTTCGGTGACGTGCTTCCAGATATCAGATCAATGGTATGATCTTCAGGCCCTCTAAAAAAGCAATCGGCATGAGTGTGGAGAAAAATCTTGACGTTCTTTTGATCAAGTCAAAACATATTCAACCTTTATCCATCGCTCAGATCTCTCCCAAAAGAATGAGTAAGAAACTAAAGTTCATCAAGTACAATCTCTAAGCCCTTCATTTATCAAAGTCGCTTTCTCGGCCTGGTAGTCAACCACGGCGTAGTTCTTGTGGTACCAAGGGATCCTGAGTAGACGTCACTCGCGTGCTCTAAACACCCCTGTCATTGCAAACGAAGTTTGCCAATGCTCGGTGTAATGGCAACATCCCATCTGGGTGCCAGTCGAACTACCTCCGTCTGTGGCGTCAGTCTGTCGGGCGTAATTCCAAATCGAGCCGCCAATTCCAAGTGAAAAGAAGTTGGCCTTGGCTCCTTCAAAAGAGCTTCCTGATCCTTCACTTTGCCCCAAAAAGCGGCAAAGTTTGTACTTTCATTCAATAGATTTGGTATAGGTCCCACGCCATGTGGTACCAATTTTGCTTTTCTATCTACCTTTTCTGCCACGTTCCTCAGTTGCTCTCGAACTCTCAGGCCTGTCGTCGTCTTTATCATTCTGTTCTTTCTGTGCCTTTTTAGGGCACTTCGCGGAGATATGTCCTTGTTCCCCGCATCCAAAGCACTTCCCCTCTCTAATGAAGCGAGCTGTCTCCTCAGGAGTAAGCTTGGGTCGTGCATCCTTTTTCTCTGGGTTGCTCTTTTTCTTTCTACTTTCATTCCCAGAAGTCTGTTCGGCTCGTTGTGTCATGGCCTTATGTATGGGGTAGGTCAAACTGCCAGAGTGAATGGCAAAGCCCCGCTTCGCATGACTCATCAACTCCTAAATAGAAGCTGACTTCTATTCCAAGCAGTGATCTTTGATCTCTGTAGGTAGACCCAAGGTAAACCGCTCAATCTGTTCTCTGAACGAGATCTTCTTGAATGAAGAGGCGGGTACAAAAGAGCTCCAGAATCTTTCACAGTAAGCATTGATTGTATCCTTCTTGGTCATCCGAAGATGGTTCCAAGCAGCTCGTATATCTCATTCATATTCTTGCGTCAACCAAGAAGAAATAAAAAGCTTAAATTTCAGCCATTTAACTGGCGCAGCCTTGTTTAAAAGAAGCGTGGACCATCAAGTACGAGCATTCCTCTTAAAGTAAGAGGCAGCTCTCCGAATCTTGGAGTGCTCTGAATAGCGTCCTCCCGTGAAAGCGATGTCAAACTGCTGTATAAAAGACACAGCCTTCGAAGCATCTGAGTATCCTGAAAAAGTATCAAACTTGATCGAGTGGCCACCTTCCTTAAACTCTCGGACTTTCTTGCTTTTATCTTCGAGAAAGTCATACTGGTTTGCTTTGTAAAAATTCTTCTTGTTCGCATAGAAGTTTCCATCATTAGAATCTGAGCTGTCTGTAGATGAGTCCTCAGTAGAACTGTCAGTCTCTGGGCGAGATTTAGTCTTCTTTGCCTTTTTCTTACCCTTTCCGAAGCTTTGTTGTTAGGAAATAAGACGTAGCTAAATAGATAATTGAGTAGATTACTTAATGGAGAGAGACAGATTTATATACACGAGATTATAGAGTAGAGAGAGAGAGAGAGAGTACACACGATATACGTGGTTCACCCAATGTGGGCTACGTCCACGGGAAAGCAGCCACTCAATGGCTTTAGTACTTCAAAACAAGAAGTAGTTTACAAAGGGATTATACCCTTAATGGAGCTTCCACCTTGCTTCACTCTCACCACCTCACACTCACCTTGTTGCATCAACTTCACACTATGAAATGTGTGTAGAAATGGCCTCCTTTTATAGGCCAAAAGGGCTGCCCTCTCTTATGAGGGACAGCCATGTGTAGCCGCCCTTGTGCGAATAAGTCCAAATTGGACCCTCCAATCCGCCCATGTGTGGCCGCCCTTGAGAAGACAAGTCTGCTTTTGAATTCGGCCACTGGCCATTGGCCATTGACTTCCGACCACCGGCCATTGACTACCGGCCACTGGCCAACCGACCAGTTGTTTTCCGACCACTTTCCGGCCGTCGTCCGGCCATAATATTCCGGCGAAAAAAAAAGTCTCGGGGGCCTCTGCCCCCGAGGCCTTTAAAGTTGCCCTTGATTCTTGTCCGTGAAAATTTTGGTTTCCGGTGAGTGATTTTCCTTCACGCACAATGGCTTCTCCTCATAATGGGGGCCTTACAAATGTGCGCTTTTACCACAGAAAATTACAAGGGTAAATCAGGCTCCATACTTTACAATCTCCCACTTGGAGACTAATCTCCAAACCAAACCTGTGACTGCTTTCCATTTTGGCTTCTTATCCTTGAATGTCGATTGAAGATGAGCAAAAGCTCAACTTCTCCTTGTTGACCACCTTTGTAAACATGTCTGCAGGATTTTCACTTGTATGCACCTTTCCTAGCTTTAGTTGTCCCTCTTCCAAAAGAGTGCGTATGAAGTGATATCTCACCTCAATGTGCTTTGTCCTTGAATGAAAGGTTGAGTTCTTCGCAAGATGGATAGCGCTTTGGCTATCACTGTACAAGTCTTGTTTGAATCCAAGCTCTTCTAAGAATCTGTGAAGCCACAGAATTTCTTTGCTTGTCTCCGTCATTGCTACATACTCTGCTTCCGTGGTAGAAAGTGAAACCACTTTCTGCAGCTTTGAAGCCCAGCTTATTGCTGTGCCTCCAACCGTGAACACATAGCCAGTAGTGCTCCTTCGAGTATCTTTGTCACCTGCCATATCTGCATCATCATACCCTTCTAGAAAAATATCAGTTCCTCCAAAATACTAAGCATTTGTTGTTGTCCCTTTTAGATACCTAAGTATTCACTTCACAGCTTGCCAATGCTCTTTACCTGAGTTGTCCATGAACCTACTCACAACTCCCACTGCATGTGCAATGTCTGGCCTTGTCCAGACCATAGCATACATTAGAGAACCTACCGCTGCAGCATATGGAACTTTAGACATATAGGCTATCTCCTCTTGTGTCTTTGGACACATATCCTTCGTTAGTTTAAAATAACCAGCCAAAGGTGTAGAAACTGGTTTTGCATTTTGCATTGCAAACCTTTCTAGTACCTTCTTGATGTAATCTTCTTGAGATAGCTTTATTGTCTTCTTCGTCCTGTCCCTTGATATTTTCATACCAAGTATCCTCTTTGCAGCACCTAAATCTTTCATTGAAAAAGATTTGGATAGCTCCTCTTTTAGGTCTTTGATGTCCTGTATGTTAGCACTTGCAATCAACATGTCATCAACATACAACATTAGGATGATGAATTTCCCATCTCCCAAATTCTCCGTGTAGACGCAGTGATCCGAGTTGCATCTTGTGAATCCATGATCCAACATCCATCGATCAAACTTCAAGTACCATTGTCTTGATGCTTGCTTTAAACCATACAAGCTCTTCTTTAATCTGCAACCCATTTTCTTCTTACCTTTTACTTCATACCCCTTTGGTTGAAGCATGTAGATTTCCTCCTCTAAGTCACCGTGAGGGAATGCCGTATTTACATCCATTTGCTCGAGATTTAGATCATGAGCAACCACAAGGGTTAAGACAAGCCTAATTGAGTTCATTTTTACAACAGGAGAAAATATTTCATTGAAGTCAATACCTTTCTTTTGAGAAAAACCTTTTATCACAAGCCTAGACTTGTACCTTTTCTTCTCACCTTCTTCTTCCTTTAGCTTGTACACTCATTTGTTTTGAAGTGCCCGCTTACCTTTAGGCAACTCAACCAACTCCCATGTTTGGTTGCGATGTAGTGAGTCCATCTCCACTTGCATGCTCTTCGTCCATTCTTCTTTGGATTCATGTTGCATAGCTTCTTCATATGATTCCGGCTCTCCAGAATCTGAGATCAAGAGATGGTTGAAGGAAGGAACAAACCTTTCTGGAGGTCTACTTGCTCTTGTAGATCTTCGGGGAATAGGTTGAGGCTCCTCATTTGGTTGATGTTGTTGCACATTGTCACCGTTTGCAGTCCTTGAGTCTTCACCGTCCTCAAGCTCCATGTACTCATCACCTGTTTCTTTTGTTTGTTTTCTTTCCAAGTAATCTTTGTACATATTTTGTTCGTTAAAAATTACATCCCTACTCCTTAAGATTTTACCATCTTCAGGATTCCATAGGCGATACCCAAAGTCTCCTTCTCCATAGCCAATGAAGAAACACTTTTTGGACTTTGCATCTAACTTTGATCTTAGGCTTCTATCTATGTGCATGAAAGCCTCACACCCAAACACTTTGAGAAATGCATAATTTACCGGTTTACCTGTCCATGCCTCTTCTGGAACTCCCCCATCCAATGCCGTTGAGGGTGATCGATTGATTAAGTACACAGACGTACTTACAGCTTCCGCCCAAAGCTCAAGCGGTAGGCCTGCATGTAGCCGCATGCTTCGTGCTCGTTTCATGATTGTCCTGTTCATGCTTTCCGAAATCCCATTTTGTTGAGGTGTCCTTGGGGTTGTCCTTTGCCTCCGAATGCCATTGCTAGCACAAAAGCTTTGAAAAGCTTGGCTGCAATATTCGCCTCCATTGTCGGATCTGAGGCATTTAACCTTGGTACCTGTTTCATTCTCCACAAAGTCTTTCCACCTTTGAAATATGGAAAATACATCGGATTTATTCTTCATGACATAAACCCATGTTTTTCTAGTCGCATCGTTTATGAATGTTACATAGTACAATGAGCCACCAAGTGATGGTGTACTTGTAGGACCCCAAACATCAGAATGAACCAACTCAAGTTTTTTATTTTTTCTTTCATTTCCTGATTTTTGAAATTTTACCCTCTTTTGTTTACCATAAACACAATCTTCACAGAACTCTAAGTCCACTTCTTTCAAACTTGGTAGAAGCTTCTTTGTTTGAAGGATTTGCATTCCTTTGGCACTCATATGCCCAAGTCGGTAGTGCCACACCGCACTGTCAACTTCTGTAGTTGCTGCACAAGCTGAAGGTTGCGTGCTAACAGTACATAAGTAAAGTGTACCGACTTTTTCACCCTTGGCAACCACCAAAGATCCCTTTGAGATCTTCCACCGTTTGTTTCCGAATGCAATGTTGTGGCCTTCATCGTCCAATTGTCCTGTAGAGATCAAATTTTTGCGAAGAGAAGGAACATGCCTAATATCTTTAAGCTTCCATTCATTTCCGTTAGCAGTTTTGACAGAAACTGTACCTTTGCCGACAATCTCACAAGCTTCATCATCTCCCAAGTATACATACCCAAAATTACCTTTGGTGTAGTTTTGGAAATGTTGCTTGTGTGGTGTCGCATGGAATGAAGCCCCGGAATCTACTATCCAGGAATTAGACACATTGTCTAATGAGAGAATTAGAGCATCTTGTTCTACTTTACCTGCCACATTGGCCTCCGATGTTGGCTTGTTGTCTTGAGACTCTGTCTCCTTCTTCTTCTTGGACCAGCAATCCTTCTTGACGTGGCCCTTCTTGCCGCAGTTCCAACATTCAAGAACTGACTTTGTGCGTGACTTGCTCCGCCTTGAGCGATCACGACCCTTTTGGTTTTTGTACCTCTTCTTAAGCCTTCCTCTTGTTTCCACTGATAGTGCAGCACTTGATGATTCTCCAGTGCTTCTCCTTCGCATTTCCTCGCTTAGGAGAACACCCACAACATCATCAAACTTAAGAGTATTTGTGCCAGAGATAGAATTACTTACAGCCATCACAAGGCTGTCCCAACTATCCGGTAGAGATGATAGTATAAGGAGAGCTCGCACTTCGTCATCGAAATTGATTTTCACTGATCGAAGTTGACTTATGTTTGTGTTAAAGTCATTTAGGTGTTCTGCAACTGAACCATTCTCTGCCATCTTTAGATTGAACAAGCGCTTCATAAGAAATACCTTATTGGATGCCGATGGTTTCTCGTAGAAGTCGTCAAGTGACTTCATCAAGTCCTCCGTGGTCTTCATCTCCGAAACATTGAAGGCCACCGTTGACGCCAAGCTTAACCGGATTGTTCCCAGTGCCTTTCGATCAAGGACAATCCATGCTTCATCTGCCATTGTTGCGGGCTTCTTCGCAAGACCGCTTAGTGGCAAATAGAGGTCCTTCTGGTAGAGATAGTCTTCAATCTGCATCTTCCAATGTTGGTAGTTTTTGCCGTTGAACTTCTCAATCTTGAGCTTCCCTTCCTCTGCCATAACTCCCACTCAATTCAAGGAATCCTTTCCTTGAGATAATTTAGCTACGAGCAAACCTTGCTCTGATACCAGTTGTTAGGAAATAAGACGTAGCTAAATAGATAATTGAGTAGATTACTTAATGGAGAGAGACAGATTTATATACACGAGATTATAGAGTAGAGAGAGAGAGAGAGAGAGAGAGAGAGAGTACACACGATATACGTGGTTCACCCAATGTGGGCTACGTCCACGGGAAAGCAGTCACTCAATGGCTTTAGTACTTCAAAACAAGAAGTAGTTTACAAAGGGATTATACCCTTAATGGAGCTCCCGCCTTGATTCACTCTCACCACCTCACACTCACCTTGTTGCATCAACTTCACACTATGAAATATGTGTAGAAATGGCCTTCTTTTATAGGCCAAAAGGGCTGCCCTCTCTTATGAGAGACAGCCATGTGTAGCCGCCCTTGTGCGAATAAGTCCAAATCGGACCCTCCAATCCGCCCATGTGTGGCCGCCCTTGAGAAGACAAGTCCGCTTTTGAATTTGGCCACTGGCCACCGGCCATTGACTTCCGACCACCGGCCACCGGCCATTGACTTCCGACCACCGGCCATCGGTCATTGACTACCGGCCACCGGCCAACCGATCGGTTGTTTTCCGACCACTTTCCGGCCGCCGTCCGGCCATAATATTCCGGCGAAAAGAAAAGTCTTGGGGGCCTCTGCCCCCGAGGCCTTTAAAGTTGCCCTTGATTCTTGTCCGTGAAAATTTTGGTTTCCGGTCAGTGATTTTCTTTCACGCACGATGGCTTCTCCTCATAATGGGGGCCTTACAAATGTGCGCTTTTACCACAGAAAATTACAAGGGTAAATCAGGCTCCATACTTAACATTTGTTTCTTGCTTCATTTTTTTTGCTTTTTCTGTCTTCTTCGCTCGAGTCTGAAGAGCTAGAAGAACTGTCAGAAGAAGAAGAAGAACTGGGTAAGCCTTCAAACTTGGCACGCTCCTTCTGTTTCTTTGCGTTGTCGAATGTCGACCAACGACCCAAATATCTTGGGAAGTCAGTGCCTTTCTTCTGCTTTTTGCCGTGCTTTTTTGTCTTTCTTTTACACGTCGAAAAGCTGAGCAATCCGTGCATCAACCACGTTCTCCAGTTCCTTCTCCGTATATTTCCTGGAGGCAGAAGGTTTCTTGAGAGCGGGTTTCGGGAGTGGTGTTGTGGTTCTTTGCCACTCCATTTGTACCTCTTCCAAAGAGGTCTGGTTCATATATTTTGCCATCTTCGGGTCCTTGGCAAAACTTAGCATCATCTTCGTTGCATCGCCGATCAATTGACGACGCGTCATCTCTCTTTCCTCCGCTGGAGTAGGCCTAGGCGGGCCATACTCCGTGCCGGAATCTTCGTTGTGATCCTTGCCCGCATCTCCAGATGCAGAGAGAGTCGACTGATCATTGCCTGAAGCCATAGGTGCCACGGAAAAAAATTCGGGGATCGGATTTCTCGTAGAAGAGAAATTGGCCGTGCTCTGATACCACTGTAACAGACTTGGACACTCCAAGTCAAGAATCAACCGCGACAACACCAAATAACCACTTCAAAACAATTCACAGATCACAATAGATTTGCACTGGCCCGGCGGAGTTCCGTGCCTAGAGATATTGGCCCCAAAGACTGGCGCCCCTTTCGGTATTTCTTTTTATATTAATCAGTTCAAAGTACAAGAGAGTGGGTCGGGATTCACTCTCAGACTCTGCGTCCAGATGCTCTGAGAAGTGAGGGCCTCACCACTAATTTAAAGGTTACAAGGGAATGCCCAAAAGCAGAGCCCCAAAAGCTTTTAAAATAAAAAGCATAAGAGCTCAAAAGCTCTTCTCTCTCAAGTTCTCCTTTTTTTTTGGTTTAGAAAAATCATTTTCTTCAAAAGCGAAATTCGTGTCGCTCATTATTAAAAAAAAAGTAAATAAATAAAAAAAATCTCCCCAGCCTCCACGATTTCTGAAAATTAGGGTTTCTGGCAAAAATTAGGGTTTGCAGGAATTTTAGGGTTTCTGGCAGAAATTAGGGTTTCTGCTGTCCTCCACGTCATCACTTTGTGACATGCTCACGTAGAGGAATAGCCAAAGCTCGTGCGCGTGACCTCGTCACACGCCGATCAACAGTCTCCAACTCCCTGTGAAGCAGCCGAATAATCTCGTCCTGCTCATTTCTGATCTGCACCTCCACCTCCTCTATAGCACAAGGATCTGCCACCATCTTCACGCGTGTTGGGTCCGCCTGTTGAAAAATGAAAATAGAGGAAATATTATTTAGTATGTACTAAGTACTCAATGGCCGAGTGTATCATGATTCATGATTCAATCATTCATGTGAAAATTAATAGTAGACCTGCTTGGGTGTTACCAAAGCGTGGTAGGCTCGCACAAGCCTCATATTTGCTCGGCAATAGACTAACTTCTCTAGTTGAGAAGTGCTGAGACGATTGCGGATCTTCGTATGTATCAAGGATTAAGCGCTCCAGTTGCGCTCGCATGCACCAGCCAAGCAATCCTACAACAATGAGCATTGAGATTTAATATATGGCAATAGTAAGTACGAATTACATTGTACAAAAACTATAAGTCTCAAGATTCTCAATTACCTGTGCAAGTACTCGTAAAGCCAGATGTGTAAGCGTTGGAAGACCTCGTCTCCCATAATTTTGCCACCATGTAAGAGGAAACTTGGTAGCCTCTGGCCTCAACACCACAACTCTAGCAAAGGATGGTCCTAGATTGTTCATGAAGCTGATCATCTCTACATCAATCTCCAGCTGATCGTCAATGTCGTACATCATATTGATGTAATCATCCTTGAGCTTTAAGAGACTTTTCTCATGGAAAAGCTCTGGCGTCTTGTAGAAAGGATGAAGCAATGCAGCCATCCCATGAATGGGACGACTCATGAAAGTCCATCTCCTTTCTACAATGGCCATGATTTCATCTCGGCTGAGATTTTCAGCAATAAAACAAAGTTGAATTGGCAAATTCAAATGACAACTACTAGAAGATTTGCAATAGAAGCAATAATCGATTTCAAAAGACAAGTACTTACCAGCTCTGTGTCAGAGACACGCACTCTGTAATGTGTCTCTTCATCTCCATGAGGAGATGATAGACTAGGCCCAATGTAGAGCCCTCCATGTTTGTGACTCGAAGAAGCACATACACTGGCTGCAATGCCACTGTCAAACTCTGAACCTGTGTCCAAAAGGACTCATCGAGCACCCGTCGTCGTTGTATGTATTTAGTGGGCTCTGTCTGCGAGTGATGCATCAATCTCCACTTCAGGTCCACTACTGTCTGGAGAAGTGGATCCCTCAATTTGAAGAGTCTCTGTAGCACTAAATACATATAAGCAAATCTGGTCTTTGAGGGTCGCACCATATCAAGTGGACTGTGACTCCTGAAGATAGCTAAAGCTTGATGTTTCTTGCGGAAAAAAGTGGTTATCTTAGTGGCATCTGTAACAATAGGCAATACCCAAGGCAACTTGCCTATATCCTCCATAAGTAAGTCAAGACAATGCGCAGCACATGGAGTCCAAGAAATCCGAGGGTAAGTTGCCTTGACCATTTCACCCATAAGTTTACAATTTGAGGCATTGTACAACCTGTACCACATTCTCCTTCCCAATCTCATCAATAGCTTTCTTAATGTGCCCAAAGATAAACTCACCACTGATGCGCTCCCTGACCTTCCCTGCATCCACAGCGCGCAAGAAGTATGTGCCAAGACAAGACGACACAAGAATATTAATGATGTGCCGCCTACGAACATCACTCTAGCCATCTGATATGATGGTGCACCCAAACTGCTGCCAACCGGCCTTGACCGGGACCAAAGCCTTATCTATCAAAGCCTTCTGCTCATCAAGCATTGTAGTGCGCATCTTCTTATACTCCACCCCTGACCATGAATCTGTGTAACCAACATCAGCTATAGCCCGGACCATCCTCTTCCATTGCTCAGTCCTCAAAACATTGAAGGAGATGTTGCACTCAATGAGAGTGCGAGCAATCTCCATCTCAACCACCTTTTGACGCTCCTTCACCCAAGAAAGAGAGTTCACACACGAAGGCGAGGTGCTTTGCCTACGTGCATCCATATCACCTCGATCTTTCTCCTCCTGCACAACTCGAGCCCTCTTTCTACTAGAATCAGCAGTGGGATGATCCTCTTGAACCTCGGAAGATGAACCACCAAAATCCCCAATAAGAGCATCATGAAGAGCATCATGAAGAGCATCTTGTGTGTGTTGGCTACTTGTATTTTTTTTTGGTGTTGGTACTTCCGAAAAATTCTCCGCAATCAGCTTGTCCCTAATATCCTGTGGAACCTTTTTGCACCCTCCACAATTGTTGGTCGTGCCAATGCCTGTTAGGTGCTTGACGACACGAGAAATTGTACTCGTGAGCTGAAAATTACAGTACTTGCATTGCCATCGTCGAGTGCCGAAACCCGTTGGCCTGGAGTGTTGAAAATGCGGATGACATTGGTATGCTCCTTCTAGTAGGGGTTGCATGGCTTAGGCATGATGAATCTATCGCAAACAATAAGACAGACACGTCACACGAGTGAGAGAAAGAGACAGAGAGAGAGAGGGAGCTTGCAGGAGGAACTTGGAGAGAGAGAGAGAGAGAGAGAGAGAGAGAGAGAGAGAGAGAGAGAGAGAGAGAGAGAGAGACTTTACCTGCACTGTTTCTCTGCAATTTCTGTGTAGTGACTGGTGACTGGTTTTCTCTTACTGCTCAATGCTCCAGTGCCTTAAAAGTATGCCCCAAAAAATAATCGCCTAGGCCTTGCGAAACCCTCACGTTGGATAAGAGCTGGAAATTTTTTTATAAAAAAAGGCACCGTACGGATCGATCCGTACGGTACGGATCCGTACAGATCAACCGTATGGTACGGATTGGTTCCGGATGTACGTGTTGATCCTATTTTGACGGACCACCATTGCATGGTGTCCTAGCAGGAAGTAACTTCATCCTCTGTGAAAAACACAAGCCATGTGGCTGCTGTCCACCCAAAAACGCAACTGCGAGGTGATGAAAATGCTGCTGGCCAGCGATTTTCAGCGTGCTCCTACGCTCCCGGCAAGGTCCGCGAGCGGTGGAGAGGGTGTAGGGAGGGTTTATCTCTGTGTGCACAGCAGTCGGAGGGCTGGAAACAGAGAAAACAGCAGTGAATGCTGGCTGAAAACTGATGATATGAAGAGGAACAGGACGGGAAAGGCACCGGATGTCACAAACGGGAGTGCATAGCAATATAAAATATATTCGGATAAATAGAATTTATCACTTAATACTGAACCCAGAGGATATAGAGAGAAATAGATAGAGAGTGAGAAGATCGACTGTAAGGTGCAGCAGAAATGAATGTTGAACTTTGCTCAAGATGAGTGCTCCGAACTGTGCTCAAGGTTCCTTTTACTTACGGAAGGGAGAGCCTTCCGTTCCTTTAGTTAGAGAGTGCAATGGACACAAACAAAGTGGTGAACACTGTAAATGAAGGTGCTGAGACTGAGAGATAGAGAGAGAAGAGATTACGACACCAGAATGTTGTCAAACCCTCCTCCGAAGGCCTTACTCTCTATGGCGAGTCTACTATTGATTGCACAAATCTCTACAATGCTTGGACTTGTCGACGATGATGAGGGCGACGACGAGACGGGCTCAAATCTGTAAACGCTAATGGCTGAAATCTGCAAATCTTTATCTGCTGAATTTTGACTCTATGTCGGTGATGATGTCGATGGCGACGATGCGACGACGATGCGCTGAAAACGCAGATGCTGAAATCTACGTTTTCCGGGCTGAAACTGCAAACTACGCTGGATCTGACTGTGCGGCGAGGATCTGCTGCGAGAAGGTGAGATCTGCGAGGTTCGAGGGTCCTACTGTGATGTTTGACTGCCGAAAATTAAAAACGCTGGTCCTTCTTGAGCTCTTGTCGCGAAGAATCTTCAAAATGCTGGGAGGTTCTGCAAATGCAAAAAAGCTAGGGCTGATTCTTGTTCTGCTGAGAAATCTGCTAACGCTATGGCTGATTTGTGGTCTTGATGCCAAAAATGCTAGGGAGTCATGCTGTCTTGCTGCTGCCGGGGCTGATCTGCAAACCAAATCGCTAGGGCTCATTTGGGTAGAAAACACTAGGTCTTGTGTGTGTGTGTGTGGGGGGGGGGGGGGGGGGGGTCTTGCTGAGAAGTTGCCTAATGAACATAGGGTTCCTGCTGCCTCTTCTGCCAGAAAGTGCTAGCGCTAGGTTTCTTATGTACTTGCTTATGAGAATTGCCCTACCTAGTTCCCAACAAAAGTAACTTAAAAATAATACGTGAAAAATGTCAAAAGTAAGGAAAATAGGTCTATGCACTGTAAAAATGCTACTGATGGGTTCTGATGAATATCTGATGATCATGCTGTGTGCAACCAGAGGATATGCATCTAATCTAAGTGTCTAGACATGCACGGTCTGCGAACAGACTCACAAAAGTGCCAGAACACTTCCTAATCTAACTGAATTGAACCCATTTCATGAAGTAGCTTGTCCACGTGCACATAGGGTTAGATGTGTCATGTGACATGTAAGGTGCAGCAGAATGAATGTTGAACTTTGCTCAAGATGAGAACTCCGAACTGTGCTCAAGGGTTCCTTTTACTTACGGAAGGGAGAGCCTTCCGTTCCTTTAGTGAGAGAGTGCAATGGACACAAACAAAGTGGATGAACACTGTGAATGAAGGTACATGAGACTGAGAGATAGAGAGAGAAGAGAATACGACACCAGAATGTTGTCAAACCCTCCTCCGAAGGCCCCACTCTCTATGGCGAGAGCGGTCTACTATAGATTGCACAAATCTCTACAATGCTTTGGACTTGCCGACGATGTCGACGACGATGAGGATGACGACGAAACGGGCTGAAATCTGAAAATGCTAAGGGCTGAATTTGCAAATCTTTATCTGCGGAATTCTGATTCTATGTTGATGACGATGGCGATGACGACGATGCAAAAGGCTGGGGATCTGTGAATAACCAGTGGGTGTTGATCCTCTACGACCCTGGATCGACGAACAATTTCATCTCACTGGAAACTGCAGAACGCTTTGGCCTTACACCGGCTCAGCTTGGAACTCTGGTCACTTCTGGATCGGCATTGGAGGGGTTGACCACCAATGCAACTCCCGTGCAAGGGCAACTCAATCTTCGGATTGGTGAATACAAGGACCGCGAATGTTTTTTGATGGCACCTATCGAGGGATGTGATATCATCTTGGGCATGCCATGGCATTACCATATGCAACCGGTCCCAGATTATGTAGAAAAGACCCTCGCTTTTGAGCATGAGGGCAAGAACATTAAAATTTTTGCTGATGCAGGGAGCCTGCTTGCTAAATCTGTCAATAACAGTCCAGATACCATCGTGACCACTTTGTGTTCTCGCGAGATCAAAAATGAAATCCATTGCAATACTTTCCCAGGGGCGGGTGGGTATGGGCAAGGGCTGTAACAATCCCTGTGCTTTATGCCTGTCAAACTTGACCTTCTGGCATACCAAGCAACTGCGCACAAACTCGTCCACATCCTTCTCGAGTCTCTGCCAAAAGAAGTATCTCTCTACCCCTTTCAAGGTGGTAGCAATGCCGCGGTGACCCGTAAAAGGTGGACAGTGGCATTCGGTCATAACCTTTTCCCTCAACGGTTGTGTAACGCTTTCCCGGCCCGGTTACGGCCGTCCCCCGGCCTTAGGGCCCGTCCCCCCTGTCCCCTGTAACTATGTCACAGAGTGCCACATGGCACATTTTCCGACTTTGGGCATTCCCGGCTAAAAATATCTCAACTGGTGTGTCAGTTGACTTTGCAGCAGAGCAAGAAAATGTTCCCTTTGTCATTCCAGAGGTAATGACGTCAACACATTTTCAGGTCCCAAAATAGCAGTTTCCTAAATTGTAGGAGATGCTGCCATTGTATCTTTCTAGGTCATCCGACCCTCTTTGTACACTGCGGCCACATCCAGAACTGAAATGTAGCCTCTGTAGCGAAGGATTCCACTCTGGCTAGTCAATGACCCCACTTGGCTAACCATAGTTGTTGTCCAACCTTAGTGCTCTCTTGCCCTCAGGCCTGGACTCCCTCTGGACAGTTCCACACTAGCTATGCAATGCAGGGCAGTTAGATTTCCCGAGGGGTGTTTCCAAAAAGTGAAAGTAAATAGATAATAAGAAAGAAATCAACAAAAAGGATAGATAGTAGTCACACACTGGTGACATACCCCCCTCTTGAAATCTCAAACGTCCTCGTTTGCATCTATGTTGTACATGCTTACTGTCAACACTGATGTATTCAACACCTGTCGACACATATACGACATATACAAGCTCATTGTCAACCCTGGTGTATTCAACACCTCGTCGACTCATGTATTGCCTGCGTGTGAACCCTGTCCCCATGACATAGTGGTAGCTTCGCACTCTGCCATTGCTTTGAGTCACCAACTTTCCAATGACAAAATGGTAGCTGCACATTTTGCCACTGTCTTATAGTACACGTTGGATCCCGTAACACTTTCGAGCATACCCAAACCGACAGTGTAAGAATGCAGTTACACATGTACTCTTTAATAGAAGCAATCACTGTATCCTTGACAAACTGACAAGAAATACTCACTTCTATAGCACTAACCAAACTTTTGGACATTCCATAAGAGCAATTGCCAAACTGACAATCTGCACAGCTCTAACATTCATGTAACAGGTATTTCATTTGAGCTCACTTTAAATACCATGTACATCATTTGTTTCAGAAGCCATTGTCACACTGACAATCCATGTAGCTTTGAAACTCAAGGGGTCAAGGTAGGTTGCAAATCGAAGGCTTCCAGGTAAAGTGATAACACAGTTGGTGACTCTGCAAATTCACCTTCTTCCATCCACTTAGCATCCATTGGTGGATAGTTTCTGAACTTTACCAAGTAACGCCTAGCAACCTTGCCTTTCACTTTCCTTTCTTTGTGTGCCAAAATCTGTTCAGGGACCAAGATCTCGTCAAGTTTCTCGACTTCCGGCTGATCTTCAGCTGGCATATCTTCTGGCACATCACCCACATAGGGTCTGAGAAGACTCACATGAAACGCATTGTGAATCTTCCAACTGTCAGGCAATTTCAGCCTATATGCAACATCACTGATTATGTCGCATACTTGAAAAGGCCCATAGTAACGCATGTCGAGCTTTGGAAACAGTCTTTCCTTGCCCTTCATCTTCTTTAATCTTGCCTTTTCAAAGCGTAAAAGCACCCAATCACCAAGTGAATATACCACTTCACGACGGTGACGATCAACTGCTTTCTTTTGCTTTGCCTGAGTCTTTTCTAAGGCCACTTTGACCTTCTTGTACATTTCATCCATGTCCTTAACATACTTATCTGCTTCAAATATTTTGTCCTTTGTATGCAGTATGGGAGGAACTTTCTTGCCACCTTCAACTATCTCAAAAGGTGCCTTGCCAGTTGATGAATGCACTGTATTATTGTATGCATACGCCACCAATGGCAAATACTGCTCCCACTTTCCTTTATGCTCTGACACATAACACTTCAGCAGATCTAGGACAGTAGAATTTGCCTCTTCTGACTGCCCATCTGTTTGAGGATGAAATGACGAAGAGAATTTGAGCGTGGTGCCCATATTCTCAAATAAGCCTTTCCAGAACAAACTTGTCGTGCGTGGATCACGGTCGCTAACAATCGACTGTGGCATGCCATGATACTTGAAAATATTGCTGATAAACAAGCGTGCCATATGATCTGGCTTTATCTTCTTCCCGACAGGAATAAAATGAGCCTGTTTGCTGAATCTGCAAATAATGGTCCAAATACCATCGTTTCCTGTCTGCGTTCTCGGAAGATCAAAGATAAAATCCATAGCAATACTTTCCCATGGTTTATCTGGAATAGGTAGTGGTTGCAATAACCCTGGTGCCTTTTGCCTGTCAAACTTGACCTTTTGGCATAATAGGCATTCCCGCACAAAGGCATCCACATCTCTTCTCAATGTAGGCCAGTAGAAGAATGTCTCAACCGCTTTAACTGTAGCATCGATGCCACGATGCCCTGCATACGGTGGGACATGACTCTCTTCCATAACTTTGCGTCGCAATGGCTTTGTGACACACAATCTGCCATGCATCATCATGAACCCATCTTTGAGAAGATAGTGTTCATGACGTTGTCCTTGCATTAGCTTGTCGAAGACCCTTGCAAAATCTTCATCATTTTCATACTGTTCTCTCATATCATCAAGTGCATAATGATAAGGAATCGACACAGCTGAAATTTGTGGCTTCCTTGACAAGGCATCAGCCACAACGTTCTTCTTGCCTTCCACATGCACAATCTGAAAGTGGAACATGGACAAGATATTTGCCCATCGCATATGCTTCTCAGATAACTTTGTTTGTGTCAAAAAGTATCGCAAGGTCTGATTGTCCGTTTGGACAAGGAAATCTGCACCTAGCAGGTAGTGTTTCCAACTTAAGAGTGCATGAATCACAGCCAGTAACTCTTTCTCATAGACCTGCATGGTCATCTCTGGCCCTTGCAAAATTCTGCTCTCATAGGCTACTACCCTGTCATCTTGCATTAGCACTGCACCAATGCTACTACCACAGGCGTCACACTGGACCACAAATGACTTCCTAAGATCTGGCAACACAATGACTGGATCTGAAGTCATCTTTTCCTTTAAGAGATTAAAAGCTGAAATCTCTTTCTGTGTCCATCTAAAGGTGACTGCCTTCTTTTGAAGAGCATGTAAAGGTGAAGCAATCTCAACGAAATTTCGGATAAACCTTCTGTAATAGGAGCATAGTCCCAAGAAGCTTCGGACATCATGCACCGTCTTCAAATCTGGCCATGACTTGATCGCTTCAACTTTTGCAGGATCCATTCTGACACCATCCTTTGAGACAATGTGTCCCAGAAAGTGGATCTCTTCCAGAAAAAATTCACTTTTCTTTGCATTGATGAGCAACCTATGACTGCGTAACTCTTTGAACACAATGGCCAAGTGATGCCTATGCTCCTCTTCATTCTTTGAGTAGACTATCATGTCATCAAAGAATGTACCAACAAACTGCTGGTGTGGACGGAAAATTCTGTCCATCATCCTATTGAACGTAGCAGGATCATTTGTGAGACCAAAGGGCATCACTAAAAATTCGTAAAGGCCAAACGTCGTTCTAAAAGCAGTCTTGTGCACATCCTCTGATCTAATGCGGATCTGATGGTACCCACTCTTTAGATCTATCTTGCTAAACATAGCTGCTCCTTCTAATTTGTCCATAATATCATCAATTCTAGGTATAGGGAACCTATTCTTGATGGTATTCTTGTTCAGTGCACGGTAGTCGATGCACATACGCCATGAGCCATCCTTTTTCTGCACCAACAACACTGGAGAACAGAATGGAGATGAACTGGGCTGAATCAGCCCCTTTTCTAACAGCTCCTGTACTTGGCCCATTATCTCTTTCTGCTGAGCCGCACTAACCCTGTACGGAGGCTTATTTGGTGGGCTACTGCCTGGCACCAAATCTATCGCATGGTCCTCGGGTCTCTCTGGCGGTAATTGAGACGGTAATGAATCGGAAAAACAGTCACTATACTGTTGTAAAAACATTGACCTTTCTTTATCTAGCACAGATAAATTTGATTTATCACAATCTGACACTTCACGTGCAAAAACCAAGTACGCAGAAAGATGCTTTTTCATTACAGAAGTAATAGCAGAAGCTGATACAGTGGGAATAGACTCCCCTTTAAGCTTTACATCCAGAATGTGAGTCTTTCCCTTGCTCTGTACAGTGATCTTTTTGTTGTAGGCATCCATGATTCCCTGTACACGAAACAACCGAGGAATACCTAACAACACATCACATCCGTCCAGTGGCATGATGTAAAATTCTTCAGCATCTACATAGGACTGGATATGTAGGCGCAATTTTCCAATGATGGGTGTCACAGCCTCTGTATGGCCAGGACATGCCAAACCTGCCTTTGTTGTATACCCCATTTTTTCAGGTCTGATTCCCAACTTTGAAGCCAATTCTGGGGAGATAAAGTTGGCTTTGGCACCTGGATCAAAGAAGATAAGCACTGTTTGATCCCTGACCTTTCCCCATGCTCTGCAAAGCTCACTTGCATCTGAATTTGGCTTGTCGCCCACCATATCTGGCACTAGACCAGTCATGGTCTTCTTTCCTTTCTTGTCTTCCTTGTCATCAGAGTCAGCTGGTCTTTTCTTTGTAGGACAATTGTAAGCAATGTGGCCAGGCTGCTCACATATAAAGCATTTGTTCTCTGTCCTCAGGACCTTCTTTTGCTCTTCTGACTTGCGAGGAAAACATCTTTTCCATTTCTTTGTTGGCCCCTTTTCTGATTCAGCCGTAGCTTTATCTTTCCTTGCGTTGGCTGGCTCCTGAGTCCCTTTAGGAGCCTCATTGGGAATGTGCTTCTTGGCTGAATTTTTCTTGCCTGATCCTGCCTTGACGCCGGTGTTAAATTCACAATCTTCTCCCTTGAGCAAACCATTGCCAGTGTTTGCTACCTCGATGAGCTGCGTCAAAGTAGTGACTTTTGTCTTCGTACAGTACTTTCTCAATCCTTTAGGTAGGCCACAACAGTATTTTTCAATCTGTTCTGTCAATGGCACAAACCTATAGGAAGTTACTGGAAGTAAAGCTTTCCAAAACTTCCGATTGTAATCATCCAGATTTCTACAAGTGGCAGCATTAAGCTGGTGCCATTCTGTCATGACATCTGCTTCAAAGTCATCAGATAACCATGCTGCTGCAAAAATCTGCTTGAAGTAAATCCATGTGGACGTAGCTTGCCCTTGCAGCAATAAAGTTGTCCACCATTGTCCCGCATTCCCTGTCAAGAAAGTGGCTGCCTTGCGGACCTTTGAAGCCTCTGTAAAGTTTCCCCCTGCATAGGCCTTGTCAAACTGCTGGAGGAATGAGAGAGCCTTCTTCCTGTCATCAAACCCTGTAAAGGTCGTGAAAGACACACCTTTGCCACCTTCTTTGTACGGAGTTGGCCTCTCCAGCGGTGTTAAATTGTCATATGGAAGTGACTGAAACATGGGAACACTATTAGGGTTCATCTGTGTTCCTTGGCCGCTATTAACTTGACCTGGAAACGCCATATTTGGCTGCTGATTTGTAATTCCAGCCATACCAAAATTTGCCTGTGGCATCCCAAATTGGCCCTGAGTGCTCTGAAACCCTGGTAGCATGCCCGTGACACCATACATGGGGTTAGGCATCATCGTTTGAGCACCCCCAAACACTGTTCCTGGCGTGTAAAACTGATTTCCAGGTGCATGACCAGCCATGCTCTGGAATATCGATCCACCTCCAAAATAGCCAGGGTGTACTGAAGGTGGTGGGAAGACCTGTTGCATAGCCTGTAGGTTGCTTCCTTGTCCATTAGAACCAGCTATAGGCTGCTGAAAGGTGGCGGGCTGAACTGGTACAGCCTGAAAGACTGGCATCTCAGCCACCTGTTCTTGCACCTTAGGCACAGGTTGTGGAGACTGCATGTTCTCCGTCAAGTGTACAGGTGTTATTGACTGTGCGGTATGAATCACCTGTGCTCGAGCCTTAACAAGCTTTTGAATATGATCCAGTGACCCAACTTGCTGAGACGGAACAGGAGGTTGCAGAAAGGCTAAAAACCTCGGGTTCTGCATTACTTGTGTGAACATGGCCTGTTCAATCCAAAAAGGGCGGTAGGCTTTACTTTAAACCTTGATTTAGCTTTCACCCATTATTAGTCGTCTATTTTACCTGTACTTTCAAGACACAACAAAGGGGAGAGGGATACAGGCTGCTAGATTGCACCTATATGAGTAGACTGACACCAGATTGGCCCCTAACTTAGGCGCCCCTTTCGGTATTTCTTTATTGTTCAAGAGAGGGAATAAACGCTGTGGATCCCTACAAACTGCCCCGCACAAACTTGGCTGAATTTCAACTGTTCCGGCCTGATTTCGGCAGCATAACTGTACTAGGACCCTTCACAGTCAGTATTCCCACGCATTGACTGACTTTCCCGACGCATACGGGCACTTTGCAAAACCTGGCGAGAATCTGCAGCACGCTGAATTCTCTGTTTTCAGCCCTGAAAATGCGCCAGATCGCCTGTACAGCGGTCCTCTTGCGTCCCCGAACCTCTTGGGGGTATTAGGGTTTGTTTAGGGCCAAAACCCTAAACCTGCAAAAATACACAGCAGGCTGTAATTCACTGTTTCGGGCTCCGTTTCGCGTGCCGGTCGCATCCGTAGCAAGTCCTCGAGCTCCCGCACCTGTAGGGCTACTTGCCCTTTTGAATTGGACGAGATTTTTGGCGTGAAACCTCTCCGAATTCACCTGTACCTGCGGGGGGATTAGCCGCAAATGAAGAGCCCACTAGTGGGGCATAACATATTGCCAAAGGGGAGAGAGAGGGCAGTGCGTAGCGTGCAGGGCATCACTCCTGGCACCGCACTGTGCATAAGAGGGAAAGCAAGCACTCCATAGCTCTTAACCTGTGACAAATTCTGAAAATCAGCCTCCTCTCTCATTTTAGGCGCCCCCTCTCTGGCCAGGAGTAGCAGAATGATCACAGAGTGCCACATGGCACATTTTCCGACTTTGGGCATTCCCGGCTAAACATATCTCAACTGGTGCGTCAGTTGACTTTGCAGCAGAGCAAGAAAATGTTCCCTTTGTCATTCCAGAGGTAATGACGTCAACACATTTTCAGGTCCTTAAATAGTAGTTCCCTAAATTTTAGGAGATGCTGCCATTGTATCTTTCTAGGTCATCTGACCCTCTTTGTACACTGCGGCCACATCCAGAACTGAAATGTAGCCTCTGTAGCAAAGGATTCCACTTTGGCTAGTCAATGACCCCACTTGGCTAACCATAGTCCTTGTCTAACCTTAGTGCTCTCTTGCCCTCAGGCCTGGACTCCCTCTGGACAGTTCCACACTAGCTATGCAATGCAGGGCAGTTAAATTTCCTGAGGGGTGTTTCCAAAAAGTGAAAGTAAATAGATAATAAGAAAGAAATCAACAAAAAGGATAGATAGTAGTCACACGCTGGTGACAGCAATTCACAACGGAAATGCCCATGCTTGGTGCTCATACTTTCATGTGCTCTTTCTACAAATGTGTCATGCCAAGGAAGAGACATGGAATGTGACGTCCTTGAATGCATACTTTTCAGCTTTTCATGAACAATCCGCATAAATTCGTGCTCATCCATGAGTGAAACGTGCTCAATGTACAATATGTCATGCCTAGTAAAAGGGATCACATAAAGACGTTGACTAAAATACAGGAAACGATCACGAATGAAACACTCGAACAATGTGTGCGTATCAATCATGCGAACACATAATACTTCCTGTGAGGGTTCCTTGGACCTAGGCTCGAGAGCGAAGATTGCTTCTTCCTGAACGATCGAATCGTCCTGTGGGGTTTCTTTGGACCTCGACTTGAAAGCCAAAGATCGGTTCTTCGTGATTAATCGAATCTACAACGAGGTTAGCTTCGCTAGAAAAAGCATCCACTAACACATCCTCCTTGTGAACAATCACATCTTCTTCATGCAACTCATCATGCTTGTGAGAAATCACATCTTGATCATGCAAATCATCATGCTTGTCTTTATCATCTAAATCATCATGCTGATCATTGTCAATCAAATCATCATGCTGCTCACAATCATGCAAATCCTGTGTGTCATGCTTTGGAGAAAAAGAGACTGAGAGAGTCTCCTTCGCATGAATCCGTTCAATTTTGTCCTGCATATTAGCAATGAGAGATGGAGAATGAACAATGTCCTCTCCATGAATGACAATGGGAGAATCACTTTTGGCATTAAGAGTGAAAGTGTTAGCCTCCCAATCAATGAGAGGGTTAGCATCACGAAACCATCGAATGCCCAAAATCATATCACATCCTGAGAGAGGAGAGAGAACAAATCTTCTAGTGAAGGCAGCTTGTTGAATTGCAAACAACACATCAAGACACTTCTCCGTGATGAGAGCGTCCATATCGGGAACAAAGCCAGAGACCTCGATAGGAGATCTCTGATTAACTTCTAGGCGGGCTCTCTCAACAAGAGAGGGACTGATCACATCATGCATACTACCTGGGTCAAACAATATGACAAAACGTTGCCCCGTCATATGACCATAACATTTAATGAGAGAATCATCAATGGGAGGGTCATGAGAAACTTGGGGCACACTCATGTTATCATTAATTGCATTGACAGAGGAAGTGGGTTTTGTGGATTCTTTAGATTCATTCGATTCAAGCTTAGGACATGTTCTTTTTATGCGATCCTTAATGTGACAATGAAAACAACGACCTTCCTTAGAATAAGTGCTTTGCTCTTCCGATGTGATGTATTCTCCTACAATTCCTTGTGCTACCTTTTCATATGGAGTAAGCTTAGGTTTAGCAATTGTGTTAGCCTTACCCTTAGATTCATTGGAAGAAGTCTTTTTTGAGAGACTGTTGGAAGATTGGTTAGAAGAGTTACCATTCTTACCATTCTTACCGTTCTTACCGTGCTTACCATTCTTACCATTCTTACCGTTCTTACCGTGCTGAGGGTTTTGAGAAGTCTGCGAGGTACTTGTGGACGTCTTGTTCTCCTTAGGCCTTCCCTTGTTGTGCTTCATCTCTTGTGCGAGAACAATCGCTACCGCCTTGTTCAGATCGATTGGGTCCAAGACTTCTACATCAAACTTGATATAGTCGTCTAACCCAAAAAGGAAAGCCTCTTTGCGTTCATCATCCGACTTGCGTAATTGGGTACCTAGCTGCAAAACACGATCAGAAAAAGACATAACCGGCATACCATTTTGCTTGAGAGCGCGCCAATCGTCCTTCAATCGTGCGAGGTACTGAGGTGGCATAAACCGCGCCTTGAGTTTGTCTTGGAAATCAGCCCAATTGAAGGAAAAGGGCGTGAGTTCGTCGGCTTCCTCTAGGTGCGCGGCTAACCGTGCCTTTTGCCATGCGTGGTACCAATTAATGGCATCACCGGCAAGGTACATAGCTACCGTCAATACCTTGCTATTCCCCGTCTTCTTAGTTGTCGCAAAATAAGCATTAAATTGATGCAACCAAGAATGAATAACCGTAGCATCCATCTTACCATCATACTTACTGAAGCTCAACTTCTCTGTGACTAGATGGTTGGAATCCTCATCGTGGCTTGCGCCACTTGAGGAACTCCCATGATCTTTGGCTGGTTCGGATTTCGAGGCAAGTACTTGTCGAATGAACTCTCGAGTGCGTAGTTCTCTTTGAGCCTCTCGCTCGATCTCCAAGGCCACTCTTTGAGCGGCACGCTCGGCCTCCAAGGCCGCGTTTCGTGCTGCCCTTCCTCCTTTCTTTCTTTTCGTTCGTCGCGCTTGCGTTCTAAAGCAATGCGATTTGCTTCTTGTTGTGCGGCAATTCTTTCGTTGCGCTCGCGGTCCTTAGCTTCCTGTTGTTTTGCTTTGCTTGCTAGTTGTGCCAACGCAACTCGATTCGTTTCTTGTTGTGCCATCATGTCCAACATCGACTTGATCATCGCCTCCATAGAAGTTGGTACAACTCGTGGCGTAGATGGCGAAGGGGGAGGGTCAGAATAATCTCTTGGTGGGAAGAACTCTTCGTCGCCTCTCTCACGCTGATCACCTGTATGCGAAGTATCCATTCCGCTTTGGGTGACGACCATGCACTATGATCTTTGGTACTTAAGTTCACGAGGGTCTTGGGTTCTTGAGGGTCTTGAGGTTTTCTTTCGCTTGCAAACCATGTTTGAGAAGGATCTTCTCTTCACCCGAGTTCTACTCCTTTCCGCGGGTGCACCCCTTGGCGGCCTTGCGCTCACACCAAGGTTGCTTTTTCCCACCTCACGTCGATTGGCCGGCCGCCAAGTGCACGGTCCGCTCTCAATGAGTGAAAAGAGACACAAGGGGAGGCTGGACAAGCCCTTCTTTCCTGGGCTTCCTATCACTCTTCAAAAACACGATTAGGAATCGACGTGCCCAAGCGAACTTGGGTTCGTGCGACCACAACAAGCAAAAAAATTCTTGTGATTCTTGTGGTTCTTTCCTTGAGTGATATAGAACACTGCCAAAGCTCTGATACCAATGTTAGGTGCAGCGGAATGAATGTTGTTCTTTCTCAAGATGAGTGTTCCATATTTGCTCAAGGTTCCTTTTAGTTCTTATGGAAGGGAGAGCCTTCTGTTCTTAATGGAGAGTGCTATGATCACGAACAAAGTGAGTGGATACTGTGCGTGCAAGTGTATGAGACTGAGAGATAGAGAGAAGAGAGATACGACACCAGAGACGTTGTAAAACCCTCCTCCGAAGGCCCCACTCGTTGGCGAGAGTGGTCTATGATTGATTGCACAAACGTGTACAATGATGATCTGTGTGACATGAAATGTTTCGTGGTTTCGGTCGTTTCGGGGTTTCGAGGTTTTGAAACGTTTCGTTTCATAGCGTCAAAAACATGAAACAGGTTTCATAAACGACATTAAATTATATATTAATAAAATATGATAAATATGTATACATGTAGCACTCATGACTCTAGACTTTAATGTCCACGAGAGAGAGAGAGAGAGAGAGAGAGAGAGAGAGAGAGAGAGAGAGAGAGAGAGAGAGAGAGAGAGAGAGAGAGAGACGTGCTCACTGCTTAGAAGCGACTTCAAGCGAGCACGATCAAAGACGTTAAGTATTGATGAAAGTTAAAACATAGCCACTAGTTTCATGAATCATAACTGCTGCATCATTGATTCATTTAGCAAAGTACTTCTATTGAATGAAGTTTCTGGAAAAAAAGCCCCAATTTTAAACGTTTTATAAAAAATGCCTGTCCGTTTCATGCGTTTCGGCAAAATGTTTCATAGGTTTCGGGGTTTCGGGGTTTCATCTGCATGAAACGCGTTTTTATGTCACACTGATGATGATGCATGGATTGATGCAGATCTAGTCTATGTTGACGATGACAACCGGGACGGCGATGACGACAAAGGGGCTGAAAACTGAATGAAACTAACTGTTGTCCAAAAACGCTAACTGCTAATCTGCTGCGGGTGATTTGCTGATTTTTCGGGGCTGTTTTGGGCTGCTGGAAAACGCTGCAATAGCCTGATAAAAACGCTGATGACTGCTATGTTTTATGGCTGAAAACGCTGCTGTCCTGCTGCGATCTGATGCTGAAAACGCGAGGGAACAAGGCCTTCTGGCGATCATGAAAAACGCTAGGTGCAGGAGGGGGGACTGCGGTCAAGTATCTGCTGAAAACGCCAAGGCAAAAGGGGGCTGCTGGCGATGATGCAAAACGCTAGGTTATGGTGAGGGAAAAAGATGGTTCTTGCTAAGAGAGGGGAGGACCTGTTGCCAAAGGCCTGTTGTACTCCCGGCTCATCATTTAGTGCTAACTTTGGTTTGCTTATATATTTTCTTACCCAAATTGCCCTACCTACTTTTGTTGGAAAGTCACTTAAATTAATAAGTAAAAAATTGTCAAAAATAGGGAAAATAGGCTAAATGCAATGGAAAGTTCCCCTGACGGAATCTGATGGATTCTGATGGGAATACTGATGATCATGCTGTGTGCAACCAGAGGATATGCATCTATACTAAGTGACTGGGCATGCATGGTCTACGAATAGACTCACAAAAAGTGCCAGATCACTTCTAATCTAGATTGACTGGACTGACGGAAACCCTGTTATGGTGTAGCTTGTCCATGAACACATAGGGTTGGATGTGTCACATGACACAATGGCACAAATTTGTAAGAGGTGATTGGCAACTGTGCGGCCCAAAACTGTTTATTGTACTCTTCCAAATTCGCACACTGTTTAGCATTCAACTCGTGCCATTCTGTCCTCTCATCCACTTCAAAAGTGTTTGTCAGCCATGCAGGCGCAAAAAGCTGTTTGAATTGGATCCACGTTGTTGGGGCTTGACCCTGGTTCAACAATGCGGTCCACCATTGAAGCGCATTGCCTTTCAAGAAAGTGGCGGCCTTGCGTATCTTTGAAGATTCCGTGAAGTTTCCTCGAGCGTAAGCTGCATCAAACTGCTGTATGAAGGTCAAAGCCTTCAATTTGTTCTTCAGTTCCTCAGAAAGTTTCAAACTTCACTCCTTGCCCACCTTCCTTGTAATCCTTTGGCTGACTCAAAGGAGCCACATTATCCTAAACGCGCTATATGAGACAGAGGAGAAGGCAAGCTTTCCATTAAAGCTGTAGACCTGCACCACTACTCACACACACACACTGTAGGTCACTTATGAGGCAAAATCCAGCCCCAGCCTCAAAATGGGCGTCCCCTCTAGTTGAGGTGTCCTGCAGACTGCTCTCCTCCTGCCAAGTGTCCAGTTTGCCCCTTTGAGTTAATTCCCTAGTTCCCTCTCACTTATAAAGTTGTCTTTTGGAGTGGCCCAGATTTCATTTGGTGCACACAGGCTTCCATACTCGTCAGAATTCAGTGCTAATTGGCCCAACCAGTCCCATACTGACCGACCTAGACGCCTGATGCGAGAAACCTGTTCGGCTGTAGCCATTTCACACTGGCCATGCAATGTTCACTTGCACCTTTTCAAGGGTTCCGAGGAAGACAAGTAAAAATAAAGATAAATAAAAATATCTAGTACTTATTTACGGAAGGCAACAGGAAAAATACACCCCTTGGTGACAGAGCCAGTATCTGTTCAGGAACGAGAATCTCCTCGCTCTCTTCTACTTCCAAGTTGCTCCTCAAGCTCCTTGTCGACTGGCACCTCACTGTTAAAAGGTTTCAAGAGACTCACATGAAAAGCATTGTGAATCTTCCATGTATCTGGCAACTTTAGTTTGAAGGATACATCATAAATTCTCTTGAATCTGGAAAGGGCCATAGTACCGCATACTTAGCTTTGGAAAAAGCTGTGCCTTTCCCTTTCGTTTCCTTAGGCGTGTCTTCTCAAACCGTAAGAGCACACAATCATTTTCTATAAGTCGCGTCGATGTTAGATCTCGTGTGTACTGATCTGCTTCAAAAATCTTATCTTTGGTGCTTAAAAATGGTGAGACCTTCTTAGCACCCTCGCTTACTTCAAATAGCGCCTTCCCCGTTGATGAATGAACTGTGTTGTTTAGGCAAACGCCACCAAGGGCAAGTACTTTTCCCATTGAGTCTTCTGATCCAAAATATAAGACTTCAATAAATCAACAAAACCACTGAATTGGTTGTCTCAGATTGCCTTCGGGTGGAACGAGGACAAGAACTACAACCTCGTGCCAATGTTCTCCCAGATTGCCTTCGGGTGGAACGAGGACAAGAACTACAACCTCGTGCCAATGTTCTCCCAGATTGCCCTCCAAAACAAACTAGTAAATCGGGGATCTCTGTCCGAAACAATGGACTCAGGCATGCCATGTAATCGAAAAATCTGTGAGACAAACAGTCTTGCCAAGTGATCAGGCTTAATTGTCTTTTTTACCAGAATTTAGTGGGCTTGATTGCTGAATTTTTCGATGACTCCAAATGCCATCATGCCTTGGGAAGATAAAAAAGAAATCCATGGTAATGCTTTCCCAGGGACGCTAGGGCATGGGTAAAGGTTGTAGAAGTCTTGGTGCCTTATGCCTGTCAACAAACTTGACCTTTTGGCATACTGAGCAACTGCAAACAAACTCGTCCACATCCTTTTTGAGCCACAACCAGTAGAAGTAACGCTCAACACCCTTCAAGGTGGTATCTATGCCGCTGTGGCCCGAAAAAGGTGTACATTGGCACTCTGTCAAAACCTTTTCCCTCAAAGGCTGTGTAACACAACATCGTTTTCCGCATCAAATAGCCGTCCCGAATGGAATAGCCTGCAATTGTCTCCCCACTCTGTATCCAATGAAAGATGTTTGCAAAATCAGGATCAGTGGCATATGAGATCTACCATATCCTCGAAGCTTCTATGATGAATCGTGGAAATAGCCAGAACCAAGGGCTTGCGAGACAACGCATCTACCGCTAAATTCTTATGTCCCTGAACATAGACTATTTGGAATTGAAATTGTGAAAGAATGTTAGCCCATCTCATCTGCTTTTCCGAAACTTCTCTCGTAAGCTATAACATGGCCTTCTTGCATCAAGACTGCTCCCAAGCTGCGACCACAAGCATCACAGTAAGCTTCAAAGGGCTTCTGCAAGTCTGGCAAGGCCAATACTGGTCCCGTTGTCAACTTTTCCTTGAGAGTCTGAAAGGTTGCAGTCTCTGTCAGTCCCCAAGTAAAAGGAACCCCTTTTTGAGTCAGCACATGCAAAGGAAAAGCTATCTATGCAAATTTTCGAATAAACTGCCGATAGTATGAGCACAAGCCCAAAAAGCTTAGAGCTTCATGAACATTGTTCAAATCGGGCCAATTGCGAATGGTCTCAACTTTGGCCGGGTCCATCTTTACACCTTCCGCTAAGGTGATGTGTCCCAAGAAGTGTACCTTTGGCAAGAAGAACTCGCTCTTTATCGCATTTACAACCAATTTTATGTTTTTGCAGTGCCTAGAAAACGTATTATATATGGTGTCTGTGCTCTGCCTCACTCTTCAAGAAGACGATGATGTCGTCAAAGAAAGCGCCCACAAATGATCGGTTCTCTCTGAAAATCCTATCCATCATGCAGTTGAATGTAGCCGGAGCATTCGTAAGGCCAAATGGCATCACCAAATATTCGTACAAACCAAAAGTCGCCCTGAAAGTTGTCTGGTAGACGTCTCCAAGAGTAATTCGGATTCGATGATATCCACTTTTCAGATCAATTCTGCTAAAACAAGGGGACCCCTTAAGTCTGTCAAGTATATCATTGATCCTAGGGATAGGCGAGTCTGTTCTTGATGGTGATTTTATTGAGAGCTCTATAGTCAATGCACATTCTCCAAGATCCATCTTTCTTTAGTACTAGCAACACTGGTGAACAGAAAGGTGACTAGGTTGGATGAGACCGCTCCTTGGGATCTTCTGATTGTGGTCCTTGCCTTACAGGCCTTGGTGAATCTATGTCTTGAAATACCTATGTTTGCCATCTACATGACTTGATTTATTCATTTTTTCCAGACATTGGAGATGCTTGAAAAAAAGGAGAAAGTTCTGCAGAAAAAAATAGCATTGGAAGTAGAAAAAGCAAAGGAATACACCAAAGCAAAAAATAAAAGAGGTTTACCACCTGCCAACCAATCATGCAGTCAATGCTTTTCTTTTCATAGATACATTTGTCATAATGTGGTTGTGCAGCTGCCATTCAATGCCTCAAAAGGAAGAAGCTTTATGAGGTGCAAGTCGAACAGCTTGGAAACTTTCAGTTGCGAATACATGATCAGGTGATCTCATTTCTTACAATTACTTGGTCAAATGTTAAACTTACATGAGCTGGTAGGATGAACAGCTGAGCCTTGATGTTTCATCGTAATGGTTGGCTGCATCTCTGATTAAGGATTGTGTTTTTAGATGATCTTGTTGGAAGGTGCTAAAGCCACCACAGAAACAGTTGATGCATTGAGAACTGGTGCCTCTGCTATGAAAGCCATGCACAAATCTACGTAAGTACGATCGAGTCAGAACAGTAGTCCTTAAGGTTTCTTTCGGTTTTTTCGTCTTAGCATGGTGCCTTTGAAACTACAGGAACATCGATGATGTTGACAAGACAATGGATGAGATAAATGAACAGACCGAGAACATGAAACAGATTCAGGAGGCTTTGGCTACGCCTATAGGGGCTGCGGCTGATTTTGATGAGGTAAAAATGAAGATGTCTTTGGTATATGTGTGGATAAAGTGCGCAAACCCAACAATGGCTTATGGTCAGTGCTGCTGTATGTTGCAGGATGAGTTGGAGGCTGAATTGGAAGAGCTAGAAGAAGCTGAGCTTGAGGAACAATTGCTTCAACCGGCAACCACGGCTCCTGCACCCAAGCTACCATCCGTTCCAGCCCAAAGGCTACCCACACGACCTCAGAAGACTCCAGCACATACCAGTGCTGAAGATGATGAGTTGGCAGCCTTGCAGGCTGAGATGGCCTTGTAAAAAATTTGCTTCTGATGATTCTGGGCTTCTGATTGCCGTGTTGGGTTCTCAAAGGGTTAATTCTGCTAAATTGCTGTTGAGAACCCGATGTGTACATTTATGCACTGCTTTTAGGGGCTTGTCTCTAACCTGACACGTTCTCGTGATAATACATGGTGTTGCATCTTCATATATTGTACCTTTAGACACCTCTATATACTTGCCATTGCCAATGCCCAACAGTGATGGCAGGACATGCATTATTTTAGGGTTTATGTTTTTATCTTGTGTCGCAACATAATTTTCAAAGGCTGTAGTCATTGCAGTTGCTTTTGAAGATGGGTGTAGTCGACTCGGGTATTGCATGTTGGTAGTTGTTGCAAGCATGCTTTTGTAAAGAGGGATTGAAAAAATTCTTTAGAGTGTTATATTCAGAGTCAGCAATTCTTGGGTTTTGCCTTGATGTGTACAAACTATTCCATCCAATCATTTCAAAAGGTAAGGCTTTTTTTTTCCCTTTTTACTAAAAGATAAGCTTTTATGTTTTGCACAACTCTCTCTCTCTCTCTCTCTCTCTCTCTCTCTCTCTCTCTCTCCCACCAGATAGATCTTTAAGGGATAGTTTCCTACGATGTTAAAGCTTTATTCTTCACGTGTGTGTGCGTGTGCTAATAAAAAAGAGGAAAATGGTATAACCTTTCTATCACCCAAGTGTGGTAAATTGGTCGTCATTTTCCTCTTGAATAACAGGTCTTGAGTTCAACTCTCCTCGGCGGATAGATCTTTAAGGTCTCTTGGGATAGTTACCTACGACGTTAAAACTCTCTCTCTCTCTCTTTCTCTCTCTCTCTGCCATATACACACGTTCACACCAGCTTCGGGTCGAGATTGGTAGAGACGGTGAGTACCAGAAGAACATGGAGCCTAAGATAGAGTTGCACTACACATGCCATTGCCCAATTTACTATGAGATATGAGGTCGCTTTCACTGCCTGTTCGGAGAGGGCTTTGGATCACTCTCTAGAGTCATGGGGTATGCGGACCAGAGATGCCTGGGACTGTTCTTGCTTGAGCTCCGCAGACACAGAAAGAGCTTGATGAGAGGAGAGGCTAGCCAGTCTCAAAGGCGGATGACAGACTTCTTTAGAGTGGACATTGGGCAGTTGGAGGAGCAGCTACAACAAAAGAGCTCACATTCTCCTTACACCAGAGGCATGTCGATTGATCAAGCGATTGAGCTAGGGAGATCCATACGCCCATGATTGTGGAGGACTACACAACATCGATGGAGGTTGCATCAGGGGATTCGGGTCACTTTGGCTTGACATGCACGCCACCTGGTCAGACTATTGACCATGGAGGAGATTGATGAGATTTGCCTGACCGATGATGGATCTCCTGTGATTTAGCTATTTTGAGGATTGTACACCCTGCGCATCTTGTGTCAACCTTTGTATTTGCTCTTACCCATTATTATATACACACACAGAGACACCCGCGGTGTATTATATTAGCCCTCCCTCCCTCCCCCCCCTCTCATATCCTACGCAATTCCATTTCAGTACCTTCTCTTTTTATTTTTGGTACTCGGACATTGTATCATATTCACCGGGTTGTAACTTGTTGGTCTCATAGGTCATTTTGGCCTTATGAAAACGTTAATATAACATTTAATTTCATTTCAGCTCTGTGTGTGTGTGTGGGGGGGGGGGGGGGGGGGGGGGGCTTGGACGATGTTCCTCTAATTATGCTATCATTCTTCTGTATTGTATTGCAATTCAAACTGCGGAAAAATGTCGACATTTTATGAGAAGAAACGGGTTCTTAAAGATGCAAAAGGGGTCCCCATACGAGGATGATGACTACGAATGAGCACGGATGGGATGTAGTGGGCGCTCGAGAGATGTTGATGCCATTATTAGGAGTAAAATAATTGCGCAGGGAGGTGTTGCGTGTGGGTCATAAGTCCAATTTTGACTCCAATGGAGATATGCTTAGACTTGAAACATTGGAGAAGGCTATGGCCCATGGGTGATAGAGATGTCATTCCTCACAAAGACGAGTATGCATAGAGGTGGTGTTGCCCTCCTATTTAAGTAAGAGTTACAACTTCACATCTTAGCAGTGGGGTAAGATGAGAGGGGTCCACTTTATTTGGTCAAATTGGAAAAGGATTGTAGATATTTTATGTAGCTGTGTGTGTTATTTCTAGTTCTACACACCAAAGGAAGGTCCTCTCAAGAGAGAGAAGAGAGCATGGATTGGAAGTAGGAAAAGTTCTCCATTTGAGGTACTAGAATTAGACATTATACATGGGGCATGGAGGTGGGTACTTTTGGGAGGGAACTAATGACACAACCTAGATGTAGGGTATAGTACGGGACTGACATCAGCTCTAGAGGGTACAATTCATGGCTCACCATGATAGCATAGAGATACTACTTGCTAGGTAGTGTTTGGGAAAAATCAATTTTCCAAACATACAAAATTCCTTTCCTTGACTTTGTGAAGAGGAAATTTTAGAAAATTAGGTTATTTTTCGGGCTTTTACATTATTTTTCACCTTTTACCCTTGCCCTCAAGCGGCATTTATGAAAATGAAAACGCCACGATATTAAGCTGAGACACATTTTTCCAGAACACTGTCAATGCTAGGTTTGTGAACCAGAGTGGCCTATTGGCCAACTGCTGAAATGGCTGGGACTACATATTGGACGAGGCATTGGAATTTGGCAGGAGAAAACCAAGTGGGAGCCAAGCCTTTAATGTGGCCTTGTGCTTATCTAAGGAGATATTTTGTTCATTCTATATATGTCATACATTATGAGTTTCAAGTAAGTGATGTGAGTCTTGTCTTTGCACAGTGTCTACACAATCTAGACCTAGCACATATCCCAATACTATCTAGCCATGAAATTGTGTAAGTAACTTGTCGATTTTGTAAGTTGGTCTACTAGTAGCCTTGTCTAGGTCAAGCCGGTCGGCGGGTCTATCGTGTGCTGTCAGTCCACTACTTCAGCTCTTTGAGCTTCTAATCGCGCCTTGAGAGCCGTTCTCATCTCTAAGCTCTTTCTTGTTGAATATAACTTACAATTGCTTCAATAATCCTTTCTGTCTAGCAACTTCCCCAAGACTTGACCTCCTTGATTGATTGCCAAGGTAAGCACCATCTATGTAGCCTTTAGTACAAGGGCTAAATTCTTTGAGGGATTGAGCACATCACATGCCTTGCCGGACAGCATGAAGGAGCAAATAACCCTCTGTTGACGGGAGATGCAGAAGATGATAGTAGGCTTGGCTGGAAGAGGCAGCCCTTGAACTATCTCGGCAAGCAGCCATCGAAAAATTGCTCTACAGGTCACAAATATGCCAGCCATGCTCATCGCAAGAGAGGCTAGCTCGCATCTTGTCTGCTAGCTCTAGATTTCTTACAGCTGAAAGGCAGTAGCCTGTGTGTTCCTCTGTGATTCTGACTTACCTCAACATCTTCAGCTTCTGCTTGAGAGGCACCGCATACCTAGCTAGGTACGATTGGGCCGGCAGTCCCAATCATACCTAGCTAGGTATGGGGTGCCTCTCGAACAGAAGCTCATGATGTTATGCCGGCCCAATCGTACCTAGCTAGGTATGGGGTGCCTCTCGAACAGAAGCTCATGATGTTATGCATTGTATGAACAACACTGAAAAAGACTCTGTTTTGCTACATGAGAAATTTCTAATCTTCTTTTTTGCACATTACTCTTCCAGTTGTGCTACCACAACTTTTGCCTCCTTTGTCCCAACTTGTCCACTTGAAGAGAGACGATCTTCTTCATTTATTCTCTTATTCTTGTAAATCTCTATAAACTGAAGGTCTAGAGGTAGAGAGATATGTCCAAATTATAGAATTTTGACTTGAAATCCTCTAGTTCATCCCTTGGTACATACATACAAGCATGAAGTACATAGGTGGTTGTAGTACCTTTGGTTGGTGCATATTTGTGCTTTTTGGCTAAGTCTTACAACATTTGAACCTAAGGTTGCTATGCCAGAGTCCTCTTCAAGGAGCTCTGCAATATATTTTTTTGGTTGTGGCTATGGAGAAATTTGCATGAGCACTTCATTCCTCCTCCAAAAAGGGTCATATCAAAGAGATATTTGGCTTGCCCTCATGGTTCCTTCTTCTTTACACACCTTCGTATGTTTCAATTCAAACCTTATTTGTATTGCTTCTTCCTCTTCTTTTCCTCCCCCTTGTGTGCCAATTGCATCCCTTACCTCAGCTTGTGCCCGAGGGGTGTTCTTCAATTACATCATCAGAGAAGATGGTGCTGCTTTAAACTCCTCTGTTGTCATCAGCCATACCACATAAAGTGTTCACCTTTGCTCCAATTGGCATAGGCTTTGTGGGTATATCTTCCTCTAGCTTAACATACTCTTGTGTTTTTGTGGTCCCAAGCCTCGAGCCCCTTATTGTCCTATCTTTTACTTAGGCTTCCTTGAATGCTTGATGTTGTTGTACTTGCTTTTATGTACATTATTGTTGCTTTTTGGGGTCACTCAAAAATCCTTTTTGTGCCTTTGATTTACCATTTCCCTTCTCCTCCTCAAGAAATGGTGGAGGTGGCATGGACTGCTGGCTTGGAGGAGAGGGAGGTGATAAGAAGGGCTATGCAGTCATAATCATTATTGTCACTTGATTTATCTTCTTTTCCTTGCTTTCCTTATGTTTGTTGTTATTGTGAGGCTTTTCTTCCACTCGTTTCTTCTCGATGTACTATCAATTCACAAGAAGTTTTAGACAAATTCTTACAATAATTCTCACATTGTGACTTACACCAACATCATTAGCTTCTGTGACGGAGGCACTACATACCTAGCTAGGTACGATTGGGGGCAGAGGACCGCCGGCCCGGTGAGGTGGCCAGCGGTCCCCTGATTCCAATCGTACCTAGCTAGTATGCGGTGCCTCTCGAGCAGAAGCTCATGATGTTATGTATTGTATGAAAAACACTGAAAAGGACTCCGTTTTCCTACATGAGAAAATGTTTAAATCTTCTTGTGATTGCTGGTGGCCTACTCTCAGTTGCTCTTTTTCTTGCTTCCATTGGTGGGTGTCTTTATCTTCCTAAGCTTTGGCCATCTTTGTTGCCTTGATATGCTCATCTTCTGAGTGTTTGCAAGCTCAAGCTTTCCCTTTATCTTGCTTTGGGCATGCATAAGAGCCAAGTCCCACTTTGCATCAGTAAAATTAGTGGTATTTTGTTAGCTCTACTGCAATCTAATCACACTTGTTCTCGTCTCTATTAGTAATTTTAAGGAGACATGCTCCTTGATAGTTCCTTAACACAAGGGAAAATGTTGATATTTGAGGCTCTACTACTTTTAAGGAGGTTGTTCCAAAATTCTTTTGCATATTGTGTGATTGCAAATTAGCAAGACGTTTTGAATCTCACTAATTCTCTTGGTGCATAGGGCACAAGAAGATTTAGAAATTTTCTCATGTAGGAAAAGTCTTTTTCAGTGTTTTTCATAATGCATAACATCATGAGCTTCTGCTCGGGGGGCATTGCATACCTAGCTAGGTACGATTGGGGACAGGGGACCCCCGACCCCCCAATCGTACCTAGCTAGGTATGCAGTGCCTCCCGAGTAGAAGCTCATGATGTTGAGGGAAGTCACAATGTGAGAATTATTGTGAGAATCTTCCCAAAACTTCTCGTGGGGGGACCCGAATCTTAATACTTCCTCTTTTTCATGTGTTAGCTCTTCTTTAAGAAATTTGACGACCTTTTTTTTTTTTGGCAAAACTCACAATTGTGAGTGAATTATATTGATCATCCCAAAAATTACAAGATCTTGCCATGCTTGTGCTGAGCCATGACATCATCCAGAAACCATAATTACAACGGCTATCTAGGGAGCCACCCCTAACGACCGGCCCCCTTATCCTTGATACACAAGGTCAATTATAATGTTCTTCAAAGATCTTCTATTTTCTAATGGCCAAGATTTTCTCCCTTCCTAGGCATTCCATCTGCTGACAACAAGGCACAAGTAGTCCTAGACCAATCCTCCGAGTTTTGCTTGCGTCCGAGCGTCCATATTAGCACTTTGCTTTCTTGTATAATTTTTGTGAAGCTTGCCACCTCAGAACCTTCTCCAAACACACGGTGGCTCCTTGTTTGCCATACATTATGTAAGAAGAAGTACCTGACGATTTGAGTGCTGATGAGGAGGGTAGGACTACCTAAATTCTTACCTCCAAGGAATAAATCAGTCTTGAGTAAACCAATTTTCCATGTTCTTTGGACCCACTTGCATATTTTCTCTACGAGGCCTTTAATAGTTGGGCATTCCATGAATAGGTGGGCCAAATCTTCACTAGCCAACCTGCACCCCAAGCATCGATCTGTCCCAATCCCTCTCTCCTGAATCTTCACCCCTGTCAGTAGAGCACCCCAAATTACCTTCCATAAAAATACCTTCATGTGCTGTGGAATCTTTGGCTTCCAAATGTTCTCCAATACTTGCTCCCACCTTTCCTCCGGCCATTGTTTTTTCCATATCTTGTTAAGGGGTCTAGACCAATTCTTCTTATGCATCATTGTATGATAAATGCCTTTAGGATGGGGTTTCCATAAGAGACTGCTTCCGGGCCATTTCTAGGCATTCCAGTCAAACTCTGAATCACAGATTGGCATCACTACATTCTCAAGCTCTTTCATCACTTTGTTGACAAGCAATACCTCCAAGCTATTAAGTTGGTACTGGGTAACCAGAAGGTCAATGGTTTTCCAGTTCTTGCTGTCACTGTAACAAAAGTGCCCAAGTCGATTCAGACTGTTATTATACAGTGTCCTGGCCGTTTCTATCCAATAGGGATTTTGTGGCAGATCTACAACTTTGGAAAGCCAGGGGGACCAATGCAAAATGGAGTTCTTGAAGTATCTGGTTTCTTCCCTCCACTTTGAGACTCTTGCTGCTCTGTTGCATTTTCTTACCAATTCCCCTGAGCCGTCTCTTAGGGTAGACCGTGTCGGGGCTAATAGTTTGTCATGAACCTCTACCCCTCTCCACTTTCCACCTTTCGAGCCAAGTTTAGCTGCTTCTATCATATCTCTGATCATGATAGCCCAATCTTGATCTTGTTAGCCAAGGAAACAACAAATTTGGTGCAGCAAGCTTCTGCATGGGCCACATGGTTGAGAATTTCGAGGCCTCCTTGATTCACGGTCGAGCGACTAAGTCCCAACAGGCCCATTGCCATGGCTTGGAGGATTTTGTGTTGTTTTTCCATAAAAACCTTTTTACTCGTTTTAAGAACTCTTTCTAGTGACACTTAGCCATCTTGAGAAGCGGGCTAGTGAAGGCAATATAAGGGAGCATAAAGGCATTAATCACTTTTACCTGACTTGGGAATGGGAGAAGAGCATACTCCCACCTACTCATTTTTGTTTTGGTTTTTTCAAGCACCCACTCAAATCTTTGCTTGTGAGTTACGTCTACCCCCAAGGGGGCTCCCAGATGTCTGAAAATATTCCCTTTTGTGACAATCTCTCCCCACCAGTCAGAAGGGTCAAATGAGTCATTTTTCAACAGGGAGATCAACCTTGACTTCTCTATATTACATTGGGACCTTGAAGCTACTGAGAATATTTGTACAATCTCCAGAGCTTTCGTGATGACCTGGGGGCACGCCTTCAAGAAGAGGAGATAATCGTCTACAAATTGTTTTGCTAGTAGTTGGCTATTTCCAAACAAAGCCAGGCCTTGCAACTCCCCTCGTTCCTCACTAGCTTCGAGCGTCGTCATGAAAGGATATGATCCTATGGAAGTCTTAATGGGGTTAAACCTAGGGGTCTTTTAAACTTCATTGATGTACTATGCTCTTTAGCAGACCATCCCCATCTGGATCCCCAATTCCCGTCTTTTGGATCCCTGTTGAGACCGGTCTAGCATTCTTTGCAATATCCAACATTTGCTCCCCCCTGGTATATTCCTATATTACATGATTAGTTTAATATGAGAAAATCATTTGGGTTGTGTTTGATTCTTGTTTTAGTAAATAGTGGGACAAAAATTTGTGCTAGAGATTGAAGGCCGTGACTACTCCTAGTTTTGAACCATGTTCAAGCCTTGCCCTCAAAGGTAATTTCAAAACCCTCATATTGTGTGAAAATCATAGACTTTCTCATCTATGATTATTTAACAAAATCTTGCTAAGTGATCAAGAGGATCTCCTCACCCATCATATCGTTTTGGCCTTTTTTCAAAGCCAACCGATCTTACTTTCCTTGTGTTAGTGTCTACCATCCCCCATCCTAGATTTTCAAACCAACTTGGATCAAATTGTGTCCCATTTGGTCATCTTGTCTATCCTATTTTTTGTTGTTGTTTATTCCATTGACCCTATTATTTGGAATGAAATCCCCAATCTCATGCATCAAATTAGATGTATGCATTGGTTGGGATGGATGCACATGAGGCGGATGACCACTCATTAGAGATCCATAAGACAAACTTTGAGGCATGGCTTTATGTGAAAGATATATTCTTTTGTTTGCTGTCAAACCCATTCTTAGAAGTGTTGCCAGATTTCTTATTGTTTGCATATTTAGGATATCCCTTAGTTGAGTTGAGAACCTTGGTGGTGGATCATTTGAAATATTTGAGGTTCGCTCGATAATCTCAAGATAGTCCTTGACTAGATCACTTTGCCCTAGTGCTAGTAACCCCTTTTTGCCCCTTGTCAAGTCGTTGGTTAGTCAAGTCTTTATGCCCTCAAGGCATGGGATGCCAATTACGGACACCCGAAAATTCCTATTGCACATAATATTTTTTTCTAGCTATACCTGACTCAATTTGGAGTTGTGTGTCAAAATTTGGAGCTGAACTTCACTTGAAATAACACTCAAAACAATTTCAAAACCAAAAAATAGGAGCTAGTTGTGCTTCTAGTTGTTAAGAAATATGACGTAGCTAAGTAGATAATTGATAGCTTACTTAATGGAGAGAGACGTCTCGCACTTCTTGGAAAGGTGGTTGAAAAAAGAATTACTTGCAAGCTTATATAGCATGATACATGCCACATTGAAATCTTGCATACATGATGCCATTGAACTAGAGGATAACTATTAGATCTATGGGAAAGATGCCCAAGGATAAGATATAAAGAGTGGTAAGCTTGAGGTTGCTATGCCTATGCAATTGGGCCCAACATTGAATTCCATTATGGAAGAGTACAAAGAAGCATTGAAGAGAATAAATGAATTGATAGCTAGTCTTCAAAGACAAATGCATTTGTAAATTAGACAAGAGACTCCTCATGAATAGCTGATGAATCAAAAGAAACACCTTAAGTGGTGTGCGATAGAGGACGCGTGAACAAACCATGAAACACACGAGTGTTTCTATGGGTCAAATAACAATGGAAATAAAGAGACGCAAGGACAAAAACATCCCTTACTTGGTGGAAATTAAATTTCCCTTGAATGGATGCAACCTACGAGTAGTTCTTCCATGCCAGTTTATGGAGGTTGGTATATGAAGCCACCTATGGTAGAATCAACCTATTATTTTCCCACAAAAGTGCTCACAAAAGTGGATCCAATTTAGTTTGATGCAAATAGGCCTCAATCAAAACAAAGAATAGTGGATTGTCATAATTATGGAGCAAATGATTGTTTGAATATCGAGTGTCTATAGCTAGATCAAACTTATTCCCTCCTACTATATATTGTTAGGATTGTGGTAAGAAAGGGCACTAATTTCGAGAGGATTTTTCAAGAATTCGAACAACAAAAACAAAAATGGCATTAAACATGGTAGATGAAATCCCATCAACCTCATTAGAGGGTGAACTAATACTGCAGTGAAAGTTGTGACAACTCAAGTGACGCTATAGAAACAAATGATACTAACATTTTTTATCAAAGCAAGAAGTCATCTCAATTAAGGAGAAGTCGAAGGCATAGAATATCATGAAGAAAGCAAAAGAAAAGAGCTATCACAAGACTGGACTTTTGCTCATAAAGGGTGGATTTTTCACTCTATTATTGTGTGCTTATAATTATAAGAATCAAACACAAAGACAAGCCTCCTCACTAATTTTTAACTCATTTGGAGTGTCTAATCACAAGATAAGCCAATTTTAAAGTCTTGTCATTCTCTTCTAGGACTTTACACCAACTTTTAATGCTCCATATCACCAAAGAATTTAGTATTGTGATACTCAGCAATTGTGTCATTTTTCACTTTTGACAAGTTTTGTGCACTTCCCTATGCATGTAGACATGTTGTGCATCACTAAGCTAAGTTTTAAAGTTGGATATGTTGCTCTAAATTGCCAAAAATTCTCCTGCTATGGAAAAATTGTAACGCTAAAAATTTTGCTTTAACACTTGGTAATTTCAAAAAGCATGACTAGCAACAAAGAAGCAAAGGATAGCAGGCCTAGAACCATTTTAATAAATATAGTTTTGATGCTCCTTAGCTAAAGACAAGAAGCTTGCAAACCAATTTATAGATAGCCATGCCATAGGATGACAAGGGCTAGGATGGGGGGAATGTTAGCTTGTGCGCTCCTTGCCGCACTGTCGAAGCAAGGGACTTGCCAATACACCGTATGCGAGCCACAAACGGCTCCAAGCACACAACAAGCCTAAACTAGCAAGCTCAAGAAAACAAAGGGTGTGTCACTCACCGCTCTACGCTCGCCTTCGTGGTGGATTCCTCGCCGCGATGAAGAAGAAGCTGCAGTCGTGCCGCGCTCAACCGCTTCGCCGCCGTCGTGCCTTCGTAATGCTCGATTGCACACACACTCTCCCTCTCTCTCTCTCTCTCACACACACACACAAGGAGGTGAAGAAGAAGAAGATGGAGATGGAGCAAGAGCACTCTTCAATTGCACAAATGAGAGAATGAGTAAAAATTAGGTTTAGTTGGCTTTTATAGGAGCTCACCCCATTCACACTTGGGCGCCCATGCTTAACCAACTAATCCCTTGAATGTCCAAGTTAAAGTGCGCCTCTCATCGGCGATCACTCTACCTTTCCCTATTGGTCCGACAAGCCCGGTACCTGACTCTACCAAATACATAATACGCGTCCATCGTAGGTGATGGGTGTCCGTGTGCCGTGAGGGTTAACATGCCCCCCTTCCTGATGTAGATTCCGTCCTCGGAAGCTATTGAGTTGAAGCTGGGTCGTCGAGGTGGAAGAGCATTTGAGATGAATGTCCTTAGCCTTCTTCAGTCACTGCAAAATCAAACAACATTGGCACAGTAATTGCATTCTCTTAAAAAGCATATGCAGTTTTAGGTAGACACATTGATTGGAAAAAGAATTTCAAACAATTTGTTAGCAATGAACATTAAATTTCAATGTAATCAAATGCATAAACAGATGTAAAGGTAAAAAATTAAACAAGTCTGGGGTCACTAATTTGACGGTCGAAAAGCACTAGAGATCAAATATTAATACCATGGGTAAGCTTCTTAATTTTTTGTGGTCAATTAAGTTGTTTAATCGCGAGAGCCAAGTATTCATGTTCAAGGGCTGACTAGAGGCTATATCTAGAAAACCTTGTAGTTAAGCTACCATAAAAGGAATTTCTCATGAAATCATCGCCTGACTGATTACTTTTTCTTTGACCCCCCAAGGTCTTTTCACAGTGATTCAATTATGATGTGTGTGCTTATTTTGTATGCCTTGGGTTTTTTGCTTTTCAAGGAAAAGCGCCCACACTGGGAACCTCTAGGGCTCTAGTACCATAGGCAATACATGTGAGTGAAGTACCAAATCAAGCTAAGATTTCTCTTCCAGCGTAAAATTTTACATTGTGGCACTTTGATTTTTTGTTTGTTCATTTTCATCATTTTAATTTTGTAACTTTGGGAGGTCATATAACACTGTTACATTCCCCAGGCTCATCACATTAGTAAACTCCCTTTATAATACTTAAGCTAAAGGTCAATAGGGTTAAGCCCACTAGAAAGCCCTAGTACATTTCATACAATGCTGCTTAAATCGGATTAAGAACCTAAGTAACCATTGATTATTAGGAAGGTATTCCCCATGGTATTAAGAGAAGATTTCTAATACCTAGCTTGGTCAAACTAGCTTAGTCGGACTGCTTGATTTTTACACCTAAACAAGTGATTATGACAAAAGATTGCATTGAATTAAATGTTGGATACTAAGCCAATGCGCTGAATAGTATGCTACCAATCACAATCAAAGCAGACAAACATGGATGCAAAAAGGATAAGGGCAATGCTAATGGACAAGAAACACCTGTTTGTATTGATGGTCGCGCTTGATATGAAGTGTGAAAGAGAGAAAGGTTCCATGAAGGTCCAAATCCTATCAATAGCAACACGCTCCTGTACACACTAGGAAACAAAAGGAATACCTCCAGGAGGCACATCAGTGGGAAAAATTAAAACTCCTAAAAAACAAACTCAAAACACAATCTAGACCCCTAACCTACCTATCTGTCACCCCTTTTAGAATCAAGGAAAGAGGATATTATATAAACCGGGTGGCCACCCTAAGGCTAGGCCTCTATCCTCATCATCTAGATAAATAAAATCGTTGTCCGTGAGGCCATAGTCTTCCTCGGTCTCTATTAGTTCCTCTTCATCATCCTCTTGTGCAAGCATGCTAATCAAGAACCTCGTGATGCGTGGATACTCATCTTGTGCAAAAGAATAAGCATGTGCCATTGGAGACACATTCGCCACTGGGTAGGGATCACTAGTTAGCCATAGACGTATCAGCCATTCTAACTCCTCAAAATTTCTCTCACATGCAAGGCTCTCTATCAAATCCCATTCGCAAGAAAGTATAGGGTAGCATACGTAGAACACTTGTTGAAAAGACAAGGGGTACCTTTCATCAAAAATAGAAGTGCATGCCTCTGGTGAAGTAGCCATTTCTGACAAGACAGATAGATTTGGTTAGGCCTTTAAAACATAAGAGTTGTTTTTGTGTGTTGCTTGAGTTGACACGGTGAATTTGGACTTATATGTAAGATCTGATAGGGTGCTCTCTCATTGCTAGGCGCTCTTGCTCTTTACTATTTTTGTTTTTTTGTGAGTATAAGGCTATATATATACATTCCCTAAGATCGGAGATTAAGAGGTCAGGGAAAAAGGTTCAGAGGGAAACAAGTGAATGATGACTGTCAGCAAACACTTCCCCCTTCCTTGGGTAGATCATACCGTTTGAAATGAGCTTGTCACCCTTTGAAACCAATTGTTCCAGTTGGTAATAGGTGAGGATTTTTGCCAGTAGTTTGCTATTACCCTAGGTGCCTCGTCAAGTTGCAAGGGTGGTAAGGTACTCTCCCAGGATCGAACTTGAAGTGGTTCATTAGGTGATTCTTGAACACTGGGAGGTGTGGATTCTTTTGTAGCTTCATAGAGGTCCACTACTATAGATGGAGGCTGTGTAGAAGCTTTTACCTCTATGGATGTATTACATGAGGAGCTAGAAGCTTCATGGGACTCCCCCCTTCCTGAGCTAAGTGGAACAAATCATTCTTTCTTTGGTACCCAAACTAGCTCGGGAGCAGGTGTGTAGCATTCTGTGATTTTTTTCTTTCCATGATCATTGATTCGTTTTGGAGCTACGGGATTGGGCTCACTTGGGTCAGGTGATAGGTAAGAGCACAATCTACGTTTGGGCACCCAGATTTGATCATTTCCTTGATAGTAGCCTTGGGCTTCCAATAGTCGTTTAGGGATCCATCGCAACATTTTCTTACTTTTCTTGGAGCGAGTGGTACATTTCTTACAAGGCTTCTGTTTTTTAGCACTAGCTATGGTCGCTAAAGAAGCTTTAGGGACCCACTTGTATGTTTTCTTCGTTACCTTAGGATGAGTCTTGTCGGAAGCGATATGCATTGCTTGTAGCATATTTAAGGGTATACGCATTTCATCCCCCTCAGGTGTTACCCAGGTCGTCCCCCTATTTCCCCAAGTGTCTATGGTTGATGCTAGGTGGACCCAATCCACATTGTCTGATTCCGTCATACCAGGTAGGATATCCATATAAGGAGAATCTTGGCCAATGTTTGTATCCTTCTTACAAGTGTAACAATATTGTAGTGGGGTCGAGTGAACTGTGGTGTCAGAGCGATGATCAATAATGGTTTTACTCCCTAAGGGGTGTACCTTACCAGTCACCAAATCCACTCTAAGGACAGAGTCTTGGAATTGCAAATAGACATGATTTTTAGACCAATCGTGAACCATTTGTGCTTCCCTCATGAATGGTCGTCCTAAAATCATTTCATATGACATAAGGTGTTTAGAGAAATCCATTACAATGAACGTATGTCGTACCTTGTGTCCTAGAACTTTGATCTTAAGATCCTTGAGCATCCCCATAGGTTTGGCTATGGTACCATTTGCCATCTTTACCACAATGTTAGTAACACTGAGGCGGGGTTTTCCCATGGATTCCCAACAATCTTTTGTAACGATGCTAACTCCCGCACCACCATCAAGAATTCCCTTTATAGTTAATCCCTTGGTAGTGATGGGTAGGGTCGCATTAGACTCGTCGCCTTCAAAATACTGCCCTAATTCGTTAATGGGTACCTCGATCACAGACTCGTGTCCATCTAAGTCAAGTGATTGCACATGATTTTCCTCATCAATCATAATCGAGTCAGGCCTATTTGGTTGCGCAAACTGCGGTAATCCCGTTCGTAGCTCTCCGTTAAGGAATGCTCGAAGTGCAAGGAATAACTCAGGATCTCCATACAACTTTGCTATGATCGTGGTTCGGACCTCAGAAGACATGAAGTCCACTAGTTTGGCAACATTCATTGGCGTTTTGCAGGGTGTAGGTCCTTGACTAGGAACTGGTGAGGATGGAATCTCATATTCCTCAATGGGATCAGGTATTCCTTCGTTAAACATCCTTTCCAACAAGAAGGGTGTATGCTCACTTTCTGATGTCCTGTCCTCACTCCCTTCTTGGATGATACTAGATATGGCTAACGGTCTATGGTTCATGTGGGGTGGATGAACTTGCGTGGGAAACACTGTGTCATGAATTTTGACCTGCATGGGTTCTGGTTCTAGTTTCCTTTGAGTCTCCTCCACTAAACCTCTTAGATGTTTCACCTGCTTAATCTCGTCTACAGGGTTTGGGTACGTCCCAATATTCTTTTTACGATTCTTCCCTTTTTGCCCCTGCGGTTTATCTTGGGGGTCTTGGATTGGATTTGGAAACACTTGTGGTGTTTTCAGAGGCTCTTTATGGTTTTCTCTTATTCGGTTTTCATTTGGTTCCATGTTACGGTTTTCTTTGTCGGTCTTTCCCTTTGTGGTATTGGTTCTAGTCTCCATTGTCTCGACTGAATCTGAATCATCCTCGAGGTCATTCATATACACGGGGTCATCTCCTGTTCCTATGTTTGTTTTGGAACTTGGCTTTGAATTTTCCGTATTCTGCGACTTCTTCCTTCGTGTCTTCTTTTTCTTTGCTTGGATAACTGACGCGGTATCTCTCTCTTCGAGGATATGTCCTGGCCCTTGAAGCATGGACCGTGTAATCGCATAAGCAGGTGCAACGGGTGGCATTGGCGATGTCACACTAGCAATTTCGACCAAATTCAGGGGTGTGATTTTAGGTGCATTTGGGTTATAGGGGCATTGGGCAATCAAGTGATCTATGCCACAACGATTACATGTGAGTATTGGCATTGCAGACGTGCTCCCTTGATTCACTTGCATCTGTGCAGCATTCTTTTGCAGCCTAATAGGGCACTCCGCTACTCGATGTGGTCCACCACACTCGTAGCATTGAAGAGGTGGCCTCCTAGCCTGGGTGTTGATATTTTGACCTCTGGATGCGAGAGCAGCAGCTTGATAAACCGGCTTGACTTGTCCCCAACAATCTTCCATGTAGTATATAGGACATTCTTCCAATGTATCAAGTCCGTAGGCAATACTAGTGTCTATTTCCTCCTCACAACCATCTGCATAAGCATTAGATGGCTCGCAACCCACTTGGTTCATAGGGGCGACTCTTGGATGCGGGGACTGCGGTCCTAGCACAGGAGGTGGTAATGGTGTAGCTTGTACAACATTTTGAGATCTAGGGACCATGTGTTGCGGTAGTTGCTCAACAGGTGGAGTAGGCATCAATACAGGAGCTCGAGGCGCATCCGTCCAGGCTACAGGTGGTCTATTTGCCATCATACGTTTGATCATTAAACAATCCTTAGCTTGGTGACCATACCTACCACATGCGTTGCAAGTTCCATTAAATTTTACTCTAAACGTAGGGCACTCACTAGTGCTATGTGGACCTAAGCAAATGGAACACCATTGTTGCTCCCTTCTTGGATACATGTGACTATTTTGAGGGGGTCGATTATCCTTAAGAGACTCTTGGATTGCCTTGGTGAGGTATGTCAAGAATGTCTCAAATACCTTTGGCTCATTGGCAATGGGCTTTGCAGTCATGGGTTCATACTCAATGGCTTGTGAGCTAGTGGATCTCGTGTCAGTAGACACCCTCATGCCTGCTATCATCAAGTTGTCCTCTAATTGGATTGCATTGGCAGTGACATCTTCCCAGGTTGTGATACCTCTAATCACTAGTCCATTATAGATTCCTTCATTCCTCAACCCTCGAATGAATCGATCAAGCAGTTGGTTATTGTTGAAGCGATCATTTACAGGGCAGCGAGAGTTTAAGTGCTTTAGACGACTAATGAAGTCCCTTACTGACTCTCCTTCCTTACGTTCGGCCTTCTGTAGCTGAGATGCTACACCCCAAAGCACACCTTCTCGTATGTACTCCTTTAGAAACAACCTTCGAAGGGTAGGGTAGATTGTTTTCTCGTCCACCCTTAGGGTCCTATACCAATCTCCAGCCTTCCCACTTAATGTCAAGCTTAAGGCATTGCACTTATGTAGTTCGTTGTGTTCCCCTAAGGAATCACATACTTGTTCAAACACTTCAATGTGTTTCCTAGCATCTTCATCCCCATTGAATTTTTGCGTGAGTTTGGCAATTTGTACTGCCTTACTTCTAGGCTCTCTATCAGATGCATGATGCATATTTTCCGCAATAGATCGACCTATGGTTTGAGCAAACACTGCCAAGTCACCTATGTGAGGAGGCAGGGCCGGTGGAGGTACTCTTGGAATCATATGTGGGAGAGGAACGGGTACCGGTCTTGGCATATGTGTGGATGATGCAGGATATGGAACATAACCGGGCATAGGTCCACTCGGATAAGAGCTAGGGAGCGGCACTCGAGGAGCATAAGCAAGTGGTACAATTGGAGGTGTGGGGGCCATGTGTGCATAAGGGGCTAGAGGCACATACGGTCGAGGCCCCATATTAGGTACTACGACACCAGGTAGTGGCAATGCGCTAACCGTAGATGTCATCGGTACATTCTCTGTCAGGCTTATCCCTGGAGTGAGCACTGTGTTTTCCTTGATAGAGGGTTGAGCCAAGTTAGGGAAGCTAAAGTTTTCGCTCGGAGGCTCAGATTGCATAGAGACACCAGGTGAAATGACGTAAGATGGGTCCATGGGGCTCATTAGAGGAGTCTCCATTTGTGATAGAGTAGGCTGTTGAGCCTTGCTCGTATCCAGAAATCTCATGGGGCCAGTTGAGAGTATATTTACCCCTCGGTTTTGCCTTTCTGATTGAATAATGCCATGGATAACATTACAGATCATTTTCTGATGATCTTCGATGCTCGTGGCACTAGAGTTGGATTGTACAATCTCTATCCATCCTACATGGTAGGCGTGGCCAGAGTGTAGATCCGTCAACACCTCAGTGTGGAGGTCGTATGTCCAATGATCATTAATGAACAATCCTTCTAGAGTCGACGTGTTAACGGTTTCTTGTGAGGTAGAAGCAATGTTGCTCCCCATGGTTTTACTTGTCACCAACGGTACTCTAGAGGGAACTTCTGAAGGAGGCAGCTCAACAGGGCCTTCTTGGTAAGAATTTGGTAGGATATCCACATGGACACTCTTTGGGGGTGTGGGGTCCATGTGCGATGTGAAAGGAGAGTCCACTTCCCCACCCCCTTCGTGTGCTTCATTTGCCTCAGGTTCCGAGCGAGTAGCTCTACCTAATGTTTCCATGAAACAGCTAAACATACTAGTACTAGGCTGTGGAGCTTCGGGAGGTGCATGGCCTTCTCTCTTAGTGTTTTGGGTAGGGTATGCTTCCATGATTTCTGAGTCGGAGGAGGAATCACTAGCGGCTATTTTAGGGTCTTGGGTGGTGCTACCTTGTGTCCCCGCTGAGGGTCTAGAGCTTATCGTGGATGGGTAATGGGTGTCCGTATGAACAGAGGCACCCTCAATATGCTCGTGTTCTAGCACCCGCCCAGAGCGTAAGTGCATGTGCTTTTGATACCCTAAGGTGTCAAAAAGCTGCTCTAGGAGGCCTTGTGACTAGTTTTTAGAGTGTTTTTTGTTTGTTTTTTTGCTAGATTTTTTAGAGCGTGTCGTGGAATGGGCTTTGTGATAGCTCAAAACGAGCGTATCGGTCAGAGGGTCGTGCCGTGCTTTACAGCACTCCGTTTGGTCACTCTATGCCCTCGGAATCCCTAAAACTGTCAATTTCCAGTAGGGAACTAGGCCCAAACTAGAAAGTCTAAGGGTGCAAGTGGGAAGAGAAAGGAGGAGAGTGGAGGACTTGTCCCACATGCTCTCATTCTCTCTTGAGGGAGTAGGGTATATATATAAGAGTGAGTCTAGTATATATCATAAGAGTGAGGACTGAGGCCTGGGCTTGGGCTTGGGCTTGGGCTTGGGAAACCGATCCCGATCTATCTTTTATACAAACCAACCCGTCCATTTTAAGAGTCACGTTTTTTATTTTTGAAAAATATCGCCGCCCACTCGCTCGCGTTTTTAATTTCCGGATTTTTTTTATTTTTTTTTTTCAAAATTATTTTTTTTTCTCAAAAAACTTTTTTTTTTCAGATTTTTTTTAAATTTTTTTTTTCTGTTGATGCAGAAAATACAGAAATTGAAAAAAACGCAGAAATGCAAAAATTGCAGAAAATGCGGAAAAAACGCAGAAATTGTAGAAAATGCAGAAAAAACGCAGAAATTGTAGAAAATGCAGAAAAAACGCAGAAATTGCAGAAAATGCAGAAAAAACGCAGAAATTGCAGAAAATGCAGCAAAAACGCAGAAATTGCAGAAATTGAAAACGCCGAACTTGAAAATGCAAAAATTGCAGAAATTAAAAAAACACAGACAATAGCAGAAATTGAAATTTGACAGCAATTGCAGAAAACGCAAAAAACAGAAATCTCCACACACCCCTTCCCCGCCTTTCCTATGATAGAAATTGCACCACAAGGAAGCGTAAAGTGCTAACCGAGCTTAGTGTAGGGCATATCCCCGGCAACGGCGCCAAAAATGTGCGCTCCTTGCCGCACTGTCGAAGCAAGGGACTTGCCAATACACCGTATGCGAGCCACAAACGGCTCCAAGCACACAACAAGCCTAAACTAGCAAGCTCAAGAAAACAAAGGGTGTGTCACTCACCGCTCTACGCTCGCCTTCGTGGTGGATTCCTCGCCGCGATGAAGAAGAAGCTGCAGTCGTGCCGCGCTCAACCGCTTCGCCGCCGTCGTGCCTTCGTAATGCTCGATCGCACACACACTCTCCCTCTCTCTCTCTCTCTCACACACACACACAAGGAGGTGAAGAAGAAGAAGATGGAGATGGAGCAAGAGCACTCTTCAATTGCACAAATGAGAGAATGAGTAAAAATTAGGTTTAGTTGGCTTTTATAGGAGCTCACCCCATTCACACTTGGGCGCCCATGCTTAACCAACTAATCCCTTGAATGTCCAAGTTAAAGTGCGCCTCTCATCGGCGATCACTCTACCTTTCCCTATTGGTCCGACAAGCCCGGTACCTGACTCTACCAAATACATAATACGCGTCCATCGTAGGTGATGGGTGTCCGTGTGCCGTGAGGGTTAACATAGCTATTAAGCTAACCCATGCCACTGAAAGAGAAAACGCATGCCATTGAAAGCGAACTTCTACATAGTACTTATTATTTTAATGTTGTATATGTGAGATTCTATTGATCAGATTTGAGCCTTGTGCACTCCCCTATGCTTTTAAACATGTTGTGAATCACTAATCTAAGTTTTAAGACTGGATATCTTGCTCTAAATTGCCAAAAGTTCTTCCACTATGGAAAATGTCTAGCTTAAATTTTTTTTCTTTGACACTTGGTAATTTTCGATAGCATGACCAGTAGGAACACACCTAAAAAGAAAAAGATAGAAGGTCTAGAACCATTGCATCTAAAACAGAGTTTTGATTATCCGCAATCAAAGATAAGAAGGCCACAAATGATAGCCATGTCATGGGATGACATGGGATGACATGGGATAGGAAGGGGGAAATGCTAGTGTTTAAGCTAACATATGTCACTGAAAGCAAAAATGCATGCCATTGCAAGGGGAATTTTACAATTGTCATTAAATTTATTGTTGTATATGTGAGCCTCTTTTGATCAGATCGGGGTCAACAGCTTCCAACTTCCAAAATCATTTACTGAGGGCAGCTATAAGTTTACTAATTTTATGAGACATATTGGTGAGAGGACCACATTTTGACCATTGGCAAAGTATAAAGGCCAAATTTTGTAACTAAAACACAAGTTTTATGAGATAATGAAGTGAGTGTTGAGCGTGCTAATGTACTTTTGTCTACTACCTACATGCTCTCTTTGCTTGCATCTCCCTCACACAAAGTGTGTTTTCAAATTCAAGAGCAACATCACGTTTCCAAGTGAAAGCTCTACACATCAATTAAGTCACTAATTGTATTTTCATGTTTTGGTCAAGGCCCTATGCATGCCGTTTTTAGTCATAACTTGTGATTTAAGTATCCTTGAAAAGTAGCTATGCATAGAGCTTAACACTATCAAGCTACAAGGTGTATTAATTGCCAACATCAATGCGCTAAATTTAAACCTACTATAAAGTATCATTTTTGCATTTGGCATCCGTTGTTTGAGGCCATAGCATGGTCCTAAAATGTCTTGTCTATCTTCATGGAAAGTTTGGTTGCAATCAACCATCATTTTCTAGGTGAAATGTATGCGTTACACTAGCAACTATAGATTATCTTTCAGTGATTTGGGTATCACTTGAGATTTGTATTTGATTGAAGCATATTTTGGTAGGGTTTTTCAAGAATGTGACACCCTCTTGTAGTCTCCATGTATTTATCAGGTTGACTACGTTCCTTGGAATGACAATTTTGTTTTAGGTTTGTTATTAGTGCAATAAGATTAGCAGAGTTGGGGAACATTGTAACATTTGGCACCATTGTTGAGGTTGAGTTTGAGGCAACCTAAATTAAAGAAAACCATGTACTTAGATTGACTATCTAGAGCTTCCTCTAGATCACTCTAGACTAAAGATTCATTATCAAACATTCCTCTCAATGGGGACACAAGGCTGAAAATTGTTTTGAAAAAAAAATGGCAAAAATTGCATTTGGCAATGCTCGGCTAAGAGGTCTTCCCCTCATTTTTCACGTTAACAAACCTAGATGGATCAAAAAATCTAACTGATCGCATACTTCCCACTTTGATAAGTCTAAGCTTTATCACATCATTAATGGCTTCTTGATAATTGCTTGGTACATTTTGGTGGCCATTGCTATAATCAAAGCCTTGGTATTCCAATGGGATTTTCTTGGTCACCCCTTATGTGCAACCTATACCTAGCCTTCTTTAAATATAAATGGTTTCTTGAAACCATGAATTAAAAAAATTACAACAGCAAACTTTTCCTTTTTAATCATACCTATAAATACATGGATGATATCCTTAGCCTTAATAATAGAACCTTTTTCAATGAAATCACGTTAATATATCCAAATTGCCTTAAAATCGAGCCAACATATGGAAATGGTTTTGCTACTTCTTCAAAGTTCTTTTCCACATCTATACAATTCTTGAACTTCTCAATTTTGCTACACAATCCTTGTAATGGTAACTTTGATCTATGCTTCACTTGGAAGAGGGACAAACTAAAAATCTTTACTGTAGAATTTATCAAAAAGATGAGTAGTTGGCCACATAAAGCAACACTAAACACGTGTCTTAGTTTACTCTATATGATCTTAAATTCTTCTTCTGACTGCATATTGGCATGGAAAGATATTAATCATCTCCTTCACAAAATTTTCCTCAATGGTTTAAAGAGAAATGACCTAATTAATGCTATCACTAATGCTATCTCACTTAATAACTGGCCTAACCTAAGAATTAATTCTTCTAACCTCATCACATTAATCACGCAATAGGTCCATATGCAATGGGCCTACTATCGACCCATTGTGTATGGTACCTAGGATAGGGCTGGTGTACACACACACACACACACACACACACACACAAGTACTTATATAGCTAGCATTTAACCAAATACAAAAGCCGACTCTTTTCTAGGATACCTTCAAACCATGATCAAACCTTCAACACTAACTAGTTCACAGGCACTACAGAATCGCTGTTGAAAACATCACAACCTATGATAATTAGCAGTAACTGAGCTTGTGTAATTATTTTTTAAAGAGACCCATAAATATTACATTCAAATACCCCAAAATAAACCCCCTAGGCTTACTCTAACTATCATATGGCTCGGCATTACCAAAAAAACCAGGAAAAATCCTTCCTTTCTTCCCTGGGGAGTCCACTATGTAAAAATTTCATATAGCACGTGCAAACAAGAGGTATTTAAAAAATCCCTTGCCTGTATATTTTCAAGTATTATATGTACCCCTTATGTATATATTTTTGTTAAAAAACTAGCCCTTATGTATGAAACTTTTCACTTTCTCAATTAAAAAACCCTTTATGTAAGTACTTTTTTTTGTAAATTTACCTAATTATAAATCCCTTATTTTTTTCACACGTGCTATCTTACATATTTTCTGGTGGACGCCCTGGAATTTCTTCCCCCCTATGGACACCCACCCATAATACAGAGCTTGAAGAACGTGGAATTCAGGTCTCTTAACATTTGCCCGACCTTTCACACACTCTCCTCCTTGTCTCTACTATAGCACACCTCGTACTCAGGGAAACCCCGCGCCAAATCTTACTCTCTCTCTCTCTCTCTCTCTCTCTCTCTCTCTCTCAACCCCCACTATACAAGCAAGGGTGGTCGTAGCTGCTTCTTGGAAACCTGCACCTACTGAGTACTTGGATCGTGGGGCTTTTACCACCTTGGGAAAGTTTGAAGAACCAAACCCTGCAGCACTATATAAGAGGTGAGGGTGCTTTGGCCCCTCAATTAGTCTGTGGTGTATTTCTCTTTGTGGTGTTTGTGAAAGAGAGGAGTGAGTGCATAGATGCGTAGTGTACATTCATGGAGGTGGTTGAAATACCGTCTCAGTTCGGTGTTTACCTTTTGATGGAATCTGGTTGACATATTGTGTGGGTTTTTTTGGTACATAGCTCATGATTTAAATGATCTAGTTACTTTGACTGCTTATTTTTTTTGGTCTGTAAGCTTTGCATAAGCGTTTCACTACATATAGGAATTAGTTGATTGCTTTACTTCACAAAGATCCTCAGAGATAAGAGGTTGTCGTCTGGCTTGACTTAGGAACATCATAAACGGGTGGGGTGTCCTGCCTCGAACGCATACTGTTCATAATAGTGGTTGGAAATCACGGTCGAATGATTTGGATTAACGGTGTTATTCTATACAAAATACGTTTGCATGGTGTTTGCTTCCTTTGACATGATATATGTCGTACTGATGCCTATTAAACCAGTTCTCTCGGACTTGATTATTACTGTGTTAGGAAGTTTGTATTATGGTTAGTAAGTTATGGTGGTTTTGGGTAAAACCTCATTACACCTTGGTTTGATTTAATAGGAACCTCTGCGTAAACAATATACTGATAAAGCTAGTTTTCTAATGAAAATTATGGCGCATTATGTCACTGGTTATTGTCGTGATTCTGGTAAAACTCTACTGTAAACACTACTACCTAAAAATTGTTTTTTAGAGAAATGATGGGGTGGTATAATACACCCTTGACACCCACAGGTAAGGGAATGGTATATTGGGTAATACTAACCCCAAAGGGTGACTGTTTTTTATCCTTTGTGGATTTTTTAATGCATAGCTTGGAGTAACCTTTGTTCCAGCTGATATAGAGTTCATATCAGGATACCAACATAAAGAAGGGTGCCATTTTTTATGTTGATAATTGGGGCACAACAATTTTTTAACTTTGTTAAGGCTAAGATGATTGGATTTAGTATGTTTTCTTCTCATTTGGCATACAAACTGAGGTATGATGGATTCTGTAAGCCCAAGTGGGCATGTGAAATTTGGTTTTGCTTCATAACATAGCCAAGTTTGATACCTTTAACTACAATATAATTTTTTGTTGTTGAGAGATATCTGAAGCGTTTTTTATTTGGATACCTTATGGCTTCATGGTACTTTAAAAAGCTATAGGAGTTGGAGCTTGACAAATCTGGCAAAGTAAATCTGATATTGAAAGATTGATGAGATGATATGGGGATTAAGGCACTTGGATTAGAAGGGGTGCTGGCCTTTTGATCAGAATGATATGTATGCTAATATCTATTTAAGGTCTAATAAAAATGAGAATATATAGAAAACATACTTATAAGTACTTTTATAAACCTTTGGGATATACTTTTTTACCCAAAAAAAATCAAAGAACTGGAATACAAACACTTTGGATAGTGGTTTTAAGTTTAAAAAGTTGTACATTGGAAATGGATAACAAGTGATGTAGTCCATTGACACCTATAAAACACATCCAATGCTAACATATTTGTTGTCTTGTTTGGATGGATGCAGGTGAGGACTCTATCCTTTCTTGGAAATTTTTGGGCTTAAAGCAAATGTCTGTCCATGATTGCACTTGCTCCTACTACTTGGGAAGTACTTCTTTAATGAGTCATTATCATTGTATACAAGAATGACTCTTCATTCTCATAAGCCATGTACAAAGATAATTCTAAGACTGAGTTGTTTTCGTACTAATCATTGGTTTTTCTCTAAAGCCAGCTATCATTTGAATATTTAAGTTCATTTATGTCTTATTATTTAAGTAAAACAGCTACACAAACGTCCTATACATAAGGTTTTTCCATTCTTTTTGGAAAACCCAAGACGCTGGCTTTAGAAACTAGCTTGAATCTTAGTTCTAAGTTGGACCTGTTGCCTATAATTCCTTGATTGGTTGGTTGGTGTTAGTGGGTCCTTCATAGGCTAATGTTCTGGATACCTGCTCATGCCTACTATAGTCTCTGACTTTGCCGGCTTAAGCATTGCAGGCCCAACCTACAGGACTAATTATATGTTTCCTTTTATGATCACAAACATTTTAAATTGACAGCTCGCATGTGAGTAAACTACGACCCGGAGAAGCATACAAGGATTTTAGAACAAATTAGGTTTTACCTAAAGGACCATTCTCCAAAAAAAATCCCTAGCTATTAGAACTAAACCTTTTCTGGCTAGACATGCCAAAAGTTGTGTTACATACTACCATAAGTAATCCATGGCTTACTAATAATTTTGTCTATTGCAGACCCTTGCTCTCTTGTAAGGCCCGGAACTATCTTCTGAGCCCCTCTCTGTGGCAACCTCTCTTGTCCTCAGATGTATTGGTAGTTCGGATGCTTCTCAATTAATATATGATTCAGTTCTTACCTCAGATAAAAACCTATCTATCTTACACATGCTGTCTTTTAATGGTTGGGTCAAGATTCTGTGCTACCCTGGACAAGGACTCCAAAGATGGGGTTAATATGATTTTCCATTACATAGGCCAATTACTTATACTTTTTGTACAATATCAGCAAGAGCTAGCCCTATTTTCTTCTTCTGGGGCTGAATTATCATCTCCTTCACAAATTTTGCCTCAATGGTTTCAATAGAAATGATCTTATAATGCTATCACTAATGCTATCTCACTTAATAATTGGCCTAACCTAAGAATTAATTCTTCTAACTTCATCACTTTAATCACCCATATGCAATGGGCCTATTGTCAACCCATTGTGTATGGTGCCTAGGATAGGGTTGGTACACACAAACACAACACACACACCACACACACACACACAATATATTGGACAATTACCACAATCAACCCATGGTATCAAAGCACATGCATGCACAAAATATAGCACTATTTGTTTTTTAGAAAGGACACAAATATTGATGACATGACACCAGAGATATACTGATCTTTTAAACATGGCACATGCAACTACGTTAATAACAGAGGACTGATGGACAAAATTGAAAGTAAAGTATGGCTCCAAGCAGTACACAATTGAAATTTGTAATAAATAAACAAGCTGGACGGTTTTTTTCCGGCTTGGAACAGTTTTTTTGTATTTTTTATGCTTTAGTGGAAGACAACACAAAAATGTACAAACTTTTGAGTAAATAAAATCCTCGTTTGCGCAGTAACAATTGAAATTTTAAAATGGCAGGGTATTTTTAATCGGTGGACATAATAGCTCAAAAGAAAAAAACTTGGAAATTTCGAGTTAATGTACAGTATGCGGTTTTTCAAAATTTAAAAGGAAGTCTTGCGATAAAATTCCAAATGGGACAGCTTGCCCTAAGTAAATCGTAAAATTAAGTACCTTTTTATTTTTTCCATAGTTTCAATGATATTGTAGCCTTTTTTTAATGTGATAATCTGGTAGGTCAAGCTAAAAATTAAGGCATACCAAGTGAGTGGTGCAACTTGCCCAGAATAAACAAAAGAGGCCAGTAAGTAGCAGTAAAGGCCCTAAATCCCTACTGTGGATATATATTGGCTTGTGCAGAAGCTTTGAAACGCAAGGTAAACCTTTTCTGTAGCGCATGCACTAGGGCTCACCTTGAGCGTCTAATTTGCGCACTTTGTGCTATCGCAAAGTACTAGGTACACCTTATGATGCTGATAAGCAATACAATATAGTTATCTAAGTGCTAGCAATATAATACAACTATTTAACGCTAACAATAGCCTGCAATTGCGTATAGAAAACAACAAACGCAAGGCTTCTATGCACCTAGCATACGGATACACCATCAGAAGGGGGGGCGGGGTTTTGCTACTTGTTGCGCAAAATCAAACCACCTAATGTTCCTTTGGAGGTTTTTCTTGAATGTAAAGATTTCCCTTTAAAGCTTACTAAGTGGTATAAATATGTATTAAGGTATGAAATATTTTGTATGACAACCTCCTGTGAGGGCATAAGTCAATGATTACAACTGGTTTTTTTAAAAAAAAAGAAAGATATGACAAACAAAATGCTGTCAAAATTTTCACAAATTAAAGACAGTTATAAAGAAATGGGCTTGAAAGGTAACTGCATATACCATAGAAGGAGGGATTCATACACAAGTATTTGGGGCAACAATCAGGTATAGTACATAAGAATATTAACCACATGTATGTAAATATTGATGGCAAATAGGGATACACGTAGGCGGCGAGGATGAGCATCACTCGGGACATTTTTAAGCTACAACAGATTCAGGACAAGCTCATGACTGCACATAATGGGCAAAAGAAAACCAAGCCAATAGAAATTAGGACCCTATCTATAAAACATGTAAACCCATAAAATATCTTTCAAAGACCGCAATAGACCTTACTTACATAGAAGAGCAAAAGAAAACATAATATATGTTTAGGAGTAAGGTTGGGTTTTGGGGTGTGATATAAATAACAAGCAGTGGGGATTGCTTGATATACCTGTTATCCATTTAGTACAAATTAATTCTAATTAATTATACTTGTGGTTGGTTGGCAGGTAAAGATCCCTGCTCTCACCTGGTAGGAGTTCCGGCTTACAACTCCTACTTTGTCATGTATCAAAGTATCTTGTAATGAATTTTAAATATCAAGAAATTATTCTTTGTTTTGTTCTTTACACAATATGCTTTTGCAAACAGTATTTAAGTCTCTCAGTATATGATTCCGTATGATGGGATTTTAAATTCAAACACACACACACACACACACACACACACACACACACACACACACATGTATCACTTTCTACATTAATGGGTTTTTAAACCCAACCCCATAACCTTACACTCACTCTCACGTAAAAAACTCTATCTCTGGTCAGTTGTTTGCCACTTGAAACCTACACCTAATCTTTGCCTTGGCTAATTGTAGACCTTATGGTATGAACACAGTCATACAAACATCTGATTTCAACCCTGAGCATTTCTTGGAAAATCTATTAACGCTTAAACTCTGGGCCTGCCCTCTAGCATATGCTATTCCTATAGTTCTCTCCGAGTTTCTTTGTGATGTAACCTAGCCCTTTGTGTTTAGGTCTTTGCTTCTCTCACCACTGTGGGAACCTCCACCCATTGGGGGCCTCTTATGAAAGCATCCCCTACGCCCTTTGTGGGATGGGGGTCCCTTATTAGGCACCCATTATTTTATTCCCTCTAGCTTGATTTTGGGACATTGTAGTTAAAAAACTTACCTGTCCCTAGGAAGGTGGGGTAATTATCTTGCTCGTACTGCCTCCCTTCACACTCCTCATGTGCTCACTCTCTTCCCCCCCTACTGCCCACTGTGGGCACTTGCTCAAGTTCCTACCATGCCATTACATGAGATGCTACCCTTCCCGCCTCTCTCCCACTCCTTTGATCCTATTCTCTAAACCTTGGCGGCTTGCTCGTGTAATTATTTTCCTGCTAGGAACATGAACTTGTTGAGTATGTTGATATGATGGGAGTCGCCTTGCGGTGTAAGAATTGTTCAACCTCTGGATATCGCTATATATTGAGGTGAGGGTTGCTTTGGCCCCTCACTTAGCCCTATTTGTGTGTTGTGTGTATGTGAAAGAGAGGAGTGAGGGCTGTGTTGTTGACTCTGGAAGTTATGGAGGTGGTCAAACATGACAATGCATCTCAGGTCAGTGCTCTACCTGGTTTGGGTTACTTACACGTGGGTTTTGTTTTTGGCATCCTGTTCTGATCCACTTCTCTGTGCATTCACTCTGGAGGGTTTGTTTTTTATATAAAACATAGATTGGCAGGCATTTATGGTTGCATCATACTTGCTAAAGTTTTGTAGTCGGGCTTGTCTGGCTTACTACGACTGGCCTATTGGTTTTTTTTGCAGCACTTTACATTTACTTTGAACTTATTAAAATTTTGGGTTACTAAACTTATCTACCGAGCATTTTCATCCTACTTGCTTAAGCAGAGTGTTGGAACTTGTCGTGGCTTTAGTTGATCACATCCTGCACATAGCCAACTTCTTTTTCTATTGCACTCCGACCCAGGTTTTGGCTCACTATTGAGCACACATATATTCATTTCTGTTTTTTCTTTAAAGAGTATAAATGACATATCCTAATGGCTAATTCTGTAGATACATCCTTTTTATGTTTTGTTTTTGTTATGGAGGGATATGTTATTACAGATTGATTGGCTAGGTGGGCCTTTTTTTTTTGTAAATGAGAAGGGATAAATTGGGCTTGTGTGTATATTATTTTTTCAAAAAAAAGTTGTATTGGATTTGCCTAGAGATTGATTGAGCAAGATAAAGCTTCTTCTCTGGGCATGGTTGTATTGTGCCTATTTATTTCTTAGGAATATTTCGACTAAATATCTCAAGTTGGAACAATTGTTTTGTTTTTCATAAAAATGCTATTGTGTTGACATAAGATTGTCAAATGACTTTAAAAGGCTTTCTCAAGTTGTTTCTCTAGGAATGGTGGTACTAACCTGTTCTTTCATCTTAAAAGGGTTCTGTACTTTGTTATGAGTCAAGTAACCTATATTGAGTATACTTTTTGGGAGGATTACAACATTGGTACCTATTTCTACAAGATTCAGTATGGCTTTCAAGAGCTTAATGAGACTACGTAACATGCAAATCTTGAAAAAACCTTTTTACCAAGGCTACATAGAACAAATATGGACTCAAAAATTTGGATTAGAAGGGGTAGTGGTCTTTTGATTAGAACCAAGTCTAAGTAAATAGATATTAAGGTTAAAAAGAAGAAGATTGGGGGATCATAGTAACCTTATTTATAACCTATATACTCTCTTGAATCATAAAGGAGTGATGAACTTTTTGATTGCAAGTTCAAATTGAACAATAACTTTTAAAAAAAACACACCAAAAAATGAATCATTGGATTTATAGTCACAAAGATAAACTAAAACCATTCCATTAGTTCAAATATATTTGGATAGTTGCTCTAAGTTTAAAAATGTTGTAAATTGGACATGGATAACTACTAATAGGGTCCATCGACACCTGTAATACGTATTCAAGGCTAACGTATTTGTTGTCTTATTTGCATGGATGTAGGTGAGGACTCTATCCTTTAATATACCTGACTCTCGCCACAATATAGAATAGTCATTACAGATTACCCCATGTACAAAAACACTAAAATGAGAAATCATTCTCATATCTATGTATAGAAATAATTCAAAGAATGAGTTGTTTTCCTGCTACTCCTTGTCCCTTGTCTAAAGCCAACTATCTTTTGAACTATTATGTTCTTTTGTGTATACGTGTTAATTTAAAATAGCAACACACACACACACACACACACACACACACACACACACACACTCTTGTAAAAGAGAAGGACAGACACATTCCTTCTTGGTCTGGAAGATAAGGAAGCTCTCAGCTCAAACACTCTTGACATTTACACCAATCGCTCTCAACTTTGATATCGGCTTCCGAAACTTCAAGCATCACTCAACTTCAACATCGGCTCCAGCAACTTTGAGCATCTTTCAACTTCAACAACATCATCTTCGATGACTTTGAGTATTTTTCAACTTCAACAACATTGAATTCATCAACAAGACTCCATCCTAGATTCTCAAAGGGAGACACGCCTAAACTCTCCATTGGATTCAACACACATACACACTCTCTAGCATAGGAGAGAGCAAGATGGAGAGGGATCTTGTCGGCAGTGAGAGGCAAGTTATACCTTGCCATTAGCAATGATTTTATGATTTCACATGTGTTTTGAGCTCTACATGCATATTGCCATATATGTCTTTGGCTATGATGTATGATATCTATGTTTGATCTTTGCTCTGGCCTAGTTGGCTATCATTGGTCTTGATAGGTTATAGCTTTGTTGAAGATAGATGTTTACAGGCATTATATCAATGATTTTGGTTTTAGTTGGAGCTATATGCATATGGTTTAACACACAATTAGAACTTTGAGAGTGCTTGTGCTCATTTGCGAGCGGGGATTTCTTGCAGGGAGTTGAGTTTAGTACATTCTTTATCTTTTCTTGCACACTTATTAGAACTTTTTTGTGTTTATTCTACATCCTATAATAACTTAATGACATGTGTACATTGTGTTGTAGACACTACCTATGTACACCATTGTGGATTCTATTCTAGCTTAATTTGGCAATCCTGATCATTTTTAAAACTCGATAAGAAAGAGCCCTTTTTGAGACTGTAACTAATCATTGCGTCTACATACCCTTTTTTTGTGAGGGTCATGTGTGAGGTTTTTTGAAGCTGAACACTGGGTTCTTGGTTACCCAATGTAAGTGGATTAGGTTGATGTTGGCAAACCACCGCGATTGAACGATGTAGCCTAGCGAGAACTCAAACCAACATAATTATGTCAATCCGAGGATGTAGCCGACCGGACTAACGCATGGAAACGTCGAATGCAAGCCCGAACGACAATGGACTGAGAGAGAGGTGTCACTCTCAAGCAAGGAAGCAACTAAGTGAAAAATACCTAAGTCTGTTGTGCAAACTAACTAACACTCAAATGGTCATGGAGGTGTCAAACGAACTCCAAATGACATGAAACTTGAGATTGGGGGTCTCTAAGATATAGGAAATAGGTTTCCAACATCAAAACTTGCAAACATCACAGTCAGGTAGGTAAGAAACCTTAACTATTTCCACCTCTCACCTTTACCAAAAATGACAAATGAGGGGTTGTTTGGCTCCCCCTAAGGCCTACTTACCTCTGTCCATGCTTAGTTTCACTTAAAACACAATCAACAACTCAAAACAAGAAATTAAACACACTAGGAAACCTAGAGCCAAAATCGCTCATTGCGTCGCAACACACACACACACACACACACACACACACACACACACACACACACAGTGGGACGGGTTTCTAACCTCACTCCTATCTTATTGCAGACATAGCGAGAACCATGAATATAATTGTCAATCCATGGGACGATGGTGACTCAGCTAGTGCATAGAGGCTACAAGAGGTTGTCAATCTCTTGGAAAACAACAGACAACTCGCATCTAACTCAAGCTACACTCAAATGACAGAAAGTGTTATGAGCACATATAGAGCTAGAAGAGAGCAAGAGGAGGCACTCACAATGTACAAGAACTTGGATTTGATGATAAGCTTAATATTGAATATAAGACTTAATAATTTATTAAGAGAGCTAGATACAAGACTTGGATTACATGACTTGAGTACAAGACAAGGCTTGATTGCAAGGACAAGACTCGAACATAAGCACTAGAAGAGGGATTTCCTCATAGGAGGCTCACAACTGGTGTTGGCAAGACTGAGGGGCTTGTGGCCCAAGACCCCTATTTATACTAGTGCTTGAGGAGGTTAGAACTTTCTAGGTTCTTCTTGAGGAGGTTAGAATCTTCTAGAACCTTCTTGATCCTTCTAGTTCTTCTAGAACCTTCTAGATCCTTCTTCAACCTTCTAGAGATTTCTAGAAACTTCTAGATTCTTCTGGAATCTTCTCCAAGCTTCTAAAACCTTCTAGAATCTCCTTGATACGTTTAGAACCTTCTAGAATCTTTTAGATCCTTCTAGAATCTTCTAGAGCCTTCCAGTGATGATGTAGGCAATGACATAGATGATGAAATCAATGATGATGCGTGCGATGACACAAGCAATGATGCAGGCGATGACATAGACGATGATGCAGATGATGACACAAGCGATGACATCAATGATGATGTAGGTGATGTCATAACCGATGATGCCATCTTCTAGAGTCTTCCAAAACTTTCTTCCAAGATCTTCCAAGAATTTCCAGAATCTCCTTAGTGATTTCCTATAGGAAACTCAAGAAGACCCACTCTCAAGCCTCCATGACAGAAAGCACCAAAAGCTAGTGGCTAATCGGCAAACAAATCATAACCGTTATAGCATCAAACGACATCCAAACGTTACGAAACTTCTAGGACATGTTTACAAGACCTAAGCACACATGCTTATCATCTCAAATATTACTTTAGGTCAAGTGCAAGAATCACGATTATTAATAGCAGTGAGTTTTTGACCTAGTCGTTTTTGACCCAGAATGCATATAAATGCTTAGCAATGATGCCCCAATACCCCACCTCTACTTATTTTATGATTTTTAAGCTTAAATTCCTACTTATGATGAAATTAGGCCGTGGGTTGGCGATGCCAAAAGCTACGGATTACCATGAAATGCTTACGTCAACGCATAGAGCTCTTACCTATGGTTGCAACACAATAGACCACACTGCAATGTGACAACCAGGAAGGGAGTAAGAAGCGTGAGAAGGAGAGAAGTGAGTACTGTTAGCTTACGGTGTGTTCTATTATCCAAAAACTTACAAAATTGGCTTGTATAACTTAACCAAGGTTTCTGCATTCAAAACTAATAATCTGGGAGCTCTAACTAAAGATAGGTCGATACAATCTGGAAGATTGTAGCCCCGGTTCATCAATTACACTGTTTATCTGAGAAGTAGGAGTTACAAAATTCCCAATTTATCAAAATAATAAGTGTTTTTATAATAAAAGCTCCAAAAAATGTTATCCGAGTTAGCTTGCTGCTAACATTCCCCCCTCCTTGACTGTGTCATCCCTTGATACAGATTCATCCACTGAAGTAGTCTTCGAATTGACGGCTGGAGAGGCAATCTTTAAGACATGTAGGATTTTTTTATATCTAATTCGTCTTTCTTTGTCCGTGACTTGCAAAAATTGCATGGTGAGTCTATTTTTAAGTTCGATAGCTGAATAGCCAACAAATCTTGATGTAAGGTTGTTGATCACTGGCCCAAATATCTTCGTCCGCCATGTGAAGAAACCTGTATAGAATGCCTCTTCAAATACCAACATATTGCTTGATGGCAGAAACATACATCTGGCGTAGAAGAAGTAGAAGACTTCTTCTGAAGGCTATCCACTTAAATCATAGCATAGACCTTTGTTACCTTCGAGGAAATACATCCATGGTGCTCCGGCTTGCTCAGGATCTTGAAAAGTTTGAATGCAGGTGAGCAGCATTCTGCAGATCGTATAAAGCATTGCACATGAGAGGTCAAGGAGGCTCTTGAAAAAGGTCATGCATGGCACCCGTTAGGGTTTTCACCATGTATTCTTCCGTTGCTGGTCCCTGCTCTGGAGCTGGTAGTCGTGGGTAATTTAGCCATGTTGGCCTCTTCTTCTTCAATGCATCATGTGCCTGCCATGTCCTTACTCTTGGTACATGAGAGAATTTAGGGTCCTTTTGTAGGGTTGCAGGTGCTCTTGTGAACAGCATTAGGTCTCTAGAGTTTTTGTTCAACCAGTTCCTTCTCCATTTGGGGTGGATATCATCTAAGCCTTCTACCTGCATATCCTTGTAAAGTCTTTCCTTAACCTGCAGTAGCTCCACCTTTATCAATGGGTAGGACAATGATTGCTGATTCCATTGAGCATTGATTTGGTTGGGAGTGAGTTGAGTTACATTTGCAGTGGAGAACTCTCAACTCCCAATCCATTGCTGCTTTCCATTCAGCATCTGCTTCTTGGACAATATTCTCTTTTAGTGCATCTTCTTCAGCTCTAGAAAGCTAGATCGTTGGCACTTGCTCGGCTTTAGTGATTGGTTCTTGGAAATCTGACTCTCCTGCTAGCCCTTCTGCTGATGGTTGTGTTTCCATATCAGCAAAAGAAACTGATGGTATGTCGATGGTTGGCAGTTCAGAGGTTCTTGCCTCATCCTGAGTTTTTGTTTGGCCTCCTCTCTTAGCAGCTAATTGACTCTCTTCAATTCTTCTACTTCCTAGAGAAATTGCTCTTCTCTTTGAACCCGCATCAATGCAAGGTCTCGTCTTTGCATTTGTTCCAGCTTTAGCTCCCAGCTTTAGCTCAAGTTCAAGGTCCTTGTTCCTCTTTTCTAAAGTCTTGTAGACTTCATATATTCCCTTGATTGAGGCTACAACGGGGTTTTCTCTTATCTGTCTTAGAAATGCCGCTTGATCATTGATCCGCTTCTCAAAGTACTGCAAAGAGATATTAGCTACATCGAGCTGCACTTGGATCTTTTGTACTAACAGAGTAGTGGTTAAAAGTTCATTGGTTACTTTTGTCAGTTGTTGATCTTTGCTTTTGCATGCATCGGATAACTTTGTCAGGAGCTCTCCCAGCTCTTCCATCTCTTTCTATTGTTTCTCCTTTGCAATCTCGTGTATTGCTGCTTCATTTTTCAGCTTTTAATCTGTCTTTGAAAACCGTTGTATTGTTTTCTTCGAGCCGTTCTTTAGACAAGTAGGTTGCTTTTGCTGTCTTCACTGAGCTTGGATCTAATTGGTACAGTGGCAACTCCTGCAGGTTATCTTTCTGGGACACCCTTTTCTTTTGCCTTCTTAGCCGCCTGCATTGCTCTTGTTTAGTGAATATAGTGTCAAAGTTAGAAAATTCTGCAAATTCCACTCTGAAATGCCTTGAGCCTGAGTTGTTGGCAAATGATGTCCATTTTTCTTCAGATCAATTTTGGAGCATGCATAGATGCATAAAGACATGTAGCGATCAAAATCATGTAGTTGAGGCAAAAATTACAACAAAAGTGAATAATTGTGATTATTAACAGCTGGGGATTTTTTCCAACTTTTTGCATTTTTGACATCATAGGCTTGAAACATAAGGCATTTAGGTACTCTGAGTGAAGTGTGGGCTCATTTGAGTGCAGTAGATGGAAATGGTGCTAGATTTAGGCTTTTAGACTTTGAAACAGTAAAAAGAGATTTTGAGTTTTTGAGATCCAAACTTGATTAGTGGGCTTGGGACATCATGTTCTTTGGTCCCATAAGGTCAAAGTTGCAAATTGCATCCATTTTGGCAAAAAAGTAAATAATCGCGATGATTATTAACTTTTAAATCAATTTATACTTTTTTTGTTGCAATTTGGTTCTAGGCACGATGTAGAGTCTGTGTGTGAGATATAGGGTGATTTGGATCAAAAAATGTGACAGTTAACTCAAAAATTGGATTGAGAAGATTTTGGTGTGTTCTTTTGATAATTATAGAGTTTTTTTTAATCATTTTGGCTCATACTTGACATGTGGATGTAATAGATGTGTACAAGTGATAGGTGAAGTGAAAAAATGAAATTCAAGCCAAACAAGCATAAAAGTAAATAATCGCAATTATTTACTGCAATCACTTCTTTTACAAGAATTGACAATTTGATGACCTAAACATCTTTAATACATCTAAAACAAGTCCTAAAATAAATTTGGTAAAGTTCGGTTGTGTCAGCATCACTTTGTTCTCTTGTCGACTCTGAACCCACCGATTTTTGTGACTACTTGGCATGTAGAGTTGGTTAGTCACTTTTGAAGCTATGGACTTGTCCGCTACATAGTCTTGAAGCTACTCATCCAATTTTGGCCCATTCCATTCGGAGTCAGTTTGACTTCATATGCCAAATTGGACGCTTTGTAGCCTTCGAGCTGTTTTTTGCTATTTGAGAGCTTGCCTTGACTATTTCCATGAAACCATGTAGGTTTATTGTATATAGACCTCGTCTATAAGCTGCCCGTGGAATCAGAATCCAATTCTGGCGTATGGCAAAAAACTAGATTATTTACTTGGGACCTCCTTCACCCCTTCTCAAGATCCTTAGCTACCCTTAGTGTCGGCAATAGAAATTCTATCGACATTATGGCATCAAGACCATAAACAAGGGTAAAGGGTGTAGCATTTAAAGCTATCTTAAATGAAACTCTATAAGCCCATAGAGCGGCATGGAGATTCATTTCCCAATCAGTCCGTCTTGAACTAACCACTTTAGTTAATACCGAGCTAAGAATTTTATTCGTGTGCTCAGCTTGTCTGTTTGCTTGTGGATGATAGGGAGCCAATTTGTTATGGATGACCATAAATTCATTAAGCAGATACTCAATTACGTCATTGAGGAAATGAGTTCCCCTATCACTGACAATTTCTATTGGCAGTCCATATCTTGTGAACACATTCTCATACAAGAATGTGGCTGTGGTTCTGGCATCATTTTTTTGGGTTGCCTTAGCCTCTGTCCATTTGGTCAAATAGTCCTGATATATTGAGCTTGGGTTCTATAAGCCGGTGGTTGTATTGGCCCGACAAAATCTATTGAGTAGCGTTAAATGGTAACCTTGCATTTGCACTACATTTCTACTCAAATGTATATATTTTTTATCAAAGTTTTAACCTAGTGTTCATTCTCTCTTTTCGCAATAGCCTTTTTCCATACAAACACCTTACCCTTCTTAGATCTTTATGCATTTACATCATATTTCTCTCTTCATGCTAAATGTAAATAGTAAACTTAATTCTACTCTCCTAGTTTTTTACTGTATATTCTTTTAACTAATTACCTTCACTAATTGAAATAGCTATCTACATCCCATAATTTGTAAATAAATAATTTATGGGCACTTATCTTACCCATCTTCTCTCAAGGGTAGGGTTAACCTTGTAGGCCTTCCCTTCCCCACCACTATGTGACCCAAGTCTTGGATCATTTACTTGTGTTGGTCAACAAACCTTAAATATAATGTATATCCCCAATAAATCAAACTTTATTGGAGCCTACCTCATTTGTTTAAGGTGGATTCCCTTTTGAAAAAAGCATGCTACACCTTGGATGCATGCTAAAGGGCCCCCTACAAGGAGACTTGGTTCAAAAGGTGTTTTGGATGCATCTTGAACGCCTTAGCTCGTGGGTATACTTGAGGAACACTCCAAAATCAGCTTAAACACTTTGAGAAGGTCAACTTTGCCTTTTACTGCACCCAATTCTGAGTTACAGGCTGAAAGTTATGGTGAAAACAAGGTGCTGTGGACACTGTTACTGCAGGTCAAAGTTACAATCAGGTAAACCACAAAGGTGAAAAGTTTTCTTGACTTTTCCAACATTCTAAAATACCAATGGGGAGTTAAAAACCACTTGCATGTGGAGGGGTCGGCTCAAGATGCTTCCAGAGACACAACAAACAGGATGGGGACACTCTGCAGGAGCCACTGGAGGGACATCATGGTGGGGCCCACATACATTATCAACCCTCATGGAGCCTCCACGACCTAAAAGGCTATTTTTAATGAAAAAATAAGTCCCTTATTTGCATAATTTAAGGAATGGTCAAAAGGGAGCCTAACTATGGTTAATTACCTACCCTAGTCAAGTTTAACCTAACCCAAGGTCTTGTACAGCTATAAAAAGGCCTTTGGCAATCACAAAAATACACACACCTACTCCATTGCTGCAAATAAGCTCCTCTAAGGTTAGGGAAGCCCTAATCTCTCTCTCCTCTTGTCTCCCTATCCATTTCCTAAGCTCGCTATCATAAGCGGCACCATAGAGAGAGCATCAATATGCTATTGCTACCATTCTCTTACAAACATTTCTCTTATCATACTCATCCCTAAATAAAGATTGTAGATTTTATATGAGAGCAAGGATATCAAGTTCAATGATCTATCTCATGGTTTGATCAACAAATTGTTGCAATTGGGGTGTCGTCGTCACACTTTTGCTCTAAACGCATGGAAAATTGGTAAGCCTATCTTGGCAGCTTCTCATATTTTGTGCTCATTGGGTTGCTTGTTTGTTGAGAAATTTTTTGTGCACCATGGTGTCTATTTACTTGGCTTCTCTCCTTATGTTGTGTGTAAGTAAGTCTTGGGGCTGCATAGATGGAGAAGAGCTCTCTATGCATGCCGCCTTATGTGTTTAAGTAGTCTCTTCTTTTGGGAAAGGAAAGGAGTTGTCAAGTATTTGTGCATTGTGGTGTTTTGAGTTTTGAGGTTTTGTGATTGTTTTTCTTAGAAGTATATGAGCACTAATATGGTGAAGGTCAATCTTTGCATGTGAGTTTGTGCAGCGTTCAAAGGGATTGCTTAAGGAGTGTGTGTTGAATGGTTGAAGGGCATTTTGTGTTGAAGCACATAAGGAAGGTGTGAGTGTGTGTGTGTGTGTGCGGTTTGTTTTGGTTTCCTTCTTTCTCCATAAAAGAGGGTGGTGCCCCTAAGAAATATGCGTGTGTAGGGTCTCACGGAGTGGTTGTCTGGTGGGAGCCTTGAGTTGAGCCTCATCTCAAAAAATCCGCTCTCACTATATCCGCTGGCAGCAATTCGTCTAGAAATTATGGTGATAAGGGCAAAAAGAAGATGCGTTGCCATTATTGTAAAGCTAATGATCACTTGATCAAGCAGTGTCCTAAGTTGAACTCCAAAGAGGCTAAGAAGAAAGAGGGTGGTTCCACTGCAAATGCTGGTTCCACTACAGATGCAGCCATTGTTGAGTCTTCTGTGAAAGGAGACTGTGATGCTGATGTTGATGCAGAATGGGCTTATAGTACAGAGTGCACTTGCAATCCTGTTGTCCATGATGCATGCATGTCACTTAGTTGTGCTGCAGATTCACATGTGTGGTATTTCGACAATGGTGCTACAAAGCACATTACCTCAAATCGTGAATTGTTCACCTCTCTCGAGTGTGTCCTCCATGGGAATCCAGTCACTTGTGCCAACAATGCCTCTTTTCCGGTTCAGGGGATGAAAAGATTGTGCTTACTGCTGCAAATGGCAATTCTTTTCCACTTGTTGATGCACTTTATGCACATGGGATCAAGAAGCATCTTTTGTCTGTATCTGCACTTGCTAGACTTGGACTTATAGTCAAATTTGTGGATGACATATGTATAGTTCATGATCTCAATTTTGGTAATGAACTTGTTGCATCCGGCCTTTTGTGCTGTGGGCTGTATAAGATCACTTTGTATGACAAGTGTGGATAAAATTTTGCAAATGCAGTTGCAGATTGAAGGGATGTTTCAAATGCAAAATTATCGCATGCACGTTTTGGGCATTTGAATTTTTCCAGTTTGCTGCGTTTGTAGAAATCTGATATGGTTTCTTCTTTGCCACCTCTTGAAGCACCTATCAAACATGTTTGTGAGGGCTATATTTTGGGTAAGATGCAGCGTTTGAAGTTTCCAAAGGATGGTTCAGTTAGGGCCACATGCAGGTTGCAACTTTTGCATAGTGATGTTTGTGGGCCCATGTAGACTCCGTCCTTGGGCAATTACCTGTAATTTGTGACTTTCATTGATGATTACTCCAGGCATGCATGGGTATTTCCGCTTAAAGCGAAGTCCAAAGTTTTTATGTGCTTCAAACAATTTCAGGCTATGGCTGAAAATGTATCGAAATGTAGTATGGGCACTCTCCGTTCCGATCGAGGAGGGGAGTATATGTCTCATGAATTTAATGAATTTTTGGCTAGTCGTGGGATAAAACACCAATGTACAGTTCCTTATACACCTCAGCAAAATGGTGTTGTTGAGAGGAAAAATAGGTCACTTACGAAAATGGCACGATGTATGGTCAAAAGTCAAGTTTTGCCGCATTCTTTTTGGCTTGAGGCCATCATGTGTGCCACTTATGTACGTAACAAGTGTCCTACAAAAGCTTTGCAGTCTCTTACTCCATATGAAGCATGGCATGTGTGGGATGGTTGTCTAACCTCACTATCTTATCTTATTGTAGATTTAGCAAGAACCACAATTAAATTGTGAATCCATGGGACGAAGTTGACTCGACTAGTGCATAGAGGCTACAAGAGATTGTCAATCTCTCGGAAAACAACAAATAACTCGAACTTAACTCAAGCTACACTCAAGTGACTGAAATCACCAAAAGCCAATCGCTCATTGGCAAACAAATCACATTCGTTACAGGATCCAATGATTTCCAAATGTAACAAAACTTCTAGGATATGTTTATAAGACCTAAGCACACATGCTTATGGTCTCAAACCCCACTTTAGGTCCAGTGCCAAAATCGCGATTATTAACAGCAGTGGATTTTTGACCTAGTCGTTTTCGACCTAGAATGCACCTAAATGCTTAGCAATGATGCCCCAATACCCCGCCTATGCTTAGTTTTTGATTTTGAAGTGTAAATTCCTACTTATGATGAAATTAGGCCGCGGATCGACGACACCAAAAGCTACAAAATATTGTGATGTGTTTACGTCAATGCGTAGAGCTCTTACCTGCGGTTGCAATCAACAAACACGATTGCAATGTGACAACCGGGGAGGGAGTAGGAAGCACAAGAAGGAGAGAAGTGAGAGTTGTTAGCTCACGTTGTGTATTTCATTATCCCAAACTTACAAATAACTTACAAAAATTGGCTTTTATACCTTAGCCAAAGTTTTTGGTGGTCAAGACTAATAATTTGGGAGCTCTAACTAAAGATAGGTAATGACAAGTTGATACAATCCGGAAGCTTGTAGCCCGGGCTCATCAATTACAAGGTTTATCCGGAAAAGAGGAGTTATAATATTCTCGATTTATAAAAAATAATAAGTGTTTTTACAATAAGAGCTCCGAAACATGGTATCCATGTTAGCTTGCTACTAACATTCCCCCCCTCCTCGCCTGTGTCATCCCTTGACACAGCTTTATGGGCTGAAATAGTCTTCAGGTTGACGGGGCTGGCGAGGTGGTCTTTAAGCGCATTTAGTGCCTTTTGGTATCTGACTTTCCTCTCTTTATCTGACACTTGCAAGAACTGCATAGTGACTCTGTTTTTCAGCTCCACTGCTGAGTAGCCAACAAATTGTGATGTTAGGTTGCTGATCACTGGCCCAAATATATTCATTCGCCAAGTGAAGAACCCTGTGTAGAACGCTTCCTCAAACGCCAGCATATTGTGAGAGGTAAAAACATACATCTGGCGTAGAAGCCATACAGGACTTCTTCGGAAGGTTGGCCACTGAGAGCATAGCACAAATCTTTGTTACCCTCGAGGAATGACATCCAAGGGGCGCCTGCTTGCTCTGGCTCATGGAATACTTTGATGCAAGTGAGCAGCATTCGGCAGATTTTGTATAACATTGTACATGATAGATCTGGTAGACTTCTGAAGAAGGACATGGCACCCGTTAGGGTTTTCACCATGTACTCTTCTGTCGATGGTCCCTTTGCTGGAGTAGGCAATCTGGGGTAATTCAGCCAAGTTGTCCGCTTCTTTGTTAGTGTCTCATGTGCTTGTCAGGTTCTTACTCTTGGTACAGGACAGAAAGTAGGATCCCGGTAGTGGCGCCAAATGTGGGGCGGTAGTCTACCCTCACTATGCTATCTTATTGCAGATTTAGCGAGAACCATGATAAAATTCTCAATCTATGGGACGAAGCTGACTCGACTAGTGCATAGAGGCTACAAGAGGTTCAAGTTTATCAACTGCTTCATGTCCGCAAACTCTGATTTCAAGAATCTAGCTTAAGTCTGACTTTTGTGATCCATATCTCACCAAAATTGATTTGTGGGGTCTACTTGATATGCTTGACCTTGTGGTATGCTCAAATATGCCAGATTGTCAATTTTTGAAGCAGATGTAAATAATCGTGATTATTTACTCTAGCTAATTTTTTGCAAGTTTTTGTCCGAGCCTTGACACAGATCTGTTAAGCACCTCTACTTAAGGTCTCTAGCCAATTTTCATCAAGTTTGGACAGTTTTTGGTCAAATGGTCATCAGTTTTTTGTCCATAGACTCTGTCTGCAGACTGACTTTGCAAATTTGGTCACAATTTTCAATCCAATGATCCAAATCTCACCAAATTTGGTTTGTGGGCTTATTACAACATGGTAAAGCTAGTGGTATGCTAACTTGGTCAAAAAATTTGAAAAATGGGACAATAGTAAATAATCGCGATTTTTTACTTCTGTCAAATTTTTGCATCTTTTTTTGTCAACTGAGCATGTACACATGTCTATCACATCAATATAAGCCTATGAATCAGATTTCATCAAGTTTGGACTATTTTTTCCCAATCTACACTCAAGTCTACGAAAGTTAGTATGAACTTTAGTTTTTATCCAGTTTTTTGTCGATTTGGTGATCCAAATCCAATGTGCCTTTAAAAAAGTTGTTTGTACACATGTATTGAGTCACAGGTATCAACCTTGGTCAAGTCTGAGCTGAAAGTAAATAATTGCGATTATTTACTTCATGCTTGAAATGAACCATTTTGTACTTTTTCCAAGGACAGTCGTTTCATAAGTTATTTTAAGCCTATGAATCAAGTCAAAAATTAATTTAGCCTAAATTGTCAACAAAAAGCAAATAATCTGAGTTTTGGCCAACTCTTAAAATTTTTACCTTGAAACGTCCTAGAGCTACCCAGTGGTTCATACAACTTTTAAACTTACTCTCCAGTCGGATTGAGTGGTTTGGAGTCTTTTCGTGCTATTTCTAGCCGTAGACCTCAAATACTACAACTTCAAGTACAACTCACAATAATTCTTTCGGAGAGAGCAATGTTTTGAAATCCACCTCGGATCCTACTTACCCTACTCCTAGGTTCTCATGCAATGGGGTTGTGGAAAGTGTCCACAAACACTCATTTTCTAATTTTTTATGGTTTTTTCAGCTTTGATTTGAAGACTTGTCTCGTCTATCAATCATTCTAAAATCCTAATCTAGCTCTACAATCCTACAATCCTAAAGGCACTCTACAAGTACAACTTACCTACAAGCTACCTCTACACAACAAAAGACGACAATCTTAGGCTATGCAGTTTCTAAAAGATAGTTTTTGACTCTAGGAGATCCTAGAGGAAGTTAAAGGATAACTTCACAAGACCCTCATGTTTTTTCCTAGTTTAGGTCTCTTCGATCCCCTGCCATGACGCCAAATGTGGGACGATTGTCTAACCTCACTATCTTATCTTATTGAAGATTTAGCGAGAACCACGATTAAATTGTCAATCCATGGGACGAAGCTGACTCAACTAGTGCATAGAGGCTACAAGAGGTTTTCAATCTCTCGGAAAAGAAAAAACAACTCGAATCTAACTCAAGCTACACTTAAGTGACAAAAATCACCAAAAGCCAATCGCTCATCACAAACAAATCACATCCGTTACAGCATCCAATGACATCCAAATGTAACGAAACTTCTAGGACATGTTTATAAGACCTAAGCGCACATGCTTATGGTCTCAAAACCCACTTTAGGTCCAGTGCCAAAATCGCAATTATTAACAGCAGTGGATTTTTGACCTAGTCATTTTCGACCCAGAATGCACCTAAATGCTTAGCAATGATGTCCCAATACTCGGCCTATGCTTAGTTTTTGATTTTGAAGTGTAAATTCCTACTTATGATAAAATGAGGCCGCAGGTCGGTGACGTCAAAAGCTACGAAATACTGTGATGTGTTTACGTCAATGCTTAGAGCTCTTACTTGCAGTTGCAATGCAACAAACGCGACTGTAATGTGACAACCGGGAAAGGAGTAGGAAGCACGAGAATGAGAGAAGTGAGCGTCGTTAGCTTACACTGTGTATTTCATTAACCCAAACTTACAAATAACTTACAAATATTGGCTTTTATACCTTGGCCAAGGTTTTTGGTGGTCAAAACTAATAATTTGGGAGCTCTAACTAAATATAGGTAATGACAAGTTGATACAATCTGGAAGCTTGTAGCCCTGGGTCATCAATTACAAGGTTTATCCAAAAAATAGGAGTTACAATACTCCCGATTTATAAAAAATAATAAGTGTTTTTACAATAAGAGCTCTGAGAAATGGTATCCGTCAAGACAAGGGCAAGGCCAGGGAGTCATGGACTAGGCCAGGGGCCGGACTAGGCAGTGTGGACAAGGGAATCCGGCTAGGGAAAAGGGCTAGGAGCATTGCCTATATAGTGGGAGGTGGATTCCAGAGTCTAGTCACCTCAGGTCTTTACAATGGTACCAAGAGCCAAGTTGCTTTTTTGGGAAAAGAAGGCGTGAAATCCTTTCTGGATGATCGGCTGTACTGAGGTTTAGTTGTGTACCCAATCGTTTAAACACAGCCCTCCAGTGTAAAGACCTGAGGTGACTAGACTCCGGAATCCACCTCCCAACCTCCCACTATATAGGCAATGCTCCTAGCCCTTTGCCCTAGGCCGGGTTCTCTTGTCCACACTGCCTAGTCCGGCCCCTGGCCCAGTCCATGACTCCCTGGCCTTTCCCTTGTCCTCACATTACTCCCCCCTTAAGGAAGAGTTTTGGTCCTAAAAAACAAAAGTGGAAAACTTCTTCTTAGGAACACTAATGTTTTTCCAAGTGGCACCTTCCTTAGGTCTATCTTTCCACTTGATTAAAGCTTATCCACGTGTGACGTACATGATGACGTGTACATAAATCATGATAATCGAGAATTAGTTCAAGTTCATGCCGTAAGGTAGGAGGTTCAAAGAAATTGACCAGATTTTGTTGGCCAATGACATTGTTGTCCCCATATAACCGCTTACGTAAACGGCTTACATGAAACACCGGATGAATACGAAAATGTGTAGGTAACGATAGTTTGTAGGCACGATCATCCACTCGCTTGAGTATTTTGAAAAGTCCACAATATCGTGGAGATAATTTAGGTGTTGGCCCAGTTTTCAGACTTTCTGAATGCTCTGGCACACGTAAAAATACTTCCTCCCCTTCCTCAAAGGTAACTTGCCGACGTTTCTCATTAGCAGACTTCTTATATTGATCTTGCACTTGTCGGACGTTCTGACGAGCGAGTTTTAGCATATCCATGTGGTCTTGGAGAAAATCCTTAACCTGTTGGAGTTTTTTCGGTTGGCAACCCCACCGTAATAGGTGACCTACGTTGAAAACCATACATGAGCATGAAAGGACTAAATCCAGTCGTGACATGCTTAGCACTATTGTAAGCAAACTCAAGAAGAGGTAGATATTCTTCCCAATCTGATTGTTTCTTGCTAACGTATGCGCATAGCATATCCTCTAGCACTTGGTTAAGTCGTTCAGTTTGACCATCCATTTCTGGATTATCGACTGTACTGAGGTTTAGTTGTGTATCCAATCGTTTAAACACAGCCCTCCAAAAATGACTGTTAAACTTGGGATCACAATCACTGACAATGTTACTTGGCAAGCCATACAACTTGTATAGGTTGTCCACAAATAGCTTGGCTAATTCTGGAGTTGTAATCGTTGATTTGGTTGAATAAACTTACATAGTTTAGTCAACCGGTCTACGACCACCCATACTAAGACATGACCTCGTACAGTGGTTGGTAAACCCACAATAAAATCCATAGAGATACTTTCCCATTTACCATTGGGAATATCTAACGCATGTAAGAGTCCTCCTGATTTTAGGCGCTCTGCTTTGTTAACTTGCCATTTTTGGCAATGCAAGACATAATCTTGAACAAAGCCATGTAAACCTGGCCAGTAAAACTATCGTCGTACGAGAGCATAAGTATTTCTAATACTTGGGTACCCTGCACTTGGACTATCATGACATTCATAAAGAATTTGGCGCCAAATGTCTGTGTCCGTCGGTACACAAACTCTCCCCTTATGGAGTAGGTACCCATTGTCGATGGTAAAATTCTTCCATCGCTGTAGTTCATCAATTGATAGAGGAGAACTGTGTGTGGAGGTTAACGCTACACTACCATCATTGGAGTGAGAAGGATCCCTCATTTGTACATGGCTCCACACTTTGTAATATGCGTCATCCTGCTCATATTTGCTCTTTAGAGAATCCAAAAATTCACTATGAAGTTCCGTGAACAAGAGAGAATTAGTCTCTAGCATACGACTAAGAGTGTCAGCCACCACATTGTATCGTCCTTTACAATATCGGAGCTTGGTGTCATATTCCTGAAGAATCTGAGCCCATCTGGATTTTCAACCCTTCAAATCGGTTTGTTGTGTAAACCATTTAATGCTTTCATGGTCAAACACAATCTCAAACTGAGCACCATACAAATAATGTCTCCATGTTTTCAAGGCAGACACTATTGCATAGAGTTCGCGTTCATAAGTAGAGTAGTTCTGTTGTGCTGCATCAAGCTTCTTTCTTTCAAATGCAATTGGCCGCCCGTTTTGTAGCAGGACTGCTCCAATAGCATGATCACTGGCATATGTTTCCAAAATGAATGGTTTCAAAGGATCTACAATAGCTAGTATTGGAGCTGTAGGTAATGCATCCTTGAGCGTATCAAAACTATGTTGTTGAGCGGGTCCCCACTGAAAAGCTTTGCCTTTGCCTTTCAGTTGGTCCGTCATGGGAATAGAAATATTAGCATAGTTTTTAACGAACCTTCGATAAAAACCTGCAAATCCTAAAAAAATATGTAACTCTTCCATATTTTTAGGAGAAGGCCACTGCAGAATGGTATCCAGTTTGGATTGATCCATGTGTAGCCCAGTAGCTGAAATAACATGCCCAAGATAGTGAATTTCTTCCTTCAGAAAATCACACTTAAATTCCTTGGCATATAATTGATTTGTCCGTAACAATTTGAACACCTACCTCAGATGTTGTAAGTGTTCTTCTTCAGAAGCACTGTATACTAGAATGTCATCGAGAAAAACGATGACAAATTTGCCCAAGTACGGCTTTCAGACACTATACATAAGTGTCATGAATGTTGCGGGCACATTGGTTAACTCAAAAGCATAACCAAAAACTCATAGTGTCTAAACCTTGTTCGGAATGCAGTTTTGGGTATATCAGCAAATCGAATACGTACTTGGTGATAACCTGATCGCAAGTCTATTTTCGTAAAAATACGAGCATGAATGAGCTTGTCGAACAACTCATCCACGCGTGGCAATGGGTACTTGTTTTTAACAGTAACCGCATTTAAGCCACGGTAGTCTACGCACATGTGCATACTACTGTCTTTTTTTCTTCACTAATAGGATAGGAGAATCCCATGGTGAAGAACTGGGTTGCATAAACCCTCTGCTAAGACAGTCAGCAAGCTTACGTTCCACCTCAGCAGCTTCAGAGTAACTCATGCGGTAGGGTGGTTTATTGATAGGTTTACTGCCTGCAACCACATTGATGCTATGTTGCACCGATCGTGTCAGCGGTAATCCTGATGACAAATCATTAGGAAAAACATCGTGAAATTCCTTTAATAAATTTTTTAAATCACTAGAAACCTTTGCTTGTTGAGAAGTAACCATTGGTGGATGAGATGAGAGAGAAGTATGCGGCATTGAGGAATGTTCAATAGATTCAATGTTAGAGAGAAAATGAGTAGAAAACTTGATCTATTTCATTATCAGAAACGAGCTGTATAAGCTGAGCTGTACATATCAGTGGTGAAGAAGGTACATCCTTCTCTCCGAACAACAACACATGTGCGCCATGGGATTCAAACATCAAGCTATTGTGCTCATAGCTACACTTCAGTGATGGTCCTAGGCTATGCAACCATTCCCTACCAAGGACCACGTCTGCCCTCTCCATGTTCATAACCTGAAAATCCAAGGATGTGGAGTAGCCTTTTACTTCCAAAGGTACAGCTCGAACTTGAGTATCCCAGATTTCGGCATCATATCCATTCATCATTGCTACCTTGTATCGGTGGGTTCTCGGAGTTTAAGGCAATTTGAGTTTTTTCACCAATCCATAATTAATGAAATTGTGAGTAGCACCGTCATCTACCAAGATGCGCACCTTGTGCCCTTGCAGAGATCCATACATACGTACTAACTCATGTGGTCTGAAGATCTATTGACACATGGAAGCTGTGAGACAGCATTCATGCACCACCTCGGTGTGTGTTACTTCCACTGTAGAGAATCGTGAGGAAGACTCAAGAGGCAACAATTGCATCGTGTGCACTACTTTCTCCTTGCCATGAGCAGTAGGTTTCCACTTGGGACAATCCTTTTTGCCATGACCGATTCCCAAGCATTGAAAACATAATTTCTCTTTTTTAGCCTTATCAAAATCTTCAGGAAAGAGAGGACCGCTGGACCCCTTGGGTTTTTTAGTTGCTTCAAAATTGGCTACTATAAATTTCCTTTTATTCTACCCATACTGTGTGCGTGTATTACCATGTGTATTAGTAGGCACGTGATTATTATGTGATTTCTTTTCATCTGGATCATCATGAATGTGTGCTTTCACTATGGCCTCCTCAAGTGTTTTGGGGTCTTGAGTCTTGATGTGCTTCTTAAGTTCTGGCATCAGACAACGGCGGATAAACCCACATGCTTGCTGAAAGGTGTCTAGTCCTTCCAACTTTAGGATAACATACTGATAGTGAGAGATATATTCAAGTAATGATGGGTGTTGGCGCATGGAACACGTGTCCCAAGCCGTCCAATTCCGATCTGCCTCATTTGTAAGCAAGAATTCTTTGCAAAACATAGCCTCAAAGGCTGCCCAACTCTGTGGTATGATATTCTTCTCCTTGAGAGACATCCACCACTTGTAGGCCTTGCCTTCCAGAGTCAAGCTTGTTTGCAGTGCTCTGACTACGTTCGGAGTACACCGTAAGGCGTGAATTCCATTCCACTTGCTGAGAAAGATATTCACTGCATCCTTATTGCGATCTCAGTCTTCTCCCTAAAAAGTCAATGGTTTGGTGTTTTTAAACAACTCATCCACCTCCTTTGCAATGAGAGTGTGCAAAGCATCGAGAGATGGACCTTGTCCATGATTAGAAGGGCCTTGCCCTTGTGTAGCAACGTGCTCATGCATATTTGTGTCAACAGGACCCTTGGACTGCTGCTGCATAAATTGTATCACTAACGTAGATAATTTAGTGACGTTTTCATTTAAAGATGCCTTCCATGACTGATATGAGTGTCTAAAGTGCAAAAAATTCTTGAATATCAAGCAGTTCATAAGCGTCGTCACCCGTCGTAGCGTCGCAGGCACTCTCCGTGAGAGCATCCGGCCGCGAGCCATCACGGGCAGGATTAGGCGTATGATGCTCGAAATCAAAAGTCATATTGATATATGAATCCATGGCGACACAGTGCAGTGGAAGGAATAGCAAGAAAAATACCTGAAGTTGAGAAAGAATCCCGTAGTTGTAGGATGCACCGCGAGGTAATTAGCCGTGCTAATGATGTTTAATGGTCCAAACTTTAAGCACCGAGAAATTGGTTGGTAGTCCAAGCTTGTTAATTCACCCGTTCAAGGGTACCGAGTAGATTTGTTGGAGTAGGCTTAAGGTTTCAAGGTGTTTATTGATTCCGGACACCAAGGGGGCAATCGAAATTTTTTTCACTTTAAGATTGTTTGCAGCAAACAGATTGCCTGTTTTGCTCGCAGCTCCTTGCCAATGCTTGCGGCATCTTGCCAAACTCCCCGAATAAGCTCGGTCAATTACGTGGTCCTTAGACCTGTGAGCTGCCCTTAGATGATATTAAGTCCTAAGGCCCTTGGCCTTAGGCATTTAGATGTGAACCCAAAGCTTCACAGAAGCCATGGCTGTCATGCCGATAGCACGCAAGGCAAGAGACGGTGAGGCCGAGCGTTGTGATGAAAACAGGGTTTTGCTCCAGTGTCGAGAAACGCTCACAACGTTGTGAACGGGATGAAAACACACACAGCACCTCTATAACGACCCGACACACACTCTTGGAAAGATACACACACACACACACTATGGGGCACCACTCGGCTTACACAATACCCCTGGCCAAGACATGAAACAAACCTATGGAGTGAGAGGAGAGAGATTATCCACTTGCCCACTCCACACAGAGAGACACACACACACACACACTCAAAACAGCTCAAAGGAGGAAAATTGATGTTGTTTAGACTCAATGAAGCTCAGCCCAACACCAATGGGGCAAATAGTTTACACAGTATTGAGGAAATACACCAGATACAACCACAAAGTTAAGTAGAGGCTTCACTCACCGGAGAAGATTACACAGAAAAATAGCAGAAAATCTGTGAGTAATTTGGCAAAATGGACAGCGCCATTGCGTCCGGAACGCCCAAAAACCCCACCCTACAATGTCACAATGCTCAAATCCCACCTCGGATGAGCAGTTTAGGGCCAAAAAATGCTCCAAAAACAGCAAAAACACACTTGCGACTATTCCTCCTCTCTTCGCCACGTTTTTTCTACTCTTATCTCTCTTTTTTCAGTTCCCACACTTAGCTTTATTAGTTGGGCACCCTTGGCCTTTTAGATGACCTCAAACGGACCCCGAACAGGCCAAAAACTGACCTCGCAGGGCATAGTTGTCACCTTTTTTGCATCATCCGCACACCTGGCACTCAGTTTTTCCAAATAATGCATCCCGCAACCACGTGAAGTGGCCCCAAAAAGTGGTCCTAATGATGACCTTTCTGCATAACTCTCACAAGAAAACACCCACGTTGTGTCCGTATTCATCCACATGCAAGTATTGACCCCGTTCGGCCTCCTGACGCCACTCGATGTCATCTGACGCACCTGCTTACCTCATGTCGTCGGCCCGTGGATAGCTTCCTCGAGAAGTTTTACACGCTACCAACTCCTCCTTATTGTAGAAAAAACACAGTGGTACTGGTAATAGTGAAAATCGATATACTATGTACACCCTGTCCTACCTGTACACATGTGGGCCCCACGTAACCACGTGGCTCTGAAAAATGGGCAGTTCTTTATTTGATGCACCATGCATGTATATGTACATATGCGCAATCCCTTGCTCCAAAAAACTCCTGACATAATTTTCCCATCCCCTAGCCTGCTAGATCATTCATGATCAGCAGTAGCAAAGAGAGATATGAGACTTGCCGCATCACAGGTCTCCTCATCCCTCACCAACACTGCTTGATCCACAAACAGCTCATCTTGCTCCACCATCATCAATCTAGCATGATACAATTTAGACGCAATCCATTTACCCTTGACTTATGTAGAACACCATCCAGGTTAGCCAGCTGATATGTGCCATTTGGAAAACACTCCACTACCTTGAAAGGGCCTTCCCACTTAATTTGAAACTTCTTTTGGAAGGTGTTGTCCAACTTACTATTGTAGCGCAAAACCAAGTCATGTTTCTTGATACCCTTACTTTTGACCTTTTCATTTATCTTTGCCAAAGCCTTATCCTGCATCTGCCCATAATGCTCCAATGCGCTCATCCTATCCAACTGGACCTCTTGTAACTACAAGAGCCTCTCTTTGAATGCATCACTAGGCGGCCCAAGCAACTTCTCTAACATCTTGACCACAGGACCACAGGCAACTCTACCTCCACAGGCAATAGTGCTTCCTTTCCATACACCAAATGAAATGGAGTAAACCCTGTACCTGTCTTCACCAAAGTACGGTAAGCCCATAATGCACTAGGCAATTCCAAATCCCAATTCTTTTCTTGGTGCTCTGTCACTTTAGAAAGAATTTGTACCAACTCACCATTGAATCTTTCATTTAAGCCATTACACTGCCGGTAATAAGGAGTGGTATGCTGGTGCCTAATCTTCATCTTTGTGCATAAGAAGTCTAGCAGTTTAGCTCTAAATCCTGGCCCCTTATCTGAAAGTAGCTCTAATGGCACCCCAAACTTGCAACATATTTCATCATACACAAATTTTGCCACATCCTTTGTAGTGATCTGTTTTACTGCTATAGCGTCTGCCCATCTAGAGAGATAGTCCACTGCCGTCAAGATATAGCTTTTGCCCCTGCTTGTGATAGGTAACGGGCCTATTGCATCAATCCCCCACTTTTCAAACACATCAAATGCCATAATGGTTTTTCGTAGCTCTGGCTTCAACACTCTCTTCCCAAATGCTTGACACCTATTGCAAGACCTACACCAATGGTGAACATCCTTGTGCAAACTAGGCCATACATACCCCTCTTGCAAAATCTTATACACGGTGATCTTTAGAGCAAAATGGGCACCACATGCGCCTTCATGATTCTCTTCCAACACTCTGTAAAGCTCCTCCCGCCAAGGTACACGTCTCAACACGAGATCAGCCCCTTTCATGTATAAGACATCACCAATCAATTTGTACCTGTATGCTCTACGCACAAAGCCATACTTCTTAGACTTTTGAATCTCCTTTGGAATGATTCCTGTTAGCAAAATCTCCTCTTCTTGAGCCAAACTTTCTCGGCCATGATAAAGAGGTAAAGTGGTCCTCAACACGAATAGCTCCCCAATCATGCCTTGAGCTGCTTCATGTGCCTCTCCAATTAGAGCACGTTCAATGTGTCTGATGATCCATGCTTCAAACTTTTTTAACATGCCTTTAATTCTGAAGCACATTTCCTTCAATGAGGTGTTCTTGCTCTTCCACACACCCAGGACTTGCTTCACCACTAACAAGGCATCACCTTTTATGCTCAACCTTCGAACCCCATGCTTCAAACAAATGTGTAATCCGGCTTCCAGAGTAGCATATTCAGCCTCATTGCTACTATGAGCATCCAATTTGAACCCTCTCTTGCATACTAGCTTCCCCTCTGGATCATAAAGTGCTATACCCCCTGAAGCTGCATCATGACTCTTTTTGTATGAACCATCAAAGAACAACACATGTGCATTGCTGATCTGTGGCACTTCTTCAACTACCTGTCTCACCACCTCTTCCTTAACAATAAGGGGATTCTCCTTGTAGGTCAACAAATCAGCTAGGGTAGCCCTTGTACTATCTTCAACTAGAAAAGAGAACTCAAACTCTTGCAGCTCAATTACCCATTTCTTCACCACATTTGACATGTTAGCGCCATTAATTAACTGTGGCAAAAAGGCATAACTCGTCAAGAAAACAAAAGTCGTGGTAGCAAGTAATGACGAAATCGTCGACAAGCAAATATTACACTAGCCATCACTAGCTCTACTTCCGAGAACTTTCTCTCCGCTACCAACTTCACTCGGCTTGCACAATACACTGGCCTCATATAATGGCTGCCCTTCCCCTTTTGCAATAGCATGGCTCCAATGGCATCATCCCCTACTGATACATTTACATAAAACACTTTCTCCCAATCAGGAGCCTGCATGGCTGACAACCCCTCTAACACCTCTTTCACCTCTTGAAACACTTCTTCACACTTGTCATCCCATTGCAATGGATCATGGTTTGCCACTTGCTGTAATGGATAAAGAAGCTGCGAAGACAATGGAATAAACCGTGCCATGTACTTCACTTTGTGTATAAAAGTTGCCAATTGCTTCGTACTCGTAGGTGATGGAAGAAGAATAATAGACTTAACCTTATCTGGATCAGCCTCAATGCCATTTTCTGACACCATATGGCCCAATAACTTCACCCTTGGCTGCGCTAGATGACATTTCTTTGGATTTAGTTGTCCTCCACATTCATCATATCGAGCCAATACCATCTGCAGCTTCTCATGGTGTTCAGCCCTACTGCTATAAACACAGAAGTCATCCATAAAAGCTTTAACACAACTACCAATGAATGGTTCCAACACCCAATTTGCTCTCTCTTGATAGAAGGAAGGTCCATTTGACAACCCAAATGGCAATACTGTGTAGCAATAGCAGCCCCATGGCGTAATAAAAGTGGTTTTTGTGCGGTCTTTAAGAGCAATATTCAATTGAAAATAGCCTGAAAAACCATCACACACATTGTACCTCTCATAACCTGCCACTGAATCCAAGATCTGATCGATGAATGGAAGAGGATATGGGTTCTTCTTAGTGGCTGCGTTTAAGGGTTTAAAATCTACACAAATTCTCCACTTCCCATCCTTCTTTGGACTGACTACAACTGGACTGACCCATTCTGTGGTCTCCACAGGGACTATGAACCCTGCCTTCAACAACTTGTCCACCTCTTCTCGCAAGGCTTCCATTTGCTCTTGATCCATCCTTCTTAGCCTTTGCTGCACTGGCTTAGCACCTTCTTTAAGCTCTATATGCATCTCTTCGCCCTTGAACCCTTTGATCTCTTCATATGAAGTAATGAACAAATCGGGAAAACTAGCCAGCATGTGCAAATATATATCCTTCTCCATAGCTGAGAGGTCTCCACTGATCATTTGTGTCATCAATTCCTGCTTCTTTGACAACTCAACCTTGGTTTGCATCAGCCCTTCAATCACTTCATAAGGCCCTTCACTTTCATCTTCAACCTCATTCGCAAATGCAACTAAACCAAACTCCTGGATTTCTTTGTCCATCAAAAGAAATGCAACATCAGCATCCTCATCACTGTTGGTAGTGCTATCACTGTCCTCATCTATCACCGTGGAAGAGTCTTCATCACTAGACTCATCCTCATCTTCATAAAGCTCCTCCAATAGTTTCCTTGTGTCCATATTATAAAGCTTCTTGGTACATGTCTTTCCATAGGGGCTAATCGTACCATGTCGCCAATCTTGAACATCTCCCACTGCACGTAACCATGGTCTGCCCAGTATAATAGGATATGCTCCCAACCCTGCTGGCATCACATGAAAATCAACCACTGCCTTTGCATCATATGCCTCCACTTCTATGCTCTTTACAACACCCAAGCATTTTACTTTTTCATGGTTTGCCAATCTGATCCGCAAACCTGACACCCCAGCCACTGTGAGACCCATCTTCTCAACACATGAGTGTGTTATGACGTATATTTGGGCTCCGTCATCCACATAAACTTGTCCCAAATTTTTCCTTTTATGCCACACATCTACTATTGGACAAATGTCTGGTAGCTCATCAATTGCCAACACCTTTACTGAACCTCTCTCTGGCTCTTTCTCCATTGGGTTAACCATCCTCTTCCACTATCGCTTTAGCTTAGGCACCATCTCTATAAGCTGCCCAAAAGTAACATCTGCCTTCCTGTTCGTCAGATCCTCCTTCAAGTCATAGCTTAATTGCCCATCCCCTAGTGGAAAATCTGAAACATGGAACTTTCGACGAGCTCTCCTTTTCCTCTTGGCCTTGACATCCTCACCTTCATGGCTCTTTCCTTTCTTCTTACTAGGACCTGGGGCATTAATTCTTCCTTCCTTGTCCTTTGTCGTCCTCTTCCCAATAGGCATCACTAATGTATCCTCTAGCTTTGATGCCTTCTCTAAGGTAACCACACTTAACATTTTTGTCTTTCCCTTTTCCTCATGGGTTAATCCACTGGTTCCTTCATCTCCCTTAATTTCGATGCCATAATCATTTGACCTAGTTAGCACATGTCTTGGCAATGGATACATGTCTCCCCCCATCCTTGGTGGCTTATCACATTGCGGGCTGATGTGACCCAACTCTCCACAATTGTAACATGTGGGCGTCTGCCTCCAAAACCTACCATTCCTAGGCCTTTCTTCACCTCCTGGATGATTTGCAAACCTCCCTCGACCTCGATTATTTCCCACTTGACCTAGCATGTTTAGGCTGAGATTCTTCATCAAATCTACCACTTGCCTTATGTCTTGACTTAGCCCATCATCTTGCACCGATGTAGTGACCACTGCTGGCATAACCTGAGTAGTAACAGGAACCACTGTTTCATGATGAACCCCTGCCATGCGACCTTGTAAAGACTCTAGAGGCTGAAATTCAGACCTCATGGGCAAAGACTCCACCCCTAACTGGCTCATTTTCCTCAACTTCCACTCTTTGTTCCTTGCTACCGCTAGTGCATCTTCATATGTCCTAGGCTTCTTTAGCTCCACTCTCCAACGTATATTCTCCTAAAGACCAGCCAAGAACCTGTCCTTCTTCACCATGTCAGGTGGGGGTACTTGTGGTGTTAAGGCCTTGCACATCCGCTCCCATGCCAATGAGAACTTACGTATGTACGCATCTACTGGCTCACCTTCCTTTTGCACTAAAGCCTGTACTTCTTGCCACACTTTGTCAGGATCTTCTATCTTCACAAACTCCACTACTAACCCATGCCGTAGATTGTCCCAACTCAATCTTACACGTGGATCAGCCACATGCAACTCCTCTTCAAATGATTTAGACCAAACTCGTGCATCACTCTTCAAACAAATTTGGAGAAGACGTAACATTTGCGCAGGGTCATGAATCTGGTTGCTAATGCAGGCAACCTCCATCTTTTCCAAAAATTCTTCCACATCTTCATCACTTCTTCCATGAAACTCCGGATAAGAGAAAGGCATGGCTACCCAAATTATGATGCTTTGAGAACCCCTTTGAACACACGTGCAAGAACCCAAAACTTTTGACTGACTCAATTCCAAGAAACTTCAATGGAGCTCAACTTTAGATAAGGACAAACACATGCACATCAAATGAGTTTTCATAGTTAATCATCCGAATTACAACAGGCAAAGGACATTCCAGGATCTCTCTTAATCTTCTCGGCCCGAACATAAAGACTATGCGCTGCTGGAAAAAAATCTTCCCGGACACATGAACATTTATCTGGATTCTCTGAGTTAAATGAAAAGGAGTGAATTGAGGGCCATTTTGATGATCCATTAAAGCCAACCATGAAGCTCCCAAGAAGGCACACCTGACTTAACTTCTGATTTTGCCAAAATTTCAACAGCATAATAGAATAAATGGCTCAAAAGACCAAGAAACCAGCCATCATAACTTGGAAAAATTTTGACAGAGCTTCCCCAGAAGTAGAGCAGTAGGAACCCAAAATATAGACTGTATATATAGGCATAAACTGTCAACAATAGAACCCGAGCATCAAATAGGACTCACTAGTACATAGCCTATGGCGAGGTCACGAAAAGGGTGCTCCAGCTACCTGTATCACCGAAAGGATCTCCACATTTGAGAATCCCCCAGCTCAATAAAAACCTCACGCTATCGACCCTCACACGAAGGCTAATGCAAATCGCGTATAGTCAAGTCTCAGAAATGACTATCTTCCAGACCAAGTCTCAGAAATGGCTGGGACTGCCAAATACAACCAAGTATGGCTCCATAAATGCGTACAATGGCAATTTCCACAAGTAACGTACAATCCAGCAGACAATGCACTGAAATAGGCGCCAAGTGATGCATACCCACAACAACTGCAAGTGACACCAATACTAGTATATCACTGTACTCTAGCTACCTGTACCTGTGTGAATCACTTGTACCTGTCCCTGTAACCTGTAACCTGTAACCTGTAACCTGTAGCCCCGAATCTCGAAGCTTGAAGCTTGAAGTAGAAGGACTCGAAGAAGATCCTCCGTGGGGGCGCCAAAAGAATGTGAGCGGGATGAAAACACACACAACGCCTCTATAACGACTCGACACACACTCTTGGGAAGATACACACACACACTATGGGGCACCACTCGGCTTACACAATACCCCTGGCCGAGACATGAAACAAACCTATGGAGTGAGAGGAGAAGATTATCCACTTGCCCACTCCACACAGACACACACACACACACACACACACACACTCAAAACAGCTCAAAGGAGGAAAATTTCTGTTTTTTAGACTCAATGAAGCTCAGCCCAACACCAATGGGACAAATAGTTTACACAGTATTGAGGAAATACACCAGATACAACCACAAAGTTAAGCAGAGGCTTCACTCACCGGAGAAGATTACACAGAAAAACAGCAGAAAATATGTGAGGAATTTGGCAAAATGGACAACGCCATTGCGTCCGGAATTCCCAAAAACCCCACTCTACAATGTCACAATGCTCAAATCCGACCTCGGATGAGCAGTTTAGGGCCAAAAAATGCTCCAAAAATAGCAAAAACACACTTGCGGCCGTTCCTCCTCTCTTCTCCACGTTTTTTCTGCTCTTCTCTCTCTTTTTTCAGTTCCCACACTTAGCTTTATTAGTTGGGCACCCTTGGCCTTTTAGATGACCTCAAACGGACCCCGAACAGGCCAAAAACTGACCTCGTAGGGCATAGTTGTCACCTTTTTTGCATCATCCGCACACCTGGCACTCAGTTTTTCCAAATAATGCATCCCGCAACCACGTGAAGTGGCCCCAAAAAGTGGTCCTAATGATGACCTTTCTGCATAACTCTCACTAGAAAACACCCACGTTGTGTCCGTATTCATCCACGTGCAAGTATTGACCCCATTCGGCCTCCTGACGCCACTCGATGCCATCTGACGCACCTGCTTACCTCATGTCGTCGGCCCGCGGATAGCTTCCTCGAGAAGTTTTACGCGCTACCAACTCCTCCTTATTGTAGAAAAAACACAGTGGTACTGGTAATAGTGAAAATCGATGCACTATGTACACCCTGTCCTACCTGTACACATGTGGGCCCCACGTAACCACCTGGCTCTGAAAAATGGGCAATTCTTTATTTGATGCACCATGCATATATATGTACATATGCGCAATCCCTTGCTCCAAAAAACTCCTGACAACGTCATTGCGCTCCTGTTGAGCCCTTCCGCGACCAATTTCCTGCACCTCCACCCAGTGACTTCTCCTTCCCAAGCCCCCCTGTACACGCTCGTCCACTCCGGCGACAAGCTTTAATCAAGTGGAAAGATTGAACTGAGGAAGGTGCCACTTGGGAAAACATTAGTGTTCTTAAGAAGAAGTTTCCCACTTTTGTTTTCGAGGACAAAAACTCTTCCTTAAGGGGGGAGTAATGTCAAGACAAGGGCAAGGCTAGGGAGTCATGGACTGGGCCAGGGGCTGGACTAGGCAGTGTGGACAAGGGAATCCGGCTAGGGCAAAGGGCTAGGAGCATTGCCTATATAGTGGGAGGTGGATTCCAGAGTCTAGTCACCTCAGGTCTTTATAGTATCCGTGTTAGCTTGCTGCTAGTAGCATCATAGAAAGCCTTCTATTGAGCACATACGTGTTTTTGGCTATTTGGCATATGCTTTCGTGCCACAAACACAACGCAGAAAATTGGATGATAAGGCTGTCAAATGTATTTTTGTTGGTTATAGTGCTGAAAGCAAAGGTTACAGGTTGTATCATCTGCAAACAAAGCGTATTCTAGTTTCATGGGATGTAGTGTTTGTGGAAGATTCTATTCAGCCCTTGTTGTCATGTACTAGAGACAGTAATGTAAGCTCACAAGACATTCATGACACTTTGTTTCCTCTTTTCAGTGGTGGAAGTTCGAATGTAAATTCCAATGAGGAGAATGTATAGCCTATGGGGGTTTCCGAAAATATTACAAATCAGCCTATTACTGATGCAGATGTACATGATGTATTTGATGAGGAAAGGGCTGAAAATGAGTAGGCTAGAGGTATGCCAAAATGGCTGGTGCATACTTTGCGTGACAATAAAATGGATGCACCTTTGTCTAGTTGTACTCGTTCATGCTCTTGCCATGCATCTTATGCATCAGATTGTTATGCTTTGGCTGTGTCTAGCTTACATGATGTTGAGGAACCTCTCTCTTTTGACGATGCTGCATTACATAAACTTCCTCAAATATGTCACCATTCAAGAAAGGACAAGAGGACAAAGTGTGCAGATGTAAGAAGGCTTTGTATGGGTTGAAGAAATCTCCTCGTGCTTGGTATGAGAAAGCTGACACTCATTTGGTCAAACGAGGCTTTCGTAACAATCCAACAGAAAGCACATTGTATGTCAAGCGTGAGGGAGATGTACTTCTCATTGTTGTTCTTTATGTGGACGATTTACTGATCATTGGTCCCAATGAGGCACACATTGCTGAATCTAAGGCTGATTTGAATGCTACTTTCAAGATGAAAGACTTGGGGCTGTTGCATCATTATTTGGGCATACAATTTAAGTAGTGTGATGGTGGTATTGCCTGGTGTCAGAAAAGTTACATAGAGACATTGCTATGTAAGTTTGGACTTGAGGATTGCAAACCTATTGCCACTCCCATGGAAACAGATTTGAAATTGACTCTTCATGATGCTGGTGATCCTGCATATGTCACTCTTTACCAAACTATTGTTGGATGCCTCATTTATGTATGCAACATGAGACTAGATATTCAATTTGCAGTCTCACAGGTCAGCAGATTTATGCATATCCCAGGGTCCAAGCATTGGCAGGCTGTCAAGAGTATTTTTCTCTATTTGAGTGGCACTTTACATCTTGGCTTGTTTTATCCCAAGGGGGGATCATCGCCGCCAGACTTACATGCTTTTTCGGACTCAGATTGGGTGGTTGTTTTGACATGCGAGTGTCGACAAGTGGTTTTTGTTTTATGTTGGCATGGTTGAGCAAAAAGCAACCTACTATGGCCACTTTGAGTATCATGTATATCATGTATATCATGGTTGAGCAAGAAGAAACCTACTATGGCCACTTTGAGTTGTGAGGCTAAGTACAGGGTAGTCTTCACAGCTACGGTTGAGTGTGTATGGCTCGGACACCTTATGGCTGATTTGGCTGTTGGACAGGACACTACCAACACTATCTACACTGACATTCAAAGTGTATTGGCAATTGCGAGGACCCCAGTTCATGCTCGCACAAAGCACATTGAGGTGCATTACCACTATGTCAGGGAGAGACTCTCAACAAGAGAGATCAGCTTGGATTATGTGCCAACATAGGACAATCTTGCAGATCTTTTCACAAAGGCATTGTCTCATGAGAAGTTCGAAGCTTTCTGTAAAGCTTTGGGCTTACTCCCCTTTGTGGATTGATCATGTCCTCAAGGCTTGGCACTTCCCTTTACTCATGTGCCAGTTCTCGTTCACCGCATCACTCCAGGGGGGATTTGTTACCATTTACATGTGGTAGTGATGTGTGTGAACACACTAGGACCACCGAGGAATTTTTTCCCTCTTTAAGAGGTTTTTTTTCCCGTGCATTGTAAATAATACCATTCATTCTAGGGCAATCTATCTTTCCATTGCACACTAAGTAATATACTCTCAGTTGTGTGCCTTGAGCTTCCTTCATCTTCTCCAAGCTGTGTCCGTTTCTCTGCAACCCTAATTCCAACACCCCACTTAGAAACGAGTGATATTTGGAACAATGTCACATGAGGTATGGGTACTTGTTTCTGGCATTTTTTACAAATGAGTGAACATCACTCCTCATGGTTGGCGAAAATACACCAAGTCTCAAGATCCGTTGCATAGTTTGGTCTTTCGCAAAGTGAAGTCCCACTATGGTAATATGTGCTTGAATTAGGTATTGGGTTTTATCTTCAGGGTTAATACACAAAAGCAATATTCCATCCCGATTTCTTTTGTATAGCCTTCCAGCTAGTAATTGACACATAGCCAATTGCCCAACTAATTCGGTTGTAATAGAAAGTGGTATTTGTGAATGGACTTGAGCTATGGTCATCAATGAAACCATATTTTATGACCATCGGGGTATCATTTCCACAGAGAACAGATATGCATCTGGTAGATCATTCTATATCCCTTTCGATGGTTCTCCTGAAATAATCATTCATAGATGATCTGCTCTTTGGTGAGTGATGCCCTTTTTCACAACTATAGTGAAATCAAATTCCAAAAGAATAATGAACCATCTCACTATTCTTCCTGTGTTGCATGGCTTGTTGACCAAGTACAATAAGGCTTGGTGGTCCACAATAAACACAAAATTGTTAGCTAATAGGTCATGTCTATACTTTTTTATGGCATAGATCATTCCTAATCCTTCCCTTTTCGTGGTTGTATAGTTTTTCTCTACCATATTCAGCTGTCTACTAGCATAAAAAATAGGAAAATCAAAATTTTTGTCTCCTGGTTGAGCTAGCATATACCCAATGGCAAAATTGGAAGCATCTACATGTATGTGAAATATCTTATTCTAATCTTGTGCTTTCAATATTGGGGCTGAAGTGAGAGCTTGCTTTAGCTTCATGAAGGATTCTTCACACTCATCAATCCATTCAAAGAGTGTAACTAAGTTGTATGGGTTTTCCAATTATAGCGTACATGTAAATGAATCATCTGTAAAATCCACAATGTCCCATGAAAGCTTGAACCCTTTTGATTGTTGTCGGTCTAGGCAATTCAACAATAACATGAATTTTATCCATATTATTAGCTACGCCATTTTTAGACACTATATGTCCAAGAATTTTTCCTTGTCTGTCCATAAATGTGCACTTTATAGGAGTTAAGCAAATCCTATAAAGTTTACATTTTTTGAATACCTTTTTAAGGTGTTCAAAATGATCAGCCCGGATTGATGGATGTACACATAGATCATCCATATATACTTCCAAGAAATTTCAAAGATATTCCTTAAAAGCATGGCTCATCAACCTTTGAAAGGTGGTAGGAGCATTAGTTAACCCAAAGGCATAATCCGATATGCAAAAATACCCCATTCAACTGCAAAGGCAGTTTTATGTTGATCTTTGGGGTCAGCCAAGAGTTGATTATATCCCGAAAAGCCATCTAAAAAGTTGTAAGTTTTTTTTCCTGCAACTTGTTCTAAAACATGCTCAGTGATTGGAAGAGGAAAGTTGTCTCTAATGGTAGTTGCATTCACTTTCTTGAGATTGACACACACTCTTAATTTTCCATTTTTCTTGGGTACTACCACAATTGGAGACACCCAATCTGTGTGTTCAATTTCATAATGAATTTGGCTTCCTTGAGATTTTCTATCTCTTCTTTGATCTTTCTGGAAAATGTTTCATTATAAGTATATGGCCTCTGTCTGCTTGGTTTCACATCATCTCTCATAGGTATGGTATGCTGACAGATTTCTTGATCAACACCCTTGAGATCCTTATAAGACCAAGCAAAGACATCCCGATATTCTTTCAGTAAGCTTAACAAAAGCTCTTCTTCTTCGTCCGTTAGGTCGTTTGCAATGTAGGTAGGTCTATGCTCTTCTCCTAGTTTGGCTAGATCTATCTTTTTTGCGTTTTCAGGTCCTTCGTAGGACGCACCCTGTTTTCTTATTTCCCTGACATGTTGCTCGACTATGATCTTTCAGTCTTGGAGAGTATATTTTTTGTAATGGGTGAAGGGGATCGGGGAGCACCACAGATGGAGAGTGAGAGAGAGAGAGAGAGAGAGAGAAGGAGACACACACACGATGTGAGTGGGGAGACTGTGAAGTGGCAACTCCCCCTATACAGTATACTCACTATAAGTATAGGGTAACAGTGGGCGGGCGCCCATGACCTGGGCGACCGGTCAAGGCACATAGGCCTTAACCCCAACAACCTCCCACTTAAAGGCCAATGTGCCTTTAAGCAAGATCTACTAGTGTACAACTAATAGAAGGTGAGATATTCTCTCAACCTATGCCCACTGACTCTCGATGAGCTAGTGCATCTGGCTCTACTGATAGACAAACATCCCGCTGTGGAAGCCACACAGAGCTAGCTCCAAGCTCTGCAAATAGTCTACAAGAGCTCATGCACTCCTACAAGTATCGGTCCAATACCTGCAAATCTCCCCTATGCTCTATGCCGAGATCAATCATCGAACAACTAATCAACCCTGTTGCAAATGCTCCCACTGCAGCTGCTATATCGGGCCTCGAGATCAGCATCTCGTACATGAGGACACCGAACGTTGATGCAACCCTGGCAACCTCTACCACCTCCAACTCAGAACTCAACTCATGGCAATCCTGTCCCCTATCATAGAGACCATGGCACTCTGACTCCGAGCTCTGGAGTGACTCCTCGTGCCCACCACATATCACATGTGTACCAAGAGTATCCATCTGTCCTGAATCTGCATCAAGTTCTGGCATAAGAATATCAAGAAATGACTCCACAATAGCCGACATCTCAGCATCCATGTGAGTCATCTCTGTCATCACCTCTGATGACTCATCCTGCTGTGACTCACTAGAGCTATCCCGCTCTACCTGTGCATCCGTAGACGCAACCTGCACAACAAGGTCACTGCTCTGCACTCCATGCAAAGCATCCTGTAACCCACAAGCAAAAGAGACTCGCTTGCTCTCTCGCTCTCTACCTGGCTGCATGATCACAGAGACAGCACCGTCTCTTGCGTGATCCACATGCAATGGGTAACCTGTACCACTCCTGGCACCTCTCGCAATCACTAGCGAACCCAAATGCATCACAAAATCTCTCTCTCGTAGCGAAATCTGACATCCACAATCTCTAAGCTGACCAATCGAGATCAAACTCACTGTCAAATCTGGTACATAGCGCACATGTCGTAACAAGTAAGATGCACCACTCGGTAATGACAGTCTCACATCTCCTGCACCTACTATCGCATGCATCGATCCATCGATCAAACGTACACTGCCAAGCATCCCGCTAGAATAGCTACAAAACCATGCACGATGCGGCGTGACATGAAACATAGCATCTGCATCTAGCAACCACTGCGAAGGGAGTGCACTATCCACATGTATAGCATCTCGTGCATAGCTCGAGGTAAAAGTGACATCCCCGTCACTAGTATACTCCGACACTACATCTGCCTCAACTGTCAAAGCAACTGAGTCCATGGCATCACTACATACATCTCTAAGACTGCCATGTCTCCTACGATGTCGCATACGATGAAAACAGCGTCGTCTAACGTGTCCAGAATGACCACAATACCAACATGTCACCTGTCGGCGTGCTCGTGAATGTACATGTCTCACACGAGTCCGTGATGACTCAGATCTATCATACATATCATGTAATCTGCGCCAAAGTGCTCTCGAAGTAGTCTCATACATAACAAGAGCATATATAGATTCTTGAAGGTGCAAAGAGAGCGTAGATAGTGCCATCTCCTCTAGCTCCTGCCACTAATCGTCAGACATGTTTGAAGGTCTACCTACATCACCACTCAATGGTCGATGCAACCCTCGTTGTGTCAATGCATCAAGCATACACTCTCTCCATGCTGCAGAGTCTGACCCATCAAACATGCGCATCTGTGAGAGGTCACAATCTGATCGATCACCTGTCTCTACCATGAGCACAATGTAGCAAACTAGAAAGCAAAACCACCTCACCAACAACACCTGGAAACTGTCTACCAATATGGCCAAAAACACAATGTAAAACCTGTGAGACACACTCCAAAATAGAGCTCCCGCAATGCCAATACAAGCCTCGCATGCTCTAGTATCACACTGCAATCTGTGAGCTAATTAACAAGTCCACACTGTGCGGTATTGATGCATACACACGCACAAATCTCCCACCTGCAGAGAACACCGCACGCAAATGCTGAGTGCAACCTGCAATCTCTACCTAGATCGCATAAATGATACGCATAAAACTCCTGGGAAAAATTTGCCAGAGTTTCGACGCACAATGGCTATCAACACAAAATAACCATTGTCCTGTAAGCTCAATACAATGAGCAATCAATGCGCATCAAACTACACTCAACATACATGCATAAGCTCTGCAAAACTATGGCAAACAATGCTCGAGATCACAAGACTCTCCCACCTGAGAGCAAACCACTGTCTCAAGCAAAGAAAGATACACAACTCCTCACTCTTGTGAGAGTGGATACAAAAACACAAAACTGTGTACAAACTGACAACACCTGTCAAAGTGAGAGTAAACACTCGATCACAAACTATGGCGAGAATCTGGGAAAAATCCTACAGAATTTCCCCTGAAAACTGAGCAAAAAACTCAAGTACAATCTCTACCATAAACCATAACACTACTCAATGCCAATGAGTAGAAATGCCAAAATGGCTCCACATTTTCACATACAATGGCAATCCGCACTCAACGTACATCAACCGAGTGACTGCGCATAAGCAAACGCCAAAAGATTTGCAATCCAGAAACTTGATCAATGCGAAAACAATGCTCTCAAGAGAGCTTACCGGCACTTGAAAGTGCTCGCCAAAATGCATATATAATGGGCATCAACCATGTGCCATAACCATATGCAAACCATCTGCAAAGACCATGAATCCAAGCACAAAATCACTGCCAAAGTATTTTGTGAAAACCAGTGAAAGAAGCTCCACCTGTGTGCTCCAAAAACCTGCGTCTCTCAAGAGACCGCTTCGGTGGTGTGTAAACGCCTCCGTACTTCGTTGCCCAAGTCTACCAAAAAACCCTCAAACCACAAGCTTAACACAAGCTGCAATTGCATCTTCAGCTCAGAATTTATGCACTCAACTTCAAGCATCTCCCGTGCTTCCAAAAGTGCATCAAACTCGCACACAATGCGACAACAGAAAAACTGGAATTTCTGTATATAGTCAGTCTGAGCTGAATAATAGCAAAACGGTGAGGAATTTGCAAAAAGTTTCTTCTGCAAAGTTGTAGACCACGTCGAAACGGATGGGCAAAGTGGACAGAATTCTCAGATCTGCATTCTACAAGGAGAAAAACGAATCTGAAACCGTGCTGCTACGCACACAGTTTTAGGGCAGCACCTTCACTTACACACAATCTTTCACACTCCTTTCTGAGCTTCCACAAGAGCATACATCACTCTCAACTGAGCTCACAAGCTCGCATTGAATTCTCACAAAGCTTCCAAGCTTTCTTAATCTCTCTACCGTCGAGAGCGAGCGAGCTATCGCCTCGAAGCTCTCAAAGCCGTCGTGCTCTCCGCGGTCACCATAGCTCTGATACCAATTGAAGGGGATCGGGGAGCACCACAGACGGAGAGTGAGAGAGAGAGAGAAGGAGACACACACACGATATGGGTGGGGAGACTGTGAAGTGGCAGCTCCCCCTATATAATATACTCACTATAAGTATAGGGTAACAGTGGGCGGGCGCCCATGACCTGGGCGACCGGTCAAGGCACATAGGCCTTAACCCCAACAATGGGATGGAACACTCATTACATCTTTACCTTCCTACTCGGTAATTTCCATTTCTGTGGTGTACATCTCCTTTAGAGATTTTTTTAACTCTTGATATTTCTTTTTTCGTTCAAGTTGTGTCATGGTTGAATCTTTGTCTTGGTATTTAGGTTTTGCTTGAGTTTCATTTCTCGTTTTTCTCAATGTTTTTGATATTTCTTGCTTTTTGTATAAAGGATATCTACCCGTGATTTTGTCTTTGACACAATCTTGTGCATCTATCTGCATCAAAAAATGTGTTCTACTAGAGAATGATGGCATGGGTTTAGATTTTAAGTTTCTGGTGTCTCTTTTTCTTCTATACCATTTTTGTCTTCTAGGCTTTTGGTTTGGAAAGTCAAAAAACTTTTCCTCCCCTCCTTTCATGAGTAGTTTAGCTCTCACATGTTCTTTTTCCGACCCCGAATCATCTAAGGTAGCTGAATGTTCTTCTAACTCGTATGTTGCATCATAGTAGAGGTGTGAAAAGACTTGTTGAGCTTTCATCAATTCCTTGGGTTCTTGAATTTCATCTTCAATGTGAAGGGTTGAGATCATTTGTATGGGAATTATGTCATAGCCATCCTCATTGAAAAATTGAGTAGGCATAGACGTATTTACACACACATCCATTGTTGCTAAAATTTGAGTCTTCTCAAATGGCTCAAACAAATTCTCCGGAAAGAGTTTAGGTATATAGGCTTTATCTCTGCAATCCCTTTCTATGATACATTCTTCTCGTTTTAAGCTCCCATTTTCTGAGGCTCCACACATCCAGATAGGTGTGTCTTTGTTTAACCAAAATGGAATCTTTGTTTCAGTCAAAGAGACTGAGTCAAATTCTTGTATGGGTGTTTTCATGACATCTCTATAAGTGTGATCTTTTAGATTAACCCTTGTTATTGATCCCACTTGCTTCGAGTACAGGTAGTTGTCTCCCCAATCCTGGATGAGTTGTACTTGTCGCATGAAAGGTCTTCCCAAGATGATTCATAATTGAGTTTCTTTCCAAAGTCCACTATTGCAAAAGTATGTTGATAATCATTCCACAAGAACTAACTATCACTTTTTCAAGCTGTCATAAGGGTCTTTTGATGTGTCCATCAGCCAATTGCAATTTCATTTGAGTTTGTCTAATGGATGGTTTTCCCCATGATTCCCATATTGCCTTCGTGGCTATGGCTATGCCTGCCCCACTATCCAATATTCCCATGGTTTCTACATTATTATATCTCACTGGAAGGGTTGTGTTTCCTTCTTCCCCTTCGTAGTATTCTCCGACTTTGTTCATTGGGACGGATCTAATCTCTTTGTTATCCATTTTTTTTTTCAATCTTCCCAATTTTTTTGCGATCAACCCTGTTATCCCCACCTTCTCTAGAGTTTTTTGTAGATCATTCCATAAATATGGTCTAATTTTTAACAGTTCTCCTAAGGTAAGAGTGCATTGAATGGGTGTAGACATGATTGAATGTATGTTGTCTACCTCTAGGGTCTGTTCTGCTCTTTTTATCTAAGTGGTTTTACACACTATGGATTCGTCTTTGTTATCTCTCAAGTAAGAGGGTAGTGTTTTCAAAGTCATTGGTTTAGACATTCCTGATGCTTTAGAGCCGCAATCCAGAGAAGGGGGGCAAGGGGTAGGTAGAGGGAGAGGGTGAGTGGGCAAGGGGTAGTGAGGGATTCGAACCCTCGGTAAACAGGAGTCTACATAGCATTTCCAGTGCTACACTTTAAACCACTCAGCCACCCATGCAGGAACACTTTAAAGATCTAAGTGCACTTGTCTTCAAGGATGAAGATGGCACTCCAGCAGATACATATGATGATCAGGGACATCATCAAGCTTGAAAATAGTATGGTTTTTGTTGTATCCTGTCTTAAGGAAGCTTTGTGAAGGGAGTTTGCTAGACACATAGGAGAGCTTTGTTCTGGTTGGAGAAGCAGATGGGGTTGATGATGAAGGTTGGTGAACTCACGTTGGGGGGATTTCTTTCCGCTTCTATGATTCTTCATAGGCTCACCAAATCCAAAGGCTTCCACCAAAGGCGTATCAGGAGTAGCTTCTATGACCTTCAATCTTTGAACTGTCTCAGGTGGCTCATTAATTTTAGTTACTGTGGAAACATTGGAAGAGAGTGTACCTCTAGGCAAGGAGTGAATAGAGACTCCATAACAGGGCATAGATTTGGTAGCTTCCAACCACTCCAGAATGGGTTGCATCAGCGAGCCAGAAGTATGTTCCACATTGCATCGTTTCCCCAGTCATGAAGTGCTTCAGTGTGTCGTAGCCATGGTCTTCCAATGAGCAAAGGAAATCCGCCCTCATCCTGGGGAAGACGAACCACAACAAAATCCAAGTTAAAAGTAAAGTCTTGTACCTACAGAGGCACATTGTCCACTATGCCCACTGGGTAGACTGTCCGCTGGTCGGCCAATGTAACTGTGAAGGGAGCAGGGCAAGTAGGCTGTAGACCTAGAACTAGCATAGTGAATTCGGGCATCAAGTTGATGCCATATCCACCATCCACTATCACTCCTGAGAATTGCCGACCCAACACGGACACTGTCAGGCGAGGGTTTCTATAATCAGTGAGTGGAGCAGCGGGATTGGATATCATATAAGACTCTAATGGTCGAACAGGGAGGTGCCCGCCACTAGGACTTACTCCGGGGTAAAGTGACCAAATAACAGCAAGGGTGTCACTTCTAAAATTCGCATCTAGTCGCAGCATGTCATAGAGGGACACTTGTTGGAATGTGTTCTTCAAGACTGTCTCTGCTGTGAGCTTTTCCTGTTCTACCAGTGGTTTCTCGGGTACCTTGATCTTTTGTAGATCAAAAACTGCTTCTAAGAAAGCTTCATCAATATCGGAGAGCAAAGATTTGGATTCTTTCATGGCACTAGGGGATGGCTTCTTAACAGCTGAAGGCAGGGTATCCACTGGTGTGAGAATGTGTGGGGGAGTTGAACTTGCTGGAATGCTAAGACCGAGAGCGGCTCTCTGGGCCCAAGTGAGGACGCTTGATGTCTCCTCTGCCAACTGCAGCGGCTTATTTTGAGGGGAAACCACGTGGGTAGAAGGGGGCGGCTGAGAAACGGTGCTAACTACTATCAAATTGAGATTGGGAAAGGCAAACTCATTCTGGCTTTGACTTGGGTTCGAAGCTGTGGATGCACGAATTTTAGGGCAATCCTTACTGTAGTGATCCTTCATTTCGGGGCAATGACGGCAGAGGGGACCCTTATGACAGGGAGCATTTGCTTTGGTAATGCCCATATTCCCCGCATCTGTAGCACAAAATGGGCCGATTCAAAGGGCGAGGTGGTCCTTGCTCCTGGTGCATGGAGTTGGAGGTGGAGGCATAGAAGTTTTGAGGTGATGAGGGAGCATGAGTATGATAAAAGCTCTGAGAGGAAAAAGTACTTTGCATACCTTGCATAGGAGGGGCTGTCAATAAAGGTGGCATATGGTGTGGATGGACACAAGGAGAAACCATGTTGGATGCAAGTGCTGGCCCTTGTTGAAGAGTAGGACCAAGACTTTGTTGTATTTGTCGCAATCCCTTGAGGTAGTAACAGTCCTTGTCCTCATGTCCAGATTTTTCACAGAAGTGGCAGTAAACCCGAAGGGGGCATTCCTGTGGAGGGTGCCCTGGAGAGCGGCATGAGCTACACCAAACCGTAGCCTTAGTATCTTGCTGACACTTGAGCTCTTCTAGCTCGCGCTTGATCTGTTCCAATGCCTCGTGGTGTGGAGGCTTGTCCTATCTAAGAGAGAAGGACCTCTCCTCTTGAAGAGATTGTTGTAACTTTAGGGCTTCCAGTTCCCTGCGTAAAGAAGTTAATGGATCAACATGACCTTCCGAAAACACAGAGGGGGTCTCTATGTGAGGGGAGTTGTTGAACATCTTCCTAGCTCCCTCTATCCTAGTAGCAGCTGCGATGAACTCCTCCAGAGTGGCGTTGGGTTGGAGACTCTCTCGGAGTTTTTGCTGAGAAGTTTTGGGAAGCGCCTTCTCTATCCACTTCTTAACCATAAATTCACCCGGTTGTTGGGGAAGCTTGGCAAACAGAGACTTGGTTTTAATCATAAGTTCTGCAAAAGCCTCCTCTGGCTGGAGCACCATGTTTGCCAACTCATCCAAAACCTTCTCCTGGTAGTCACCTGGCATGAATGCCGCACAAAAATGTTGTCTTAAGGCTACCCAAGTTGCAAAATGGTTCTCTGCAAACTGATTGTACCATTTGTCTGCTAAGCCATCCAAGGTGGATGGAAAGAGTACCAAATAAGCATCTTCCCTGTTAAGACCATGACCCCTACAGAGAGATACAAACCTCCTTGCATGGTCGTCAGCATCTTCTGAAGAGAGTCCCTTGAATGTAGGGAACTTGATGTTAACCTTGGCCAAAACGCTAGCCAACGGCTCCATGGCCCCTTGCTGAGCCTATTGCTCAGTAGCCTGCTGTAGTAGAATAGGAAAGAGCTTTACTGGAGAAGGTGATCTGGAAGATGTGGAACCGGAGGGAGGAATGGGTGATGTCGTATGTGGAGGTATGGGTGATGAGGTTAATGGACTTCTACTAGGTACCAAGGGTTGTCTTCTGTTGTAGTACTTCAGAGGGCTTAGTAGTGCGCTTTGACGCTCGACTGACCGTCATGTATGTGTCATGCAGTGACCACCAATCCAGCCAAGCTTTGGGCAAGAAAACCTGTAACTGGTTGAAGACAGGTCTACACTCTACTAGACCCAGGCTGGACCAGGGACGAGGAGGGACTAGACCAAGGACTGATTGGAACAGGCTAGAGAGACCAGACCAGTTGGACCAGGGCGAGAGAGGACCAGACCAATTGGACTAGGGCGAGAGAGGACCATACCAAATGGACCAGCGGCAAGAGAGGACCAGACCAAATGGACCAGGGCGAGAGAGGACCAGACCGGTTGGACCAGGCAAGAGGAGAACAGTGCAAGGCAAGGTAGGCGAAGCTAGATAGACCCAACTAGCTTCAAGATTTGTACCTCACAGAGTGAGATTTCAGTTGAGGTCTCACCATGATCACCAAAATGAGAGCACTTGTAGCGCGATAGTGTGTCGTGCTCTCTACAGTGGGTGCTCCTTAGTGCAATGTGCGTGACAATCTCACTCAAAATAGAATGAAAACAGGAAACAATAGACAACAATTGAGCTCACAGAGACACAACAGCAACAGTAGACCACAACAAATGACTCGACTATCTCAAAAAACTGATACAGACTCTGGCGTGGCAGCACACTCAACTCCAGCCCAGGACTCTCAGGTACAATGGGGTGTCGAGGCTTAGATGTGCCAGGATGGTGAATAAGTGCTCTGTGTATAGACTCAATACTCTCGACGATGATGTCGGACCAGATGTGAAGAAGATGATGATCCTGACCCAACAGCTACTACTCACATGTACCCCCATAAAGAGCCACCAATGGCTCATAAATGTCAGCCATCTAATCTATCTCCAAACTGAATGGTGGTGACCTGGCCACGGTGTCTACTAGACCAGTCCGTATCTTTGCTGCCACGTGTCATTGCCCAGCCCAAAGAGTCCGTCTAGTGTGAACCAGCCTAGACCAACTGTACGAACTGTGTCCTGTGAAAGTGACACTGTAGCCTGCTACTACACTAGACATCAGCAAGCTCCAATAACCAGGATGTATTGGAGGATGATGTTCCTCTTTCTGATTTGGAATGTTTTCAGAGGTTATAGGTTGGCGCCAGAGAAATGGTCCAACATTAGAAATCAGCCGTCTTCCATGATCAGGAAGTGTGCCAACTGCCTGAGCATCCTAGCCGAGTTCAGTTGCTAGAGAGAGTACCTAAATGAGTACCTCTGATGATAAGCAAGCTCAATGCACACTGGCAGCGGCAATCTACTGCAGATTTTCATTCCTTAGCCATTGAAATAGAACTCCTGCTTGGGAATAGGCCCACATACAAGTGTATGAGAGACGTCAGAAATCAATTGAAAGAAGTCCTACTGCAAATGCAAATTACTAGAGGAGTTCTGGACCAGAGGGTACAAGCTATGATTGAAGATCAAGCTTCCAGCAGCAGTAAGGGACCACAAACTCAAATGACAGTAGGGGCATAGGCGACGGCTCTCCGAAGTTTGTTCCAGCTGGCTAGAGTCACCAGGAAGATGATGCAGCAGGAGAACCAAACTGTTCTAATTTTTTTAGAATTTGTATCTGATTCCCTAATTCTCCTATATGCCTTGCGTGCTAGGGAAACTGAGCTGCCTAGGTTTTTCCCATCCTTGTATCCTCAACATCCAGAACCAGTGGATTGGCTTACATACTTTAACAACACTGATGATCTTCAGGATTATTATGAGCGATCCACTATAGAATGGAAAACTTGCCAGTCGTTGATCAATGATGCTCTCCAGTTAAATGATGTTCTGGAACTGAAAGATGAAATGTAGAGGATCAAGCTCTATATGGGGCAATGGAAAATCCAGCTCAAAGGTCTTACCAAGATCACAAATCAGCTGCTTCAACTCATTGTGGAGTCCTCTAAAATTCCTGAAAAGGATGTTATGGCTAAACCAGGCTTGGGGCCACAGTAGAGAGAAATGGCTGAGATACTCTTTGAAGCTAGGAATTAAACAAATCAGCCTCTCCCAGAAGGATGGATCCACATAGCTTCACATTGTCATAAATTGGCCAGAGCCCGTGGGTAAACGCACACTCTAAGATCTTGACACGAGAACCTATCATCCTCTCACACCCTATGAAATTGAGATGACCATAGAAAGGCGGGATCATCTTGAGTAGGAGGCCATTACAGACTTATCCAGAAGGACAATGCTGGCACTGGGACTTCTGAGACACCAACACGGACGAAGGGCAAGAGGAAGCGGGTTCAGTGGAAGGATACTAAGTAATTCCATCTCAGAATCAGACGGTGGATTTTTCCAGCCAATCTCAGAATCAGATGGTGGATTTTCCCAGTGAGGCGCTCAGATTTCTTTGGCTGGACACCCTTGGAATTACAATTATAGGGGGTTTCAAGCACTCAACAAGAATGAAATATTGCATAAAGCTAGCAATACCAACAGAGCTAGCAGCTTCAGAGTGGTACTATTAGAAGGAACATCGACTGACTTAGGAGGAACATCGGCCAACTCCCCAAACAGACAAATGGGTTTAGGGTTGAGGGTTTGGCACTCAACCAGAAGTCCATACGCATTCCTCAACACCATTTCAGAATCAGGCGGTTTTACAAAAATTTTGGAGTTATACCAAATTTCAAGAAGGGAGGGAAGGATGTAGAAGGCGAAGACGGCTCCAGCAGGCGGAAACTATTGCTTGGAAGCCGGCCAGTGGATTGGTCACACATCAGTAATTACCACGGCAGTTACTACAGTAACTCCTAGAAGCTATAAATAGGACCCATTACTTTGTAATCGGGCTACTTGTCTTTTGACTTCTCACTTCTTAGTTCTCTTGGTTTAGCTTCCTAAGCAGTTCCTGAGCTCCAATCTCTTCGCCTGTAACTCTACTTTGTAATCATTACTACTGTAGTCAATTGAGCTTTAGTCTATTATACATTGTACTGGTTATTCATAAACTATGAATCTAAATCTGAAACTATAAATGCTTTTCTAGTCATCCAACCTATTTCTCATTTTAGTATACTATTTTAGTTCAGTTAACTATTTAGTCCAGTTTCCACCTTCTATTCCAGTTTCTCAGACTGAACTGACAACTTACCAGGAGCTGTAAGTTCTAACACTGGAATCAGCTATCTGAAGAGATCAGCTCCAATTCCATCAACCAAAACACCATTAAAGTTGATTGAAGCTTCAAGTAGGATTCTCAGACTTTTCACATTGTGGAAGCAACTCGACATGACATTTGCATCCACACTATTGCTATAATTGGTCCATGCTTCAAAAGACCTAGTGTTTAGAGTTGGAAGCATATGCACCCCTCTTAGATCGTAAGGAAACATCAAATATGTCCACAACCCTTCTCCGACCTATTTAGTGGTTCATTGGCTTTACTTATTGAGTATTGGAGTTCTGCTAATTTATGACAAGAAATGCGAGGAATGAAATATTGATATGTCACATTTTGCATTTCTTAGAAAATAAACAAGATTTGAACCTTAGAACGGGCTCTTCTTAGCTACCATAGCAAGTGTCATGAGGGAGGAGATTTTAGGAGTTGGGCATGAAGTTACAGCATGGTAAGAGTGCCTTCTCATATGCGCGACAAATTGGAGGGCCTTCCAAATCTAGAGATACTGTTCAATGAAGAAACAACAACCCATATAGTGGAGAGTGGCCAATGAAGGCATATGCATTTTTTGACAGCAACTTGAACTTTTCTTGCAGGTTTTGTCTTCTTGCAAGCAAAACCAACTACTGATTGTGAAAGCAACACATCTCTCATTTTGTGGAATGGTTCAACCAACCCCCATCCTCCTACTCGCGAAGATTTCCACTCTATGGCTATAAAATCACGGCCTAGAATTGACATGCATAGTAGAAATTTCTTTTGACAGACAGGCGATACATCATAGGAGCTTCGGGGATATGGTCGATCAGTACGCCACAGATACAGATTTTGCAAACAGTTTCACAATTTTCTAATCCCCCTTTCATATGCTTTGTGTAAAGTGATTAATCTACATAGTTTGCCATATATAACATAAATTTTAGGGGCTAAACATGAAAAATGAGAGGCAATTTTGAGGTTCTAGTATGTCAAATGATAGGAGGTTTTTCTGAAGCACCCGTTTTGACATGCACAATAGCCCTTGACAGCCAGGTGTCAATTTTAGGCCCTCGACATTGTCATTGGAAATGCTCTAAACACAAGGTAGAGGTGCAACTTTCTCGTGGGCTTTAAGGGTAGTATGCTAGACAGGGTGTGACAGAGTCCTTACTTTTGTGATTAATTTTTTGTCGAAACGGGCATTTTGACTTGAAATGGTTGACAACTTCACAACTAGACCATCTCCATTACTTAGTCCTGCGAATGCAGATTAAAACTAAGACTTGCTCTCGCTCTCTCTCTGTATGTATGTTTATGAACGGAGATCACACATGTATATGCCAATTGGCCACGATAGCTACCTCTGGCTCATCCATAACTGCAGCATCTCTCTTCAGGGAGAAGCTGCACCAGCTTCTGTTTGCATGAAGCATCCGCTCCCTCCTTGATCGTCGCTCATCAAGTCAAACCCTTTCTGAGATGGAGTACGTTAACACACAGAATTTCAGGTATTTTTATATACCCCCCTCCCTCCCTCTCGGGTTCATACCACGCAGATTTGTCAATGATCCCCATTTTCTGTGTGGAGCTATTCGTGATTATGGAAATTGATTAACACTGTAATCCATTTTTCCACAATCATCGAAGAAACACACAAACTGTAGATTTAATGGAAAGGAGCCACCGTGGAGGTTTGTGTTCATCTTACAAGAATAGAGGAAGCTAACCAGTGGGATGCTCTCGCATCAGCTTTGTGATCTTAAAAAGAGTGCCAAAAGGGTCATAAAATGTTTCAAAGATGCGGTAGCTGGCAGTCGCTGGTCTCTTGTTTGAAAACAGTACACCATGTCCTCACTGAGCAGTACTAGCTTTTTTTTGTGTCTCACACTGCATTTGAATAGCATTATAGTATCAATTTTGTACAAGAGGCGTGCGGGCTTGGCTAAAAGCAGTTAAAACTTTTCAAGTTTGATGTTCAATGCCTCTTTAGAAGATTGTGCTGACGAGAGTGATGCTAATTGAAAACACTCAGCCTTTGGATACATCCCACATTTTAGAAAAGTTATGGATGGCCTTGTCAAAGCGCAATTTGATGTTCAATCCCTCTTTAGAAGAATGTGCCGACTCATGTGAAGAGAGTGATGCTAATTGCAAAACACTCAGCCTTTGGATACATCCCACATTTTAGAAAAGTGATAGATGGCCTTGTCAACATGCAGCGGAAGGGGATGATGAGCATGTGATCATGGGTGAGAGAAAGAGAGAGGAGTAGAGATGAGAGAAGAACGTAAGAGCTGAGAGAGAGGGAGAGATGGGATAAGCCTTGCAAAGGCAAAGAGATGGATACAAGGCCTCATTGATCTACCCAAATAGGGGCGCTCCCCTCTCCCTTTGTGACCGACAAATATGGGGTACATGAATAGTCATATTGCTTAAAAGTATGTGCCCTTAATAAATGGGCCAACCATCCCTTTGTATATTAGGGTCCTTGGGAGCCTTTTGCTGATCAATCACGTCGTTGACCATCAAGATAAGGCGATAGGTCTTCAATACTGCCTCCATAATTATAAGCACTTTACAATCCTAGTAGTGTCAAAGTCGACTATGCGGAGAGAGAGAGAGAGAGAGAGAGAGAGAGAGAGAGAGAGAGAGAGAGAGAGAGAGAGAGAGAGAGCGCTAGCTAGCTAGCTGAACCAACCAATTGGGCAATGAATCATTGATTATACAATGGGGGCTAGATGTTTCTTATATACTAACCTGGGGGCCCTTAAGTACCCCCCTCAACAAATTGCCCCACCCAGAACTTTGACAAATAAGTAAAATAAATACCTAAAGCCAAAATAAATATTGGCATCACATTGGGCCATTCACTTGAGATGCTAGAACTTTAACACCCTCTCTGTAGCTCATAGTGGACATATGTAAGTTGATGAAGAAGCCACCATGGACGCCCCAACAATAGCTCCCTATTGGATACACCTCGGATTTGCTACTAACCTGTCACCTGAGAAGAATGCAATCTTGAGCACTGGTTGCCTCATAGAAAGTTGAACAGTAGACCACACTACATCAAAGAATCCCCATTTGTGAACTATGAAGCACATCACGTGCAAACATTCCTAAACAATGAGCTTTTGGAACATATCACGTCCATAACCCGGCCAACAACAATGGATTGTTTGCAGCACATCCATAGTGTTTTGTATATGTTGCGTTGGTTCCTTGCCAGATGCACGTGCCTTGAACTTTGACCCATGAATTCAAACACTGATAACTTGAACTCCAACACATGGGTCCAAATCATTTGTAGGGAGCACTGTTTGCCCCTCTTTGCCGCTCACAAGCCTCTCTCTGGCTGAAGCATGTTGGGGCAATGATCACCTGACTAGAAATCTGAGATCGTGGTCACTGTGGCAACGGCCACTATGGCTGTTGCCAACGTGAGTCATGATTTCTTGGCTAAGGGTCGACTTGTCAGAATCCCGAAGTTCAACAAAAGAACACAATACATTTTTACGAAATTTAGTGACTGAAGTACCAGGTATCAATGAATCAAACCATGCCGATGGTATACACATATAAAAATCGACACCAAAATCCTTGAACATCTCCAACACAGTAATAATTGGTATTGCAAACCCATTATGCACAGAAATCTGATTACAAAGCGAAAACAGACACATGAGCCATGTCGTGTTTAACAAAAACAAGAGAGTGATGTACACAGTCTATATACAACATATCTTGTTTATCATAAAACCATGGAATTCCTAAGATAATATCTGCTCTATCCATGCGCATGATGTGGAAATCTAGGCTCTCTTTGTAATTAGCTAGCTCGAGCGTCAAGTCAGGAACCATGTGATTCCATACATCCGTATCTTTGCCACAAGCTATCTTCACGCAATACTCTTGGTCATTGTCGCGCGCTTGCAGCACAGTTTTTATACCAATTTTGCATCCACAAAATTATGTGAACTTTCATTATCAAGGAGTACGGTCATGTCGTGACCATTAATCTTTCCTAGAAAACAGAGAAGATCGTGCTCATTAAACACTTTGGTGCTAAAAGTACAATTAGTGCATGAATTATGTGCTAAGTTATGGATTTCAACTTGAAGAACATCAAAGTTACCTAAGATCTCGTGAACTTGAACCGCTCCCTTTTTCACTACATTAGCAATGGCAGCATTCCTGGCTTTCTTCTTCTCTTGAGTACCACGAAAGGTGGTATCAAGAGAAGGTCTCGATGGCGATTTAGACCTTTGCTGGAATTCGGGCTGCTTCCACAAAGTGCCCTCGCCGGATTGGTGCTCAGAACTTCTTTTCTTCTCGCAATTCGCTCTATTTATCGAATGGAACGTCTTAGCCTTTGCCACATCATCCCCTTGACATAAGTCGGGGCTTTATCCTTAATCAAGGTCCAATGGTAATCTTCATGCAAACTCAACAGATACATATGCACAGCATGTGTGGATTCCACCTTGCAAAAGGTGAGTGCTTCTTTGAAAGCTATTGTATATTTATCAACTGACAGAGTTTTCATCGAAAGATTGTGTAACTTTGCATAGGCTTTCAAAGGATCCATTTTTGTGAAACCCTTTTTGAATTTCACACAAAAATCAACCCACGTCGTAGGCTTTTCAGTCATATCACGCTACCAAGTAAGCGTCTTACTGTGCAAATTGAGTTTGAATCCTCCGTTCATCATGCTCCCCATGGAGATCAAAGTAGGTAGTCCACTGATGAAGCCAGTTATTTACAACTAATTCCGTACAATTTTTTCTCCTTCCCTGAGCACTTGGTAGTGTTGTGCAGAATTGTTACAGTGGGACCGCCTTGTGAACTCCCAAAATCAGCAATCTGCGTCCGCAATTGCTAAAGATGGGTGTCATTTCGGAAATATGCACAGTTGTCGACTGAGCCGTACATTCGAGAGCAGCAAGACGGGCATTAAACCCTTGCACAGCTCCTTCAAGAGAGCATATATGAATGCTCATCTGAACATTTGCGTTTTCCATGGCAGATATGCACTGATCGAGGCTCTGGAAACCGCTTGTAATCCATGTGTACAAAGCATGCGTGAATGGAATTTGAGTGTTACATGGGACGTCTTTCCATTGTGCATGAGAGCTGGAAGGATCCATAACAAACTGGGCGGAAAAGTGGATTTTTTCCCGCAAAAACGAGTCTTTTTTGCACTTTATCCTCACGAAAAGTTGAACTCTGGGAAGCTCTATGTGTAGTGTGAGTGTACGGAGGCGGGTAGGTGACGGTGGGAGTGCGTGAGCGCGAGCAGATGGGAGAGAGGAGACTTCGGAGAGAAGCAGGGGGCCCAAAAGTGGGTTCTTTGTGAGTTTTTGCAAGCTCTGTAAGTGACTTTTTAATAAACTCAGGTTTCAGACCTTAGCTTTAAAATGTCCTTGGCCACATTAAAAAAAGCCATATAACTCAAGATAAGGAAATAAACTTGCGTTAAAAAGTCATTGAAAGAAGGTGAGCCGCCTGCAGATGCATTGAGAGAGGGAGATTTGTGCGTGGGCGCTCGTGCCAAACACACGATGAGCTTTTCCACGTTGAAGCCAACCCTCCACGTCAGCATTTCTTCTTTGATTCTCTCTCTCTTCCTATGCTACAACGATACTCTGTGCAGCAGAGAAGTACTCTCTCTCTCTCTCTGTGTGTGGAAGATTACAAAGAGAGAGATTAAGAAAGGGAGTATATGCTCTGCAACAAGGCTAATTTCTCGGAATTTTGTGAAAGTTAGTAAAATTAACCCGAAAGTCCCCTGATTTTGTCAAAAATCAGCAATCGTACATGTTAAATCTCTGATTTTTTTCAAAAACCAGCAAAAAGAATATGAATTTTCACGTGCACACATGCTCATGAGAAGAAAAACAAATAATTTCAGTAATTAGTCATTAAAAATTAGACCAAATTGAGGTTATCTGAGTTGAACCAATCCATAGGTGTGCACGTGGTTCTTCCTGTTGCCAAGCCGGCTCTGACCATAAAACGAACACTCGGAGAGGATCTCTCGGCTACACGGACCGCCTATAGACATGCATCAGACAAACCACCCGACCATAGCCACCATCCGGCAGCACCTCTGTGCTAGGCGAGCGTTCGAGGACGTAGGCATGCACCTGTAAGACCGAGCGTCCCATACTACCCGGCCTCACCTCCTCGAGGTGACCTCGCACACTCCTAGCTATTCACTGGCACCCTGCAAGCGGGGGTCGATAACTACAAATGAGGCCTTGGCCTCCCTTTTATAAAAGTGGCCGGCCACACTGGGCAGGTTCACACTATGTCCGCCCGGACACCGGATGCCCATCCCTATGGTGTCTTAGACTAGATCCCCTCTCTCATAAGCGGGACATAACAGATGGTGTGTAACACCTCTAGTCTATTGGGATGCATAGGTGGCATAGAAACATGTGGTCACATGTGGAAAAGGCACTCATTAATGAGGCCAAATAAGAAGCTTGCACTAGCTTCATATAATGAGCCTTTTTGTACACACTTGCAACACAATTAATCAATCTAGTATTGCGTCCCTATTCTACTCTATTTCATTGTGTAATTAGTATTATCATTAGTATGCAAACACGATGAATGTTTCTCTTTCATATCCTCCCTAATTTTAACAGAATGTTTTGTTGACCAGAGCGGGTTGTACAAATCTACGAGAAGGAGCTGTTAGCGGTCATACATGCTCTTCTTGTAACAAACTTGGGCGCCCCAAAGTCAAGAATCTGTCGCGACATGAGAGAGAGTATCACTTAAAATACTTCACAACTTTAAAATCACAGTTCAATTTGGTCGACACGGCCCGGCATAGTTCGTGCCCAGAGAGATTGGCCCCAACGACTTGCGCCCCTTTCGGTATTTCTTTATATTAATCTTTGAGCAAAGTACAACTCCCGAAGGGTTCTCTGCTCTCAGACTCTGCGTCCAGATGCCCTGAGAAGTGAGGCCCTTAGGACTCTTTTATTCTTACAAGGGATGCCAAAAGCAGAGCCCCAAAAGCAATTAAACTCAAAAGCAAATAGTCCCTAAAGCAATTTGTGCAAATAGTCCCTAAAGCAATTTGTTCCAAAAGCAACTGATCCCAAAAATCTGCCCAGAAAAAGCATCAGCGCAATTTGCGAAAATCCGTACAACAGCCACGTCAGCATGTCACCGCGATATGCGGAGATCCATACTGCTGTCTGGACAGTTTTTGCCACGTCAGCACTTGTCCGTACTGCCACGTCAAGTTGAATCAACACATCTACTTGTACAGTTTCTGCCTGCGGGTGGTCATGCCACGTCACCATTTTGACATACTCTCCCCTTGAAAGAATTGTAATCGCCCTCGATTACGCCTGCAAAACAGACAGAGGCCATAAACTATCTTAGTAGACACTGACTGTTAGTACCGATGCACTAGACACGACACATCTAGCACATATACAAAGACGACAGTCACATCACTGCACATGACATCACAGGACATCACATGACAATCAATCACAAAAACATTCATCCCAAATCTCAAACAATGACTTCCAGCAACGTATTTCGTAACCATATTTAGATCCATTCTGGACCTGATTGATGTCGGGTTAACTAATCCCATATTGCGATCATGTCTATAGAGATTTTTTGACTTAAGCACTATTGTGTGCAAGTTGGGCGATTGTGTGGCTTTCTGCCATTGGGATAAGAATTCACTGGGACGAGACAAAAATTAATCATCTGCTTTGTTGTCTCGTCAACCTGCTATCTACGTTCCATCTCTTCAAGTTCGTACTGAGTAGGCCGAGGTGGGCCGTACTCTTCCTCTATTTGATCATGAGAATCTTCTTCGTGATCTCCTCCCGCATTAGCAGATGCAGAAGAAGTCGATTGATTCTTGTTGGAATCCATAAGTAATGTGGGATTCTTTATGGCTTTATGCTCTGTAAGACAGAGCGATGAAGACAGGGGTGCGCTCGATGCGCGATGTATGAAGGGTGGGAGTGGCTAATAAATCTGGGGTCGGGGCCCGAAGATACCTCAAATAACAATTTCCAAGAGTGCCGTGTTTGCAATTTGATAGGACAGGTATGCTTTGAGAAAAGCACATGTCTGATGCTCTGATACCACTGTAACAAACTTGGGTACCCCAAGTCAAGAATCTTTCGTGACACGAGAGAGAGAATCACTTAAAGTACTTCACAACTTTAAAATAATAGTGCAATTTGGTCGACATGGCCCGACGTAGTTCCGTGCCCAGAGAGATTGGCTCCAAAGACTGGCGCCCCTTTCGGTATTTCTTTTATATTAATCTTTGAGCAAAGTTCAACTCCCGAAGGGTCCTCTGCTCTCAGACTCTACGTCCAGATGCCCTGAGAAGTGAGGCCCTTAGGGCTCTTTTATTCTTACAAGGGATGCCAAAAGCAGATCCCCAAAAGCAATTAAACTCGAAAGCAAATAGTCCCTAAAGCAATTTGTTCCAAAAGCAATTGATTCCAAAAATCTGCCCAGAAAAAAGCATTAGCGGAATTTGCGAAAATCCGTACAATAGCCACGTCATCATGTTAGCGCGATATGCGAGATCCGTACTACTGTCTGTACAGTTTTTGTCACGTCAGCACATGTCCGTACTGCCACGTCAGCACATCTGCTTGTATAGTTTCTGTCCGCAGGTGGTCATGCCACGTCACCATTTTGTGACACTTCCTCAGTGGCGACATTTCCTACTCGGAGCAGATCATCAGAGTCTCAGATACTTCTTGTCCCGATGATCATTTTGTTGCAGTTCCACCTCCAAATTGTTCATGTTACGGGAAAGAAGAATTTGGTAGCAGACACGTTATCTCAAAAGCCATAGGTATCGGCTATTTCGGCGATGGATCATTAGAATTTTGAAGATATGATTGATCAGTACGCTACATAGCTAGATTTTGCAAACATCTTTGACCGGTTGCGGAGTGCGGAGACAGCTGCAAGCTATGCTCTAAAGGAAGGTTATTTAATGCAAAAGACCATGCTGTATGTCACAAACTGGTTGAGGAAGCTGTCTTGACAGTGCCATAATCCACCATTTGATGGGAATAGAGGCATCGAGAGTACCTTGCAAGGTGTGGAAAAGTATTTCTACTAGCTTAGGCTCAGAAAGGATGTGGATGAGTTTGTACACACTTGTTTAGTGTGTCAGAAGGTCAAGTTTGACAGACACAAAGAGTGCCCCACTGCTAGAGGGCAGTTCAGGGACTGTTTAGGGCTGAAAACAGGGCAAAAATTAGTAAATACAGTGTGCCGAATTTACTGTTTTTGGGCAAGAATCAGAGGGTTTATGCCAGTGGAAGCGAGTTTCAACAGGGGAATTGGTTTCGGGCAAGTTTTGGGGCTGTTATGTTGTCGAAATTTTGCCAGAACAAGTGGTATCTAGCTAGATACAGTTAAAGGATTCCCAGGACTCTTCTTTGTAATTTACACTCTTAAAGAATAAAGAAATACCGAAAGGGGCGCCAATTTTGGGACGTACAGGTTGTCTGTGTCTGCTCGGAGCATTCTAGCTTTCGATATTGTGTGCGCTTTAAGTGTTAATTCTCGTCGCAGGTTACCTTTGCAAAGTACTCTCTGTGTGTGTGTCTAAAGCAAAGTAAACAATTTTGGGTGAAAGCCAAAGCCTACCGCCCCACGGGCTGGTTTCAACCCACCAACTTATAAGTGTAGTGAGGGGCCTAAATGACTTTGGAGTGAGCCTAGACACCCTTTTACTGCTTGAATTTTAGTGCCGATTGGCCTGACCAACTCGTGGTGACCTGCCCTTCCCGACTGCGGGTGAAACTCTCGGCCGTCTGCCGATTCACACTAGCCATACAATGTCCGGCCATTTGCAACTTCAAAAAGTGGGTCCCAAAAGTTAAACAAAAATCATCGGAAAGAAACCAACAACTCAAGTTAGCAATTGCCACGTCCTCGTGACATACCGCCATCTTAAAATCGCAAATGTCCTCAATTGCGTGCCATATATACATACCATAGATGATTTAGTGTGGTAAGCACCCTTCTATCATTGCATGTATCCGCAAGAAAGATTGTCAAAACAAATGTACAAATGACTTAATGTGACCTTCATACTTTTGTCAAACAATGTACACTGCTATTGCACTAAATCCATGAGTACATTTGATGTGCTAGTTCTATCATTACCCACACATTGAGTTGGGGCATATGTAGGCTGTAACCCAAAGGCCTCAAGGTAAAGTTGTCACGTGACACATCCAACCTATGTGTCCGTGGACAAGCTACAACATGATCAGGGTTCAGTTCTGTCAAGTTAGTCTAGATTAGCAAGTGTTATGGCACTTTTGTGAGTCTGTTCGCAGACCGTGTATGTCCAGACACTTAGAAAAGATGCATATCCTCTGGTTGCACACAGCATGATCATAAGCATTCCCATCAAAATCCGTCAGAATCCTTCAAGGGAATTTTCTAGTGCATTTAGCCTATTTTTGACATTTTTCACTTATTATTTTTAAGTGACTTTTGTTGGAAAGTAGGTAGGGCAATTTTGCCAAGTTAATATATAAGCAAACCAGAGTTAGCACTAATTGGAGAAGAGGCAGCAGGAGCACCATTGCTCAATAGGCAACTTCTCAGCAGAACCCCAAGCCCTAGCGTTTTTGCTCCACAGCAACCACCTAGCCTTTTTGGACCAGATCAGCCAGCGTTTTTGCTTTTGCAGATCCCTGGCGACGGAAGACTCAACAAGAGACCTAGCGTTTTGCAGTTGCAGGCCATCCGGCGACAGCAGAGCCATTTTCAGCCCTAGCGTTTTTGATTTGCAGATCAGCCCCAGTGTTTTGCAGATTTACCGCGACGGAACACCAAGAAGCATCAGCGTTTTCAGTTTTCAGCCCTTAGACACCGCAGATCAAGTCCCGAACCTCGCAGATCTCACCTTCCCGCAGCAGTTCCTCGCCGCACGGTCAGTTTCTACAAGGTTTACAGTTCCAGCCTGGAAAATGCAGATTTCAGTATCTGCGTTTTCAGCACGTCGTCGTCGCATCGTCGTCATCGACATAGAGTCAGAATTCAGCAGATAAAGATTTGCAGATTTCAGCCCCTTAGAGTTTTCAGATTTCAGCCCGTCTCATGGTCGTCCTCATCGTCGTCGACATCGTCGGCAAGTCCAAGCATTGTAGAGATTTGTGCAATCATAAGTAGACCGCTCTCGCCATAGAGAGTGGGGCCTTCGGAGGAGGGTTTTACAACGTCTTTTGTGTCGTATTGTCTTCAGTCTCTATCAGTCTCATACACTTCCATTCACAGTGTCCATTCACTTTGTTTGTGTCCATTGCACTCTCTCATTAAGAACGGAAGGCTCTACCTTCCATAAGAACAAAAAGGAACCTTGAGCACAGTTCGGAGCCCTCATCTTGAGCAAAGTTCATTCATTCCGCTGCACCTTACATTGGTATCAGAGATTTGGCAGTGTTCTGTATCACTCAAGGAAAGAACGACAAGAACCACATAATTGTTTTTGGCTTGTTGAGGTCGCACGAACCCAAGTTTGCTTGGGCGGGTCGATTACGAGTCGTGTTTTTGAAGAGTGGCAGGAATCCCAAGAAAGAAGAAGGGCTTGTCCAACCTCCCCTTGTGCCTCTTTTCACTCATTGAGAGCGGACCGTGCACTTAGCGGCCGGCCAATCGACGTGAGGTGGGAAAAAGCAACCTTGGTGTGAGCGCAAGGCCGCCAAGGGGTGCGCCCGCGGAAAAGAGCAGAACTCGGGTGAAGAGAAGATCCTTCTCTAACACAAATTGCAAGCGAAAGAAGAACCTCAAGAATCTCAAGACCCTGAAGACCCTCAAGAACCAAGACCCCCAAGAACCCAAGTTCCTCGTGAACTTAAGAACCCAAGACCACAAGAACCCACAAGAACCCACGACTTCAGTGGATGGTCATCACTCGAAGCGGAATGGATACTTCGCTTAGAGGTGATGAGCATGAGAGAGGCGAAGAAGAATTTTCCCCACCAGGAGGTTTTTCTGACCCTCCCCCTTCCCCATCTACGTCAAGGATTGCACTAACTCCTATGGAGGCTTTCGACAAGATGGTGATGGACATGAAGTTAGAATGCGAAGCAAGAAGAGCAGAAAGAAAAGCCGAAATGGAGCGCGAACACCAAGAAAGATTGGCAGCCATAACGCGTGAGCGCGAGCAAGCACGCTTGGAAGCCAAAGAACGACAAGTCAAATTGGATCGTGAGCATGATGATTTGCATGATCAAGATGTGATTTCTCACAAGCATGATGATTTGCATGATGATCAATATGTGATTTCTCACAAGCATGATGAGTTGCATGAAGATGACGTGATTGTTTACAAGGATGATGAGTTAGTTGATGCTTTTTCTAGCGAAGCTAACCTCGTTGCAAATTCGATGAATCACGAAGGATCGATCTTGGCTCTCGAGCCTAGGTCCAAAGCACCCCCTCAGGAAGAACCGATCTTGGCTCTCCAGCCTAGGTCCAAAGAACCCTTACAGGAAGTACTATGTGTTCGCATGATTAGTCAGCACGCATTGTTCGAGTGTTTCATTCGTGATCGTTTCTTGTATTTTAGTCAGCATCTTTATGTGATCCCTTTTCTTAGGCATGACATATTGTACGTTGAGCACGTTTCACTCATGAATGAGCACGGATGTATGCGGATTATTCATGAAAAGCTGAAAAGTATACATTCAAGGAAGTCACATTCCATGTCTCTTCCTTGGCACGACACAGTTGTAGAAAGAGCCATAGTTACATGGGACGGCGGGTCGGGGTCGGGGTCGGGGTCGGGGTCGGGGTCGGGAACGGGGACGAGGACGGGGACGGGACGGCAAAAGTCAAGAAACGGGGACGGGGGACGGGACGACAAAAAAAAAAGAAGATTTTTTTTGGCATTTTTTGACCTACACACATGCAACACACATAGAGCATCACTTTGACCACAAATTTACACTAATTAGACCAAATAACATGAGCGATATAGACGCAAATGTGCTTATAAAACATCGAGAAATGAGGACCAATGGGTGGCTTTTATAGCCATTGGGGTGCTTCAAAGTTCAAACATATGGCTATTGGAGAGGAACTAGCCACTAGAAATGATCAATTTTTCAAATTTTTAAAAAAGTCTCTTGCCGTCCCCTCCCGTCCCCTGCCATTTTGCCTGCGTTCCGGCCTGGCAGCCCTTTTGCCGTCCGTCCCCGCCCGTCCCGGAATCGGGCGTCCCCCGTCCCTAGGGTCCGTCCCCTCCGTCCCCTGTAACTATGGAAAGAGCACATGAAAGTATGAGCACTTAGCAAGGGCATTTCCGTTGTGAATTGCCACACTTGATTGATTTAGATCAGAAGAGAAAGATTCGATCTCATTGTTTGCATGTGTGTGGTGAACGGTATGGCACTCCGTCTCTTTGTTCATCTTCATTGCATGCACAGTCTTTGAGGAAGACAAGATTTTTTCCACTCACTTTACATGGAATAGGTATGTTCATGGTTTTGTGTTGAAAATGGTTTTAGGAACTTTCACCCATGGAGATTCTTGAAAAAGAAAGAAGCATGACTCTCGACGAAGTTGAAGCATTGAAGGAGCCACAGAAGACTGTGTTGTTTTCAACGCGGCCCAAAGAAACAAGCGTTGCAAACCTTTATGAAGTTCAAGTACCGCACGACCCACACATCAGAGTGGGCCGGCGAAGAGTCTCTTCCAGGATTCCAGATGTTATTGGCGATCTCCCTCGACACCATACAGTTCGGTATCAGTACCTCACTTTGAAAAGGAGGGGATGTCACGTGACACATCCAACCTATGTGTCCGTGGACAAGCTACAACATGATCAGGGTTCAGTTCAGTCAAGTCAGTCTAGATTAGCAAGTGTTCTGGCACTTTTGTGAGTCTGTTCGCAGACCGTGTATGTACAGACACTTAGAATAGATGCATATCCTCTGGTTGCACACAGCATGATCATAAGCATTCCCACCAAAATCCGTCAGAATCCGTCAGGGGGATTTTCGAGTGCATTTAGCCTATTTTGCCTATTTTTGACATTTTTCACTTATTATTTTTAAGTGACTTTTGTTGGAAAGTAGGTAGGGCAATTTTGCTAAGTTAATATAGAAGCAAACCAGAGTTAGCACTAATTGGAGAAGAGGCAGCAAGAGCACCATTGCTCAACGGGCAACATCTCAGCAGAACCCCAAGCCCTAGCGTTTTTGCTCCACAACAACCACCTAGCGTTTTTGGACCACATCAGCCAGCGTTTTTGCTTCTGCAGATCCCTGGCGACGGAAGACTCAACAAGAGACCTAGCATTTTGCAGTTGCAGGACATCCGACGACAGCAGAGCCATTTTCAGTCCTAGTGTTTTTGATTTGCAGATCAGCCCCAGTGTTTTGCAGATTTACTGCGACGGAACACCAAGAAGCATCAGCGTTTTCAGTTTTCAGCCCTTAGACACCGCATATCAAGTCCCGAACCTCGCAGATGTCACCTTCCCGCAGCAGTTCCTCGCCGCACGGTCAGTTTCCGCAAGGTTTACAGTTTCATCCCGGAAAACGCAGATTTCAGCATCTGCGTTTTCAGCGCGTCGTCGTCGCATCGTTGTCATCGACATCGTCACCGACATAGAGTCAGAATTCAGCAGATAAAGATTTGCAGATTTCAGCCCCTTAGAGTTTTCAGATTTCAGCCCATCTCGTGGTTGTCCTTATCGTCGTCGACATCGTCGGCAAGTCCAAGCATTGTAGAGATTTGTGCAATCATAAGTAGACCGCTGTGGCCATAGAGAGTGGGGCCTTCGGAGGAGGGTTTTACGTCTCTTGTGTCGTATTCTCTTCTCTCTCTATCTCTCAGTCTCATACACTTCCATTCACAGTGTCCATTCACTTTGTTTGTGTCCATTGCACTCTCTCATTAAGAACGGAAGGCTCTACCTTCCATAAGAACAAAAAAGAACCTTGAGCACAGTTCGGAGCACTCATCTTGAGCAAAGTTCAAACATTCATTCCGCTGCACCTTACAAAAGCTGCAATACACTTGGTGACTCTGACAGTTAATACTCTTCCATCCACTTTGCATCCATAGGTGGATAGTTCTTGAACTTCACCACATAGCATCTTGCGACTTGTCCCTTAACTGTTACTTGTGCAAGAGGCTCTTGCCTCTGCAAACGAGCATAATACCACAACACTGTAGCGTACTACCCACGACCTAATAAGCTCAAATTCAAGATGATTTACCAATGCGTCAAAGAATCCAAGCAATCGCCTCAGAGAATCGGCAAGCAGCGTGCCACTTGGTAGACCCATATCACTCCCGTAGGAGATCTAGTAGCCTATCTACCATTGTGAGACCTCTCCCTATCTCATCTTGGTTCATACTTGAAAACCCTAAAAACGCAGCAGAAACTTAGTCCTAATTTGACCACTTTTTGGCAAGGCAAACATGCAGAATTTCCTGTCTGTCCTGTGAAGAGGAATTCTCTTCCCTGCTGTCATCCGTCCTGTCAGCCATAGTGTAATTCCAAGTTCTTGTACTCTTGTGTCTTCACCAAACCAACCGAGGCTCAGTTCTTGACGAAAAAGTGATTGTGTCCTGGCAACGGAACCATGAAACCGGCCGTAGGGCGGTAGACTTTGGATTTCACTCGAAACTTTACTTTCAACTGTACGACACAAAGGAATTTCACGAAGAAGCATGTGACTGGAATTCAACTCTTAAAGACATTTCACGACTTGGTAGCTAGAGCACTCCCAAGCAGATAGCGTCACCCTGTAGGCCCCAAAGACTGGCGCCCCTTTCGGTATTTCTTTATTCTTATTAAACTTGAGAAAAACCTTTACAAGCTGTCCCACTTTTATGGGGCTGCAATTCCTCTACTCTAACGCGATGTTGGCAACATAACCACAATAGAAGTCTCCACGGACAAAATCCCAAGTAAACAGTGACTTTCCACGCACTTTCGAGCACTTTACAAAACCTGGCGAGAAGTTACAACTCGCTGAATTCTCTGTTCTGTGCTTCGATTCGCGTGCCGATCACTTCTGTGGATAGCCCTCGAGCTCTCGCACGTGTAGGGTCACTTGCCCCTTGAATTAGACGAGATTCCTTGCGGGAAATCTCTCTAAATTGTCCTGTACAAGCACACAATGCTTTTCCGAGGCTCCCTGGCAAATAAACGATCCTAACACTTTCACCTAACCCTCACCAAGCTGTCCACAAACCTGTCCATGGCTGTAATTGTAGGTTTTTGATCCAATTTCGTCAACATAACGGCGCAAATATCCCTGTAGGTCAAAAGTACACGTCAAGGACACTTTCCCTTGTGGTACGGAAGCTTTCCAGTGAGATGCAGGTCAATTTCAGCATGCAGTAATTTTCAATTTTGCCAATGTTAGGTGCCTACTGCCTTGTACACACATCCCAAGGCCTTTCCGAGGCTCCCCTGGCAATTCCCTGCAGTTTAGGTGCAAAACCCTAAACCTGCAGAAAAACATAGCAGGCTGTAATTCTCTGTTTTGGACCGTTTCGAGCGGATCAAGCACGCCTATGCGTGTCTCAGGTGCTCCCGCACGCAATGGGACAGTTCCCCTGTAAATCGGACGAGTTTTCACGCGAGAAAACTCTCGGTTTTCGCATTCCTTCACAATGGAACTGTGCGTACCTGAAGGGGATTAGCAATTAGCTAATCCAGTTCCTGTACAAAAGGCCCTTGCCTTGGCAAACGCGCATAAACCCACAGAATTGTACATGGTCATCTGAGAAGCCCAACTAGAGGGGCATTACCATATGTGCAAAGGGGAGAGAGATGTGCGAGAGCAAATCGTCGCGCTACATAGAGCAAGGGAGAAGGCAAGCTTTCCATGAAAGCTGTGAGCACGTGCACCCACTACTCACACACACTGTAGCACACTATGAGTGAAAATCAGCCCCCTCTCTTGAAATGGGCGCCCCCTCTTGCTGATGCTTTTGGCAGATGCATCTGGAGCCGCCAAATGGCCTCTCTGAGTGCTAACCATGGGGTTCCAAACAAGGGGTTGTCGTAGACGCTCCTCCGTGCAAGTAGGCTGGTGCTACTCCAGGCCTGTCCTCAAATGCTCCGAGGAGCGGAGCAGACTCACAGCAAAACGGTCCTTCAGTCTCTTGCTCAGGCAAACTCTGCGCATCTCTGTGAAAATCCATCTGTGAAGGTCTCCAAGGGCCTCCAGTCTGAGGCACTCTAGCACTATGCCGCTGAAGCAAAAACTCCTTCAAAGGCTCCTCCCCTGGAAGCAATCCTCTGACAAAAAACTTCCCAAGAAGGGCTCTGCTCTGCTGTGCAGGGTCTATGATCCCCAACCCCCCTTGAGAACAAGGAAGAGTGATGACCTGCCAAGCCACTTTGGCCCGGGCTATCTGAGTGTCGCGCCTTGACCAAAGGAAGTTCCTGATGAGCCTTTCTACCTGGCTGATGCAAGAACTCGAAAAGATCCAAGAAGATGTGATGTACCACATAGTAGCCAACAACATCTGGTTGGCCACTACAACTCTGCTTGCCAGAGAAAGTCGTGCGGAGCTCCAATGTAACAGCTTCCTCCTGATGGACAGGAGGAGGGGAGCAATTTGCTGCTTAGGGGACAAGTCCAAACCAACCTGACAACCCAAGTATCGAACCGTAGTCCTTGGGGGAAATCCATCTGAAACCCTCACTTGGCAGCCAATCAGGCATAGGAGCACTACCAACCGAGAAAGCCACTGTCTTTCTCCAGTTGATCCATGCGCCTGATGCACAACAGAAGGTCTCAAGAGCCTGCTCACACTTGTGAAGGTTGGCCTCCTGGCCCTCCAAGTACAAAGCTGAGTCGTATGCAAACTCAACATCCAGTAGCTCGTCGCCCCGAATATGGAGCGCTAAGCCACGTAGACCAACCTGCTGTGAAGCCAAAAATCTTCTTATTGCCTCAGCATAGAATAGAAAGAGGAAGGGGGCAAGAGGACAGTCGCGTCTGACCGAACTTGTGAGCATGAAGCGATCTCCTCTACCAACTGCCAAAAGTACCTAACTGTGTGCCCGTCTATAAAGAGCTGACATGCCCCCTCCAAAAAGTCCCACTCGACTGTACCGTAGGCCTTCTCAAAATCGAGAAGAAGTATCACCAGATCCTCACCACGGAGGCGAGCGAGGGCAGAAGCCTCCCAAAAAGTAAAGATGTAGTCAAGGATACTACGCTCCTTGACAAAACCTGTCTGTGTCCCGTGTATCATGCTCTCTAGAAGTGGTTGAATCCTCAAACTCAGAGCCTTGGCCAGAATTTTGTAGGTTGAGTTGAGGATGGTGATTGGCTGCCATTGTCGAATCTCATCCAAGGAGCCACCCTCCTTGGGAATAAGGTAGATCAGACCCTCACTCATGCTGTCAGGCATCTCTCCTGTGTGCAGGATGTACTGAAAAGCACTGCAGAGATCTGAGCCAAGCAAGTCCCAGCACTCTAAGAAAAAGCTGGGAGTCAAACCATCCTCACCTGGACAGCTACCACAGGGAAGTGCTCTGAGGGCCACATGGAGCTCCTCCAGCTGAAGAGGTAGCTCAAGCCTCTGGCGCATCTCCTCAGTCACAAGACAAGGCATCTGTGCCCAAATCTGCTCTCTGCATGCATCCCGACACTCTGACTAAAGCTTTGTTGATAGCAGGTCACGGTAAAAGTCAGTAGCAACTGCTTGCATGTCCTCTGGCTCTGAAGCAACTGACCCGTCAGGCCTCCTCAACTGGCTGACCCTGGCATGCGTATGTCGGGGTCCCACTGTCTCAAAGAAAGCCCCTGTCACGACTGTCACCCACCTGGGTCCACTGAGATGCCTGTCGATGGAAAGCAAACTCATGGGATCTCTCCTCTGTGCTGGCAAGCTCTTGGCAAGCCTGTTGCAACTGCTCCTCCAACCAAGGACTGTCTGGATGTTGCTCCTGCATCCTCTGCAAGGAAGCAACACCCCGTTGGAGACGCCACTTCTCTCTCGCTGCAGCGAGGCGGGCCATGGACTCCTGAAGAAATAGCCGACTAAGTTTAGCAAGTCCAAAGGCCACTTTGTGAGCAGGAGAGTCGTGTATGTCAAGAGCCGCCACTCGCTCTCTGAGTGCAAAGTCCAGCAAAACCCTCTCAGGGATACATAGCATCGTGCTCCCCCTCCTCTGTCTATCTGTCACTGTGAGGGTCACTGGTGCATGGTCCGAAAAAGAAGTCCCAACCAGAATGCAAACTGTCCCACCCAAGTCACAGAAGTGGTCACTAGTGTAGAAGCGATCTATTTGAGATAGATTCACTCCTCCCACTCTACGGTCCAAACAAGAGAAGGCCAAGTTGTCTAAGGGCCTCACAAAGCTAGAATGTAGAAGCGATCTATCCGAGATAGATTCACTCCTCCCACTCTACGGTCCAAACGAGAGAAGGCCAGGTTGTCTAAGGGCCTCACAAAGCTAGAATGCTGCCACACATCTGAAACCCGCAGAGTCATACATAACCTCTCCCAAGCTGCCAACTCAACTCCATGCACATAGTATGGCTACCTCCAATCTTGTCAGAGGGGTCCTCCAACATGTTGAAGTCACCCCCAATGCACCATTGCTCTACCTGCGGCAGAGACTCAACAGTATGAGACCAAAACTCGGCACGTGCATTTGCCACATTGGGCGCATAGATGTTCAGGAATCCCATGAGGCAACCCTGAATCTGCATAGTAATCCACTGAGCCCTGCTTGGCACAATAATCCCTCTGTCAACAATGGCCTGCTACAAAGAATTCGGAATAGTCATACATACCCCTCCCTGGATGCCTCCAGGTCCAAATGCAGCTGATCAAAACTTCTCATAGCGACCACGCAAAATCTGACCACACTGTCTAATGCTGCTCTCACAAAGATGATGCTCTTGGTAGCATAAGAATGTCAATCTCACCACCCACAAGGCATCTCTAAAGCTCCTGACATAGCCGACCCCTCTGACCACGAAACTGGGGCCCTCCTAATCCCTGCACATTCCATGAGATGATCCTCATGGAGTCAGTGAGAGAAAACAGATGTTGCCACAGCAGCCAACCTCGCTATCTTTGAGGCCGGGTTTGGATGGGGAGTAATCCGCATCCGAACGACCTCTAGACAAGCGTGAAAGGAGTGATTGTCCTACCCAGGCCCAAGCCAAGCGTGCAGCCCGAAGGGCTACATCCTTTGTCCAAGAATTCTCATGTACAAATACATAACAAGGAGGGCTCTGCGTGTCATCAAACAAATGCACCACAATGTGCCTGCAACCCGTTGCATCCGGAGGCGTGACGCTGAACTTGGCAAGAGGCCAAAGTGTCTACACCAGATCTGTCACCCCTATGTTCCCTGTGTGGTGTGAGAACTCAGTAGCCTGAATCTGGAGCCAGACTAGAACTGTGTGCTGGGTCCACTCTCTGGAATCCCTACCGCACAGCGGAAATAAGAAACCCACCGATGTGTCCAGAGCCTCAATGCCTCTAGCTGCAAGAAAGAGGACATGGACTCGAAAGCAAGGCTCCTCCAAATCAGGAGAAGAGTTATCCAGGAACCGTGTGAAGCTGCAGTCGAACAAGTCCTAGCGTCTGCGAATGTCAAAGCTAGTCAAACCTCTAGGGACTGCTGCAAAAGGAGTAGTCTGAACTATAAAAGGCAGCCTCAGGTGGGGTTGTCCCTTCCGAGCCACATGGCTCGTAGCGAAAGAACTATCAAGAGAACGCCTCGCGGCAGACGCGTGTCCAGTCCCCTGCGTCTGAGGACTGGAGGAGGGGTCGAGAGATGAGGCTGTGGGCCCCACTGGGGAGAGAGGAGGAACGGGAGGCGGAGGTTGTAACAGACTTGGACACTCCAAGTCAAGATTCTACCGCGATACAACACAAATTCACTTCAAAACAGTTCACAATTGATTCGACACGACCCGACGGAGTTCTGTGCCAAGAGGTATTGGCCCCAAAGACTGGCGCCCCTTTCGGTATTTCTTTTTATATTAATCTTCGAGCAAAGAACAACTCCCGCGCGGGTGCTTGCTCTGAGACTCTGCGTCCAGATGCTCTGCAGAGGGAGCTCCCTTGGGTTCATTATAAAGGTTACAAGGGATGCTAAAAGCAGAGCCCCAAAAGCTTCAAAATCAAAAGCCTAAAATAAAGCAATTTTATCTCACAAGCTTTGCAAAATAAAGCAACTTGCGTAGAATTTTCCCCATCAAGCTTTGCGTAGACATTTCCCCTGCTTTTTCTCATCACAAAAAGCTGGAATTTCTGTACTGCCTGCCAGCGCTTTTTGCGGCGTGATTTACGGGGGCCATACGGCAGTGCCGCGTCAGCCTGCAGCGTGAAATCGGCCACGTCACCATTTTGGCCAGCTTTCCCGGGGCGGGTGTGTGTGTATAGGGCAGCCACGTCACCAGTTTGTGACAACGGTGGAGGAGGGGGAGGGGGAGGAGGCGGGGGGAAGAGGGCGGGAGAGGGGGGGCGGAGCGGCAGTGTCTGAGGGAGAAGGAGCTGGAGGTGGAGGTGGAGGAATTGAAGTGGATGGGGCCTCCTCAGGCGGGTCCTGCTGAAGGGGATCAAAACGGTTCCGAGTCGGAACTCAGTGCTGGTGAGCTGCACGAGGTCGGCCACGAGGGGGAGTAGTGGGGCGAGCCCGTCCCTGTCGGCGGTAGCCAGGCACCTACTGCCAATCGTCAGCTGTTTGATCGTTGGTCTCAGTCGAGGTACGAGCCTGTGCGTCCTGTGTATTTGTCTACTGGGCATGCTCAACCTTGGGAGGCTGCGCATGCACTGTGGGTCGAGGTCTCTTGCGAGGACAGGCCTTTGCCAAATGGCCCATCTGTCTGCAAATGAAACATTGATTCGGGAGGTCCGAATACTCCACGCTTTGACGGAACCAACCTCTACTCACCCGAGGTAGTAGGATGACCTTCGGTAGAGTGTGGGTGTCCCGAATCAGAACACGTACTGAGGGGATGCCAGCCGCCTTGGCAGCTATAGAGGCTACCGTGCGAGGTGTCTCCAGGACAGTCCCAATTGCTAAGCCTATCTTGGAAAGGAGCGGAAGATACTCTCTCCGCAAGCCGGGGAAGCAGACTGAGATGGGCAAGTCTGCCTCCTCGACAAGAACGTCGGTAGCTAGGCCGAAACCGTGGCGCCACTGTCGAAAGTGTGCTCGAACTGCTCGGATGGCAAGGGGGCTCATCGCAATTGTCACGTGACACATCCAGCCCTATGTGTCCGTGGACAAGCTACAGTATGATCAGGGTTCAGTCAGTCCAGTTAGTTTAGATTTAGAAGTGATCTGGCACTTTTGTGAGTCTATTCGTAGACTGTGCATGCCCAGTCACTTAGTGTAGATGCATATCCTCTGGTTGCACGCAGCATGATCATCAATATTCCCTTCAGAATCCATCAGATTCAGTCAGGGGAATTTTCCAGTGCATTTAGCCTATTTTGCCTATTTTTGGTTTTTTTCACTTATTATTTTTAAGTGACTTTCCAACAAAAGTAGGTAGGGCAATTTTGCTAAGTTAATATATAAGCACTAAATGGCAGAAGAGGCAGCAGGAGCACATGCTCAACAGGCACCTTCTCATCAGGAACCCCGCAGTACCCTCAGCATCGCCACATTGAGCCTAGCGTTCTGTTCTCCACCAACACCTAGCCCTGGCGTTTTTGCATACCATCAGCACCCCACAGCCTTGGCGTTTTCAGCCATCCCTTGATCGCCAGCAGACCGAGAACCACCAGCGTTTTTCACAAATGCTACTAGCAGTACCAGATTGGCCTAGCGTTTTTGCTATTGCTACCCTATGCTGCCAGCGTTTTCATATTCAGCCTGATTTGAAGGAGATACATCAGCGTTTTCAGCATTAGACATGACAGCAGATTCAGCCCTAGTTGGTTGCAGAGGATCCCTAAATTCAGCCCTCGAAAACGCAGCCAAAACAGTCATTTTCAGCCACCGAAACAGCCCCGAAATTCAGCAGATAGAAGACCACAGATTTCAGCCCTAAAGTTGTCGTCGTCATCACTGTCGTCATCGTCGACATAGCCTAGACTTGCATCAGTCTCATGCATACCATTTGTACTAGATTGTGCAATCAAAAAGTAGACCACTCTCGCCGACAAGAGTGGGGCCTTCTGAGGAGGGTTTTACAACGTCTCTGGTGTCGTATCTCTCTTCTCTCTCTATCTCTCAGTCTCATTCACTTGCACGCACAGTGTCCATTCACTTTGTTTGTGATCATAGCATTCTCTCATTAAGAACGGAAGGCTCTCCCTTTCATAAGAACAAAAGGAACCTTGAGCACAGTTGGGAGCACTCATCTTGAGCAAATCGCAAACAATCATTCCACTGCACCTAACATTGGTATCAGAGCTTTGACAGTGTTCTGTATCACTCAAGGAAAGAACCACAAGAATCACAAGATTTTTTTTTTTGCTTGTTGCGGTCGCACGAACCCAAGTTCGCTTGGGCGTGTCGATTCCTATCGTGTTGTTGAAGAGTGACAGGAATCCCAAGAAAGAAGGGCTTGTCCAGCCTCTCCTTGTGTCTCTTTTCACTCATTGAGAGCGGATCGTGCACTTAGCGGCCGGCCAATCGACGTGAGGTGGGAAAAAGCAACCTTGGTGTGAGCGCAAGGCCACCAAGGGGTGCGCCCGCAGAAAGGAGTAGAACTCGGGTGAAGAGAAGATCCTTCTCAAACGTGATTTGCAAGCGAAAGAAAACCTCAAGAACCTCAAGAACCAAGACCCGCAAGAAAACCCAAGTTCCTTGTGAACTTAAGAACTCAAGAACCCCCAAGAACCCAAGTTCTTCGTGAACTTAAGAACCCACAAGAACCCACGATTGCAAAATGGTCATCACTCCAAGCGGAATGGATACTTCGCTTGGAGGTGATGAGCATGAGAGAGGCGAAGAAGAATTTTCCCCACTAGGAGGTTTTTCCGACCCTCCCCCTTCACCATCTACGACAAGGATTGCACTAACTCCTATGGAGGTTTTCGACAAGAGTATGATAGACAGGAAGTTAGAAAGCGAAGAAAGAATCGCAGCCATCGAGCATAAGTACCAAGAAAGAATGGCAGCCATAGCGCGTGAGAGCGATCAAGCACGCTTAGAAGCCAAAGCAAGAGAAGCAGAATTTGATCGAGAGAACAAAGCAAGAGAAGCAGAATTTGATTGAGAGAACAAAGCAAGAGAAACAAAATTTGATCGCGAGAACAAAGAAAGAGAAGCAAGATTTGTTCGCGAGAACAAAGCAAGCATGCAAGAGTTCTTGCGACTCTTTTCTCAAGTCCAGGCACAGATGCAAGAGAATCGGGAAAAGGAGAATCTCTCAGTCTCTTCTTCTCCCAAGCATGACACACAGGATTTGCATGATTATGAGAAGCATGAAGATTTGAATGATAATGATTTACATGATGGTTTGGATGACAAAGATAAGCATGATGATTTGCATGATCAAGATGTGATTTCTCACAAGCATGATGAGTTGCATGAAGAAGATGTGATTGTTCACTAGGATGAGGTGTTAGTGGATGCTTTTTCTAGCGAAGCTAACCTCGTTGCAGATTCGATCAATCACGAAGGATCGATCTTGGCTCTCGAGCCTAGGTCCAAAGAACCCTCAGTATTATGTGTTCGCATGATTGATACGCACGCATTGTTCGAGTGTTTCATTCGTGATCGTTTCGTGTATTTTAGTCATCGTCTTTATGTGATCCCTTTTCCTAGGAATGACATATTGTATGTTGAGCACGTTTCTCTCATGGATGAGCACGAATGTATGAGGATTTTTCATGAAAAGCTGAAAAGTATGTATGTAAGGAAGTCACGTTCCATGTCTCTTCCTTGGCATGACACATTTGTAGAAAGAGCACATGAAAGTATGAGCACCAAGCATGGCATTTCCGTTGTGAATTGCCTTAGTTGATCGCTCTAGATCATAAGAGAAAGATTCGATCTCATTGTTTGCGTGTGTGTGGTGAACGGGTTGTCACTCCGTCTCTATGTTCATCTACATTGCATACACAGTCTTTAGCGAAGACAAGGTTTTTTTCACTCACTTTACATGGAATGGGTATGTTCATGTTTTTGTGTTGGAAGTGGTTTCAGGAATTATCAACCATGGAGATTCTTGAAGATGGAAGAAACACGACTCTCGACGAAGTTGAAGCATTAAAGGATCCACAAAAGACTTTGTGTCGCTTTCGACGCGGCCCAAAGAAGCAAGCGTTGCAGACCTTTATGAAGTTCAAGTACCGCACGACCCGCACATCAGAGTGGGCCGGCGAAGAGTCCCTTCCAGGATTCCCAATGCTATTGGCGATCTCCCTCGATGCCATGCAGTTCGGTACCAGTACCTCACTTTGAAAAGGAGGGGATGTCACGTGACACATCCAGCCCTATGTGTCCGTGGACAAGCTACAGTATGATCAGGGTTCAGTCAGTCCAGTCAGTCTAGATTTAGAAGTGATCTGGCACTTTTGTGAGTCTATTCCTAGACCGTGTATGCCCGGTCACTTAGTGTAGATGCATATCCTCTGGTTGCACGCAGCACGATCATCAGTATTCCCTTCAGAATCCATCAGATTCAGTTAGGGAAATTTTCCAGTGCATTTAGCCTATTTTCCCTATTTTTGGTATTTTTCACTTATTATTTTTAAGTGACTTTCCAACAAAAGTAGGTAGGGCAATTTTGCTAAGTTAATATATAAGCAAACCCAAGTTAGCACTAAATGGCAGAACAGGGAGCAGGAGCACATGCTCAACAGGTACCTTCTCATCAGGAACCCCGCTGTACCCTCAGCATCGCCACATTCAGCCTAGCGTTCTGTTCTCCACCAACACCTAGCCCTGGCGTTTTTGCATACCATCAGCACCCCACAGCCTTGGCGTTTTCAGCCATTCCTTGATCGCCAGCAGACCGAGAACCACCAGCGTTTTTCACAAACACTACCAGCAGTACCAGATTGGCCTAGCGTTTTTGCTACTGCTACCCTATGCTGCCAGCGTTTTCATATTCAGCCTGATTTGAAGCAGATACAGCAGCGTTTTCAGCATTAGACACGACAGCAGATTCAGCCCTAGTTGGTTGTAGAGGATCCCTAAATTCAGCCCTCGAAAACGAAGCCAAAACAGTCATTTTCAGCCACCGAAACAGCCCCGAAATTCAGCAGATAGAAGACCACAGATTTCAGCCCTAAAGTCGTCGTCGTCGTCACCGTCGTCACCGTTGTCATCGTCGACATAGCCTAGACTTGCATCAGTCTCATGCATACCATTTGTACCAGATTGTGCAATCAAAAAGTAGACCACTCTCGCCGACGAGAGTGGGGCCTTCGGAGGAGGGTTTTACAACGTCTCTGGTGTCGTATCTCTCTTCTCTCTCTATCTCTCAGTCTCATTCACTTGCACGCATAGTGTCCATTCACTTTGTTTGTGATCATAGCATTCTCTCATTAAGAACGGAAGGCTCTCCCTTCCATAAGAACAAAAGGAACCTTGAGCAAAGCGCAAACAATCATTCCGCTGCACCTAACAACAATGACCTTGGACGCCATCTCGGGGGTCTCAAACTCTATCTGGTACATCGAGGATCTTACTCACCTCTGCGAGAAGGGGGGCTTGAAGGAGATCGCGTACCTCCCCTTTGCTGGCTCTAGTGCCGAGAATCTTGCAAATAACAGAGGTGGCCTGAAGGCGCGAAGGCGCGCCACCTCTGCCTCTAAGCTCGCTTGCTCTGTCGGCGAAAGTGCAAGTCGGATGGTGGGTTCTGCGGGGTCGGGCGAGGGGGCTGCAATGGAGTCCCTCTGTGGCGAAGCAGTATTTTCCATCTGTGTCTGCTGCGGAGAAGGTGGTCGAGGGCGTCACTGAATGCGAGGTGAAGCGAGTGAGCAGGGCGGTTGACGACGCGAAGAGGGAGAAGGGGACGGGTGAGCAAGGTGAGAGGGCCGCGAGGCGAGCGAGGGAGGGGCTGGCGGGATGCTGCAGGCAGCGCGATGCGAGCGTGGGGGGGGGGGGGGGGGGGGGGGGGGGGGTTTGCTGCAGGCAGCGCGAGAGGGGGGGAGGCTGGCGGGATGCTGCAAGAGTGGGTGGGGGGCAGCACGCTGAGAACAGGTGGGGAGGTGAGGGCAGTGATGCGAGGGGGGGGGGGGGGGGTGCGGGCAGCAGCAGCAGCGAGCCTGAATGTACACACTAGTTTGACCAATTAGTAATAGGAATTTCACTAATTTTAGCTAGTTCATACACTATTTTTTTGCTATAATTCATTAATCTGTAGCGTTCTATGCACACTGACTTGCACTCTCAGATGCATAAAGCATGCTTATGTTACCAATGGTTGCTTTTGTTAAGATTCAGTATGTTTGTGGAGCTATTCTGTATACAATAGTGTATGTTGTGGCGCATGCCAATCAGGAGTGTTTGATGTTTGCATGGAAGCAAAAATTTGTTTTTTTAATGTGTGTTGTGTGTTTGTGTGCATCAACAGGCATGGATACTACTCGATGTTCACATTCTTCTAAGGACTAAAACTGTTCTCTCTTATGGCAAATTTGATCTCCTTAAAGAAATTTTTGTAAGAGAAATGGCATTGTTATGTAAATGCCCAAACTGTCAAAACTTGCAAAGCTCTCTTTCACATCTATGCAGTAGTGAGCATGCACTGAAGTGCATGTGTTCATTTGTCCTTTATGGTGGTGTAAACTCACATGTAGAGCATCATGAGGCAGAAAATCAGACTAAGTGATTGTCAAAAAGTCAACAGATTAGCCTCTTACCAATGGAAATGCATGCAGTGTACTTGATGAGGAGAGCACAAAAAAATAAGCAGGCTAGAATATGCCAAAATGACTGATGCGAGTTCTGCGTGACAGTAAATTGGATCCACTTTTGTCTGGTCGTGCTTGCTCGGCCTCTCGGCATGCATCTTATCCATCAGAAAATTATGCTTTGGTTGTACATATGTGTTGAGGAGCATGCTTTCTTTTTTATGAGAGAATTGGTTGATACTATTGTGGAGAATGGCACATGGTCTTTTGTGATTCAACACATGACAAAATGGCCATAGGTATAGCGGGTTTATCAGGAGAAATCTCATTGTGAACGAGTGTCCAAATTACTGGTCCTGCTGTCTCCTCAAAAATCTGACGAGGAGCATCTACCAATGCTTGTCTGTCTCAATGGTGTTTCCATCACTGGTGTATTCTCCTGTGTGTTGTGCTGTCATAAGTTTTGATTCCATCGATCCTCTGTGCTTAATGGCGTCCACTCCTGGCCTTCTGCTGCTTCCGTATGTGAAGAACAAGAGGTTGCTTCTCTCATAAAAGGATTTTGATGACTTTCCAGCTTTCTCTCTCTTTCTGAATGTCATCATTGAGCATGTAGAGTTGTTTTTTCCTGTGTAATTTCTCTTTTTTCTCTCCAAGGGATCCATTTTTGGTGATTTACAGAGACTGGAGTTGCTCTATGAGGGGATGCACTAGGGTTGTTGTCTTCTTATTGGTCAGTTTATGATAAGGCCTTGGCAGGGCCTTTTGTTCCCTGAATGTTTTTATTGAAATCTGTTTCATCTTACAAAACTAGTACTAAAATATTCAAGACAGCCTTAGCAAGGAAGTATAACCCTATTGCTTGTTGCAATGTCAAGTATGCTGAGGGTCTCTTAAATTGGCAATGTCAACTTCAGATTTTTCTTACAGTTGCCAAGGGTGCATCTAAGTACTTCATGGTTTTTGTAATGGCTGCTCAAGTGGTCCTTATTTGAATTGATGATTTTATTTGTGGAACTCAAAAAAAGCCCTTCTCTGCTTCCTTTTCTTCTTGAAGAGATTGGGAGGAGGTATTTCATATTAGATCAAAAGTTTGCTTTCCCCTCAGAAGGTACAAGGACGAGGTTACGATCAAAGTTTGTATTCTTATAGGTACCAAGATGGTCAATATGCGAATCATGATGCACCATATGGATACAACCAGGGTAGCAGTAGATCAAAGAGGACAGTTTCTTTGACCAAATCTTTAAGAAGGGGCTCTGATGGCTTGCTCAGCTTTGGGAAGTCTATTGGGAAGGGAGTGACCAAGGTCTTTGCAGAGGATCACAAGGCCTCTGAAAGAAAGGTCCTCGATCCAAACAGCCAATTTGTGCAGCAGTGGAACAAAATATTTTTGCTCTCCTGCCTATTGGCCTTGATTCTGGATCCTCTCTTCTTCTTCTTACCTGCCATTAGTGATGATGATTGCATCAAACTAGACAGAAAATTGCAAGTGGTCATAACAGTTCTTCGCAGCATCACAGATACCTTCTATCTTTTGCATATGGCTCTTCAGTTCCGAACAGCATATGTGGCGCCAGCATCTCGAGTGTTTGGCAGAGGAGAACTGGTTATTGATTCCAGGAAAATAGCAAAACGTTATTTGCTGAGAGATTTTTGGCTGGACCTTGTTGCGGTTCTTCCCATTCCACAGGTATCTTCATTCTTGTCTACAGCCTTTACAATAGCTGTTTCAGTGTGCTTGAAATTCATCATTGTTCAAGTTTCAAGGTTTTGAGATTTGTCTGAGGCCCTGAGTATCAACTACTTTGCTAGAATTCAATATTTGTCTTCTTAAGTATTTATACAAACATGGTCCTTGTTCCCTGGGGGTCTTGTCATGCAAGGGTGTCCAATGGCACTTTATTGATCTAGCAATGTCTTTGGAACAGTAACATTCAAAATTTCATGTTGTCTTACAAAGGCATAGGTTGTTTCTAGAAAGGGGCGTGTCGGAACCTTTAAGGCCTGCATGGCTATCACCAGACTTTCAGGGCTCAAGGGAAGTGAAAAACGGATTTTCCTTTCGTCAAACTCCTCTGCAACGGATTCAAGGAAAGCAAGTTTTCATATCATGTGGCTTGAGTGATTTCAACACAAGAGATCACATACTTCTAGACATAGGGTTTGCACATGCTGATACAGAATGAGAACTGATCTTCTTCCTTGCAGCCTGTCTAACCTGTTGAGATCTTGCATGGCTGTAGACTCTAGAGCGATAGAAAAGGGTTTAAGGAGACAAGTAGATTACCATTTGACACGTAAAGAACCCATAATTCTGATAGAAAAAGTTGCACGCGCAGAAATGCTGCTACAAGGCTTTTGAAAAATGCCTTTCAAGGGTTCAAGAAAGATGCACAATGATGAATCGTAGAAGATCTTCAAGGCTGCTACGATGCGATTTTGTACGTTTAGTGATGGTCTTGCAACACACGTGAAGGTATTTTTTTACCTGTAGGTGAAAATCAGTTTAGTCGGCATTTGCAGGCATCCAGACATGATGAGTGAATATCTCATGAGCCAAGCACTTGTTGGCTAACCGCAACAGAAAACTGCCTCAGTAGTGGTCATTTAATTTTATGACAACTAGTTGCCAAGAGTGTGCATGCTATTCAAAATAAAGCAGCATGGTGAAAGACGTTGACACTTTCTAATTTAGGTTTCTTTCCATGTAGTGTGATACAGCTACCTAGAATTTGCTAGCCCTTTGCTCCCTTTCGATCTTTTTTGTACCTCTTTGATGAAGTTGGGAGAATTGTAACTACATGGTAATCCTTCCGCATTTTCAGATTTGACTTGCATACAGTTTGTGCATGTCGTTTGTTTTTCTCTTTTTGATTCTAGTAGGTATTGAGGTAAAACGATGCTCCAATTTTGTGGCGCTTTATGATGAGAGGTATAATCAGTTGTACCTTTTCCTTGTCTCGTGGGTCATGTTGGTCTTCAAGTGACATTAATACATCTTTCTTTCTTTCTTTCTGAGCAGAATTTGTTTATGTTGGTCATATATGGTGCTGATTAGCTTAGTGACCACATATGGTTTTGCATGGCTTTTTGCTGTTTCTCAATGATCTATTGTGGTCCTGCAGGTGGTTATATGGATTATTGTTCCATCTACAAATGGCCCAAAGGCATACCATATAAAGAATGCACTTCGCTATATCATATTTTTCCAGTTTATCCCAAGATTGTACTTGATCTTTCCATTAACTTCACAAATCGTGAAAACTGCTGGTGTGATAACAGAAACAGCATGGGCAGGTGCTGCATACAATTTGGGGCTTTACATTCTTGCCAGTCAAGTGAGTTTTGTTTGTTGGCTCGTTGTTTTCTTGTTTGATTCTCTCATCTTCACCAGGGCTCTCATTGACTGATTGCTGAGTAAAAATAATCTCAAAGAATCTCAAAGAAGTGGTTATGTGTCCGTTCTAGAGTCTCTTGGTCTTATTTCATCAGCATGGAAAAGCACTTTTAATGATTCAAAATTTTAAATCTCCGAAAAAGAAAAAGAAAAAAAATAGTTTGAGCAGAAACAGAGTTTGAGCAGTCACAGCACTAAAAGGCGATTCTCAGATGACGTGACACACTATTGTGTGCAAAGCTGTATGGGTGGGGAATCTCTGATCTGTGGTTTTGAATTTTCTTTTGTACAGTTTCTTGGAGCTTGCTGGTATTTTTTGTCGATTGAACGTAAAGATACATGCTGGCGGCAGCAATGTAGGAATACCAGTGCTTCTCCACTAGGAGCCGGGCCTTGCCGGCTTGATTATCTTTACTGCAGTGGTGCTTTTGATGTTGCTCAGAGGCAAATCTGGCATGCCAATACACAGGTCTATTCAAATTGCAAAGATCCAAATGTCTTTGATCTAGGAATCTACCAGCAAGCATTTGACAAAAATATTCCGTCGTCCACCTTTAGGAACAAGTATCTTTACTGCCTATGGTTTGGTTTACAGCAACTAAGGTAAAATCAGCTTCACGACATTGTCGCATTGGAGACATTAAAGAAATGTTTTTTCTTGAAGGTTGTGGTGCTCTTTGAGGTGTGCAGTTGTAGTCTCGTTTTAAGAGAGGTCAAAATGACATAGGAGGCCGAGCTTTACATATCCTTATGCGACAGTATGTCAGCTTGGTTACAGTACCGAATAAAATGACGAAAATAATCGTGTAAACACCCAGGGTATTAGCAATGGGGAAGGTAAAGCTTGTTACCTGGGCCAAAGTGGCTCAAGATCTCGTAACGTACAGTGTACACTTGATATGTGTCTCAAAACAAAATTGACGGATTAGCGAATTTTGAGTACACAGCCAAACTAACCATTGCCAGGAGCTTTCTTGCTTTGCATGCTGTAGATTACAGATTCTATAGCAATCCATTAAGTAGCTATTTGGAAATTTCGGTGAGGGCTCAAGGCCAAGGATTATCATACTTTTATTTGAGTGTCACAGCTTGATGGCGTGGTTCTAGCCTGAATGGCCACTTACAGGCACAATTTGACTAGAGGCAGCTGCAGCTCAAGGGACCCAAATCTGAGCTGGCGTCTGTGATTTATGGCACAAAATGTGGAGCAGATTACGGGAGTGTTTAGAAAACACGTAGTGATTTTATGCTGGGAAAGCATTTTGGGAGCGAGTTTATTAAAGCAGTTGACTATGGATATGCTTTTAAGCATCATATAATTATAACAGATGACTTTGGTGCTTTTTTTTTTATAGAAAAGAAAATATTTCCATTAAAAAATCACCTCAAGGGCACATACCCTAAGGTAAAATTATATCAAAGTAATACAATAGAGATTCAACCATAAATGGTATCACCAAAAGATAAAAGTCCTAGGGCAATCTAAAGTACAAGATTGCCGCAATGGGGATTGAGCCTAGACGACCTCCTAGGCTTAGAGGTCAAGCCTTCTCCTCAGCAGATTTCTGCCATAGAAGGGAAATGTCGCTTGTAAGCTGCATTGAAGTGCTTTAGTGTGCCGCAACCATGGTCTGCCAATAAGCAAAGGGAAGCCGCCCTCAACCTGTGGAAGTCGAACCACCACAAAATTCAGACTAAATGTAAAGTCTTGCACTTGCAATTGCACCTTGTCGACTATGCATAGAGGATAAACAATTCTTTGGTCAACCAAAGTCACTGTGAATGGGGCGGGCATAGTAGGTTGGAGACCTAATGCCAGCATAGTGAATTCAGGCACGAGATTGATACCAGATCCCCCATCAACTATGACACCTGAAAATTGTTGCCCCAAGTAGACACAGTTAGACGGGGACTCTTGTAATCAGTGAGAGAGGCAGAGGACTCAGAGGGTTGCACCAGGAGGTGCCCGCCACAGGACCCTACACTCGGGTACAGAGATTGAATGAGTGTCACTTCGAAGATTTGCATCCAGCTTTAGCATGTCGTAAAGGGAGACTTGTTGAAAGGTGTTCTTCAAGATGGTCTCTGCTGTAAGTTTCACACTTTTGGGCAAAGCTGGCTCGGGGGCTTTGATTTGCTGCAAGTCAGCTATTGCTTCCAAGAAGGCCCCATCAATCTCAGATAGCATAGAGGTCGGTCGGTTGGCACCAGGGGATGGCGAGTCAGATGTGGCAGTTGGACTATGTTGTTGAGAACGAATTGGAGAAGGTGGAGTTTTAGGAAGATTGAGGCCTAGGGCTGCTCGTTGTGCCTAGTGAGGACACCAGCGGACGACTCCGCTTGTTGCGCCTTATCCTTAGGGGTAACCACATGTGTAGCAGGTGATGGTTGAGGAATGGTGCTTATTGCAATCGGGTTGATCTTCGGAAATGTAAACTCTTGTTGGTTTGGACTAGGGTTTTGAAGACGTGGAGGCGCGTTGCTTGGGACAACCTTTACTGTAATGATCTTTAGCCTCGGGGCAATGGCGGCAAGGCGGAGATCCTTCAGGTAGGGGACACTTGCTCTGGTAATGTCCATAGTCCCCACACCTATAGCATAGTATGCGGCGATTGGATAGGCGAGGTGGTCTCCGCTCTTGCTGCATGGGGTTGGTAGCTGAGGTGTAGAAGCGTTGAGGACATAGTTACCCGGAACGTGGAACGGGAATGGCGACGGGATCCCCACGGAACGGGGGAACGGCTAGGGGTTCGGAACGGGAACGGCGCGGAACGGGAGGTATAAAAAACACCCAAATAGTGCATTTTTTAGCTTCTTGTGTTTAAATACAAGGAGTATTAGAGTGCTTTGACTCTAATACTCACAAAAAACTCGTTTTGAAGACCATTCAATCTTGCTATGACTAGATGATGTGAGAGAGAGAGAGAGAGAGAGAGAGACTCGAGAGAGTGAGAGGGAGAGGGAGAGATTTGAGAGAGTGGGAGGGAGAGGAAGAGAGCTTGAAGGCTTAAAGCCTTGAGCCTTGAGAGAGTGAGTCTTGAGAGGGAGAGATCTTGAGAGTGTGAGAGGGAGAGAGCTTGAGCCTTGAGGATTAGCTTGTGGAGAGAAAGGGGGAGGGGGGTGCATTTTATGAGTCCTTGAGGCTTTGCACACTTCAAAAAGAAGCCCAAACATTTACTTCAATTTTTTCAATTTTTGCCAAATTTGTTTGTAGCCGTTGGCCGTTCCAAGGGCATTCCGGAACGTTTTGGGGGCGTTCGGAACGTTCCGGAACGGCCGTTCCGGTTTGCACTGGCCACCCGGAACGTCAAACGTTTCGGAACATTCGGGAAGGGAACTGCCCCCCCGGAACGCCGGAACGGGGGCTAGGGGGCGTTCCCCGGTAACTATGGTTGAGGACCTGCGGGGGCACTAGCATGATAAAAACTTTGAGATGGAAAGGTGCTTTGCATGCATCATTGGCATAGGAGGGGTTGTTAGTAAGGGTGGCATCTGGTTTGGTTGACCATAAGGAGAGACCATATGGGATGTAGGAGCTCCTCCTTTGTTGAAACGTCGGGGTGAGGCTCTGTTGTAGGTTTTCTAGTCCCTTCAGATAGTAGCACTCCTTGTCATCATGGCCGGACTTCTTACAGAAGTGACAGTAAGTTCGGAGCGGACATTCTTGCGGAGGATGCCCGGAAGAACGACAGGAGGAACACCAAACCATAGCTTTAGTCTCCTAATGAGCTTTGAGCTCCTCCAGCTCGCGCTTGAGATTGTCCAAAGCTTCTTGCTGTGGAAGCTTCTCCTACCGAAGAGAGAATGATCTCTCTTCTTGAAGAGCTCGTTGTAACTTCAAAGCTTCCAGTTCTCTACGTAAAGACGTCAAAGGATCAGAGGGACTTTCTAAATGTACAGAGGTGGTTTCTTCTGTCCGAGTAGCAACTGCAACAAACTCCTCTAGGGTGGTGTCAGGTTGGAGACTCTCCCGCAGTTTTTGCTGAGACGTTTTGGGAAGAGCCTTCTCTACCCACTTCTTAACCATGAATTCACTCGGCTGCTGAGGAAGCTTGGCGACCAAAGACTTTGTTATGGTCATGAGCTCTGCAAAAGTCTCTTTGGGCTGAAGCATTAGGTTGGCTAACTCATCCAGAACCTTTTCTTGGAAGTCCTCGGTCTGAAAGCTTCACATAATTGTTTTCTCAAGTAGTAAAGTGGTTTTCTGCAAACTGACTGTACCACTTGTCTGCTAAGCCATCCAAGGTAGATGGGAAGAGTACTAAGTAGGCGTCTTCGCGGTTGAGGCCTCAACCTCTACAGAGAGAAACAAACCTTCGAGCATGGTCATCGGCATCCTTTGTAGAGAGACCTTTGAAAGTCGGGAACTTGATGCTCACCTTAGCCAGGACGCTTGTAAGCTCCTCCATTGCTGTTTGTGCAGGCGATTGTGTAACACAGGGGATGAGAACTTTATTGGTGGGGGTGAGTTGGGAGGTGTAGAACTGGTTGAGGGACTGGAGGTAGCTGCAGGGGAAGGTAGGGGTAATGGGGCTGGTGTACTTCTATTTGGCACGAAGGGTTGACGCTTCCTGTGGTAATACTTCAAAGGACTTAGTAGTGGGCTTTGTCGCTCTTTTGACTGCCTTGTATGTGTCATGCAGTAACCAAAAGCCCACCCAAGCTTTGGGCATGAAGACCTTAATTTGCTGAAAACTGGTCCAATCGCCACTAGAGCAAGGCGAGAGAGAGATTGGACCACTTGGCTGGACCTGGACGAGAGAGACTAGACCAAGGCGAGTAACTGGACCACTTGGGTGTACCTAGACCAAAGAGACTAGACCAAGACGAGAGACTAGATCAGCAGGTCTAGAACTAAGACAAAGCCGACCCAGTCGAACCCAATAGAGCAAGACAGGTAGAGAGCTGAAACCCAACAGCTCCTCGACTTGACTTTGCTCTCTACACGGAGTGAGATTTCAGTTGAGGTCCCATCGGGCGTGCCAAAAATGAGAGCACCTATAGTGGAGATAATGTGTCGTGCTCTCTATAGTGGGTGCTCCTCAGTGTAGTGTGCGTGAGATCTCACTCCACAGAATGGAAACACAGAAGGCAATGAAGAACAGAAGAACAACAGCAAGCTGAAACCTGAACAGTATGAACATTGACTAACTCAAAGAAACCAATACAGACTCTAGCATGGCAGCACACTCAGCTCCAGCCCGGACTCATGGTACAATGGGGGTGTCGAGGCTGAGTTGTGCAGGGAAAACGTGAAGACGTGATGTGCGTGAACTCAAGATAATAGACTCAAACTACTGACCACATAAAAAGTACCTGATGATAGAGTGTCCAACGACTCCCACCAACCACACGTGTATCTCCTAAGAACCACAAACGGCTAGCAGATATCCAATCCAGCTAAGCCTATCTCCAAACTGAGGTGGTGGTGCTCAGAGGGCCACGGTGTCCACTTGACCACCATCCATATCACTTGCCATGTGTCATTGCCCAGGCCAAAGTCTGTCTAGTGTGAACTCCAACCCCAACTGCAACTAACTGCTTGTCTTGTGCCAGTGACACTGTAGCCCTGCTACAGCTTGAGGCAACCTCTTACATGGAACCTGTTGGTCAATACACAACGAGGTCACATGGGGTTGGCAGTAGACCCCATGTCTCATGGGTTCCCATGGCAGATGGTCCAGCCCGCACCTTGGGAAACTGGTTGCAGTTACTGAGGAGAGTCAGAGCATCTAGCTCTGTAGATGAGGGGGGTATAGAGCATGTGTCAGGACATCAACAAGGCTATATCAGCAGAGTGGCACACACCTCTCAAGCCGGTGGCTCCCAGCTAGATGGGGACCTTTACTCGCATTGAGGTCCTGATCGCATTTCGGGCCTGCTTCGACTGAGGCCTTTGCATGTTCTTTGAGGTTCAGCCAGAGGGTCGCCTCCACAGAGTTGCTTTCAACGAATTCGAGTTGTGTACATCAGAGGTGTGCTTGATCCTGACCCGGAAGATCTTACTTTGCGTGCTAGTGGATAGCTAATGCAGGATCAGCTGGCTATCCTGGAGTGCTTATACTTGTTCGACACGAACTCTTCCCAACCTTGGTTTTCAATGACCCGGCTGGGAGATGGATTGTCATCCAATGTATTGTTAATGGCGAAGTTTTCAAATTTGGAGGATTATATGCATACACAGATTGGAGGCGCTGGGCTTGGGAGAGTCGTACTCTGTTGCGAGTGCGGTGGGACCCTGGTGATTGGTTTTGGCGGGATCTTTTTGCTTCAGCTGATCACCCAGGGATCCCTTTTTTCCAGTACACACCTGACTGGGGTGCCACATACTGGCTGCTCGCAGAGAGGCACGCCGTGCTGCAGCAGGTCACTGGCAGGAGGAGGGTCTCACAGTGTAGTTCCTGACAGACTTTTGGGAGCACTTGTGGGACAACAGAGAGTCGAGGAGAGTCACCATGTTCCTATGGCTTGTCGCCCATCGAGCTACCATGGCGAGTTGGTTGGTCTACAGCCGCCACCTGGCGGGCTGTGCCACCCTTTTGAGTCACAGAGGCATTGTCTATGGGACTGCCCCATGGCGCAACAGGTTTGGCTTCAGATTCTACGGTTGATACCGGCCCTGTCGTCAGCTAGTTAGTACACTTGGGGTGCTACTGCCCAACACCATCCTCTTGGGCCCAGCAAATCGTTTTGAGCTGTCCTCAGCTAGCGTGATACAAGAGGGTGGGCCTACACTCCAGCGTGCCACAAAGCTTATGCCCCAGGAGTGGAGCAGTGAGAGAGAGCTTTGTTGGGAGCTTATTTGCAACCTGACTCTCTGGTTCATATGGAGGATCCACTGCTTCTGCATCTTCGAGGCCCGCCCCATTCCACCGGTGGAGACTATATGATATGGCTGGAGCTGTTCCATACACTTCGAGGTCAGTTCAAGAGAGGGCAGCTCTGACCGCATGTGAGAGCGCCGCGAGGCATTCCTATGACTTTGGCGTCTAGGGCCTTTCTACATGGTCCATGGGGCTCCTAGATGGCACTACCGGCCACCTGTGTTGTTGTTTCCTCCTCCCATATCCTGATTTAGTGGTCATTGTAGATATCTCACGTTTTCATCGGGAGAGTCTCCCCTCATGCTGATGTAGCCCAGTTTGTAGCCCAATGGGCAGCTTTATTAACTAATAAAATGATCTTTTTCTTGGAAAAAAGAAAAGGAAAAAGAAACAGTAGCTATTGAAGTAAAATTTTTATGGTTGAGACTTTCAGTGGAGCTAATGGTGGTGTGGTCATCAGTGGATTTCCAAGTGCTGGGGGCTTGCCAGAATATCACTTGCTTCAATCTGCATTCGATTAGTTCGAACCATCCAAAGTCATGTGTCTTAAATTATTTGATTTGTTTGAATTATCCAGAGTCGTGTGTCTTAAAGCTGACGTGTAAGGTGTCTATTTTTAGGACATTCTTCACCTAAGATGCCTTCACTCTTTGTTACCTGCAAGGTGATTGTGTCGCTATTATTTCCATTACAATTACTTCATCATACATGCACTCTTGCAGAAATGTTGGAATAGTGTCAGACGAACCATTATCTTATAACATTTTTGAAGACAATCACGTAACAAAGCTCTGGTGAGTGTATATCTGTATGTAACTAGGCTTCATATGTTGGATGTTTCCACAGTTCTCTTGGACAAAATCTCTCGACAAGCACTTTTATTGGTGAGATTGTATTTGCAATATTGATTGCTATCATCGGCTTATTGCTTTTTGCCCTTCTGATTGGTAATATGCAGGTAAGGGTCTTCCTATTTTCCTTCCATTGTTACTACTATGACATTTTACTTTTACTGTTAGGTGCTTAAGACTCATGATAATGCTGTGCCATGTTTCCAGACTTACCTACAATCTTTGGGGGTAAGGCTTGAGGAATGGAGAGTCAAGCAGAGTGACACGGAGGAATGGATGCAACACCGTCAGCTCCCACAAGATTTACGTGAACGAGTTAGACGTTTCAACCAGTATAAATGGGTGACTACAAGAGGGGTTGATGAAGAAAGAATTTTACAAAGCCTTCCAGCAGATTTACGGCGTGACATTAAAGGGCACCTATGTTTGCGACTCATTTTGCAGGTTCTATTCTATTCTATTCTCCAAAGAGGAAAGCAAGGTGTTTAAGCTTAATTTTAACTATTATAATACAGTTTTTATATCTCTGTCTACTTTCATGAAAGGCATGTTTAAAATCATCAAATTTTTCAAATGCATGTTCTTATGGTAGCATTCGCTTTGCACTATTGTTTCTTGGTATTTTCACTATTTAGAGGTTTTAGAAATAGTTCCCTGATTTCTTTCTGAGCATTTGAACATGTTTTTGTTGGAAGTCATCTCTTGCTCCACATTAGGACATTCTGTGCTGTTAATTAGCTAGTCTGTGTCCCCAAATGCCTGTCATGTACTTCGCAGCTTTTTGATCGTCTTCCTTTTCTTCCTGTTGGACTTGGAACATCGTTCGTAGGGTTGCCTTATTTTGGCATATGTAGTAGTAGAGACTATTAGGGATTTTTGGTGCTCTTCTCAATGTAACAATGCCAGTCTAGGCCATTGTGGCACCTTGACCTCAAATATTGTTTTACTGCAGTTGCATCTTGCATTGTAGAAGACTACTCAGGATTTCAATCTCCTTTATGGTGGGGGGGGCTTATTTTTGTATACTTTTGGCATCTGATCTATCACTATGGACAGACGCAAGGAGGATAGGGCCGGGGGGAAAAAGAACCTCCTAGTGAGGGCTAAAGTGCCACGTCCGTCCTTGAAATGGGGAAGCAGACAAGACTTGGGGTCCTAGGATTGTGCATGGCTAGTGTGAAATGGGCTAAGGCCAATGGGCCGTAGGTCATTTTGACTGGGACATCTTTTTTGGACAATGCACCAGTGATCCTCACTGTGACAGATAGACAGAGGAGGGGGAGCACGATGCTACGCATCTCTGAGAGGATCTTGTTGGACTCGGAGCTCAGAGTGCGAGTGGTGGCTCCTTGTATAGAGGGCTTGGACATGCAAGACTCCCGTGCTGACAGAGTGGCCTCTGGACTTGCTCAGTTTAGTCGTTTCTTTCTCCAAGAGTCTACGGCCCGCCTGGCTGCAGCGAGGGAGGAGAAGCAGCATCTCCGACGGGGCGTTGCTTCCTTGCAGAGGATGCAAGAGCAACACCCAAACAATCCTTGGTTGGAGGAGCAGTTGCAGCAGGCTCGCCAGCATAGAGGAGAGGCATCATGAGTTTGCTTTCCATCGACAGGCATCTCGGTGGATCCAGGTGGGTGACAGAGTGACTGGGGCGTTCTTTGAGGCAGTGGGACCCCGTCATGCGCACACCAGTGTCAGCCAGTTGAGGAGACCCGACGGGTCAGTTGCTTCAAAGCTAGAGGATATGCGTACAGGTGCTACTAATTTTAAACCTGACCTGTTGTCAGCAGAGCCTCAGTCATAGCGTCAGGATGCATGCAGAGAAGGTTTGGGCACAGATGCCTTGTCTTGTGGCTGAGGAGATGTGCCAGAGGCTTGAGCTGCCTCTTCAGCTAGAGGAGCTCTATGCGGCCCTCAGAGCACTTCCTTGAGGTAGTTGTCCTGGTGAGGATGGTTTGACTTCCAGTTTTTTCTTGGAGTACTGGGACTTGCTTGGCTCAAACCTTTGCACCGCTTTTCAGTACATCTTGCACACAGGAGAGATGCTTGATAGCATGAGTGACGGTTTGATCTACCTCATTCCCAAGGAGGGTGGCTCCTTGGATGAGATTCGGCAGTGACGGCCCATCACCATCCTCAACTGAGCTTACAAAATTCTAGTCAAGGCTCTGAGTTTGAGGATTCAACCACTTCTAGAGCATTATACATGGGACCTAGAGAGGTTTTGTCAAGGAGCATAGTATCCTTGACAACATCTTCACTTTTTGGGAGGCGTCTGCCCTCGCGCGCCTCCGAGGTGAGGATCTCAAGATACTTCTTCTCGATTTTGAGAAGGCCTACGATAGAGTTGATTGACTTCTTGGAGGGCACTCTACATAGGATGGGCTTCTCAGCTACTTGGATCAGAGGTGTGTCAGCTCTCTACAGACGTGCACACAGTCAAGTGGATCGTTTCATACTCACACGCTCGGTTAGACAGGGCTCCTCTAGCCCCCTTCCTCTTTCTGTTCTATGAGGCGATAAGCAAATTCTTGGTTTCACAGCAGGTTGGTCTACATGGCGTAGCGCTCCCTATTTGGGGCGATGAGCTACTGGATGCTGAGTTTGCAGACGACTCAGCTTTGTACTTGGAGGGCCAGGAGGCCAACTTGCACAGGTGTGAGCAGGCTCTAGAGACGTTTTGTTGTGCATCAGGCGCACTGATCAATTGGAGGAAGACAATGGCTTTCTAGGTTGGCAGTGCTCCTACGCCTGATTGGCTGCCAGGTGAGGGTTTTAGATGGATTCCCCTAGGGATTGCAGTTCGCTACTTGGGCTGTCAGGTTGGCTTAGACTTTTCTCCTTAGGAGCAGATTGCTCCCCTCCTCCTGTCCATCAGGAGGAAATTGCTACATTGGAGTTCGGCACGACTCTCTTTGGCAGGCAAAGTTGTAGTGGCCAACCTGGTGTTGTCGGCTACTATGTGGTACATTACATCTTGTTGGATCTTTCGAGCTACTGCATCAGCCAGGTATAGAGGCTGATCACCTTGACGGTTTTGGTCAAGGCGCGACACTCAAATAGCCCGGGCCAAAGTAGCTTGGCAGGTCATCACTCTACCATGTTCTCAGGGGGTGTTGGGGATCATAGACCTAGCACAATAGAGCTGGGAAGCTTGTTGTCAGAGGACTACTTCCAGGGGAGGAGCCCTGGAAGGAGTTTTTGCTTCAGCTGCTTAGAGCTCGAGTGCCTTAGGCAGGAGGCCCTTGGAGACCTTCCATCAGATGGATCTTACAGAGATGCGCATAGTTGATCTGAGCAGGAGATTGGAGGATCGTTTTGCTGTGAGCCTGCTTCGCTCTTGGGAGCAGTTGCGGAGAGGCCTGGAGCAACACCAGCCCACCTGCACGGAGCGCTTGAGACATCCCCTTGTTTGGAACCCCATGGTCAGCACTCAGAGAGGCCACTTGTTGGTAGTAGGCCTCATGTTTCTTGGGGTCCCATGGTAGAGGGTTCAGCACGCACTCTAGGTGACTGGCTTCAGTTTTCGGGTTTGCTAGAGGAGTTACAAAGCATCCAGCTACAAGGCATGAGATGGGTGTAGAGCATGTGTCAGGATATCACATCACAGAGGTAGTACCAGCTGAGTGGCTCACACGTCTAGAGACAACAGCTCCCAGATGGATGGGGTCCTTCGCGCGACTGGAGGTCCTCATCGCAGTTCGAACTTGCTCAGAGACTCTACCCTCCATGTTCTTTGAGATACAGGGCGAGGGTCGACTACACAGTCTCAGTAGAGGCTCCACAGGTTGCAGAGTGCTGTTTTCGGGGGATCCGAGTAGTGGGCATCTGCGGGAGGACTTGTGTCATCGATCTTGACCCAACAGCTCATGAGACAAGCCATTGGAGGCTTTGGGCTTGAAAGAGCTGTCCACTCGCACGAGTGCAGTGGGATCCTGGAGAGTGGTTTTGGAGGGGCCCTTTCTCCTTAGCCGACCATCCAGGGGTCCCTTTCTTTCAATACACTGTTCGATTGGGATGTCACATACTGGCAACACGGAGAGAGGCTCGTCCTGCTGCAGCACCTCATTGACAGGAGGAGGGTCTCACAGTTGAGTTCTTGTCAGCCTTTTGGGCGAGGTTGTGGGACGTCAGACAGCCGCGACGAGTCACTTTGTACATAGTGGCCTTTCGGCAGCATGCATAGCTTGTGGCCATCCTTTGGAGAGTCGGCGTCACTGTCTGTGGGACTGCCCTATCGCACAACTGGTTTGGCTTCGGGTCCTTCGGTTGATTCCAACTCTTTCCACAGCACGACAATACACTTGGGGGGCAGCTGCTTGGTCCACTGTCACGGGCCCTGCACTACAGTTTGAGCTATCCTCCACGAGTAGGATGATAGTGATACAGGGGGGCGACCTACACTCCAGTCTGCTACAGAGCTTACTCCATAGGAGTGGTGCAGTGAGAAGGAGGTGTGTTGGGAGCTCGTCTGTGGCCTGACACTCTGGTTCATTTGGTGGGCCCGCTGCTTCCGCATCTTCGAGGCTCGCCTTGTGCCACCAACGGAGACTGTCGAGATTTTTTGGATGGAGCTGATCCATACTCTCAGGGGACAGTTCGAGAGACTTCAGGGCAGCTCCGACCACATGCGGGAATGTAGAGAGGAGTTCTTTCGACCCTGGCGCCCTGGGCCTTTCTTCACCATGGTCCGGGGTGAGCTCAAATGGCACTACCGTCCACCTGTGTGGCTTTTCCCTCCTCCCATCTCTTGATTCAGCCCTCATTGTACATATGCTGTTTTTTCATTGGGAGATTCTCCCCATATGGTTGATGTAGCCCTCTCTAGTAGAGGTGGTTGTAGCCCTATGGCCAGTTTTATTAACTTATAGAAGGGTCTTAAAAAGCTAAAATGAACATCAACTGTCCGAGGATGCCTAGAATCGGGTGCTGTCCGAGGATGTATTGCATCGGTTGCTGAAGAGCATCGTTAATATCCAGCTCTGTAAATAGTCATATTGGACGTCTCCCATGTGCTAGAATAGTCCTGATCCTCTGATGGAGCCTCCGTTGATGTTGTGGTGGCTCTCATAGACGTGGGCGTCCAGCTCTCCCAAGCTCAATGGCTCTGTCATTCAATATACCTCTAGTATAGGTGGACTCTGAAGTTTGTTGTGAAGCTTGCTCATCTGACTACCGAGGTCTATGAATTGCGGCTCTTGTCTCTCTACATGCCTTATCATACCAATTGTTCTGGGGCATGCTCCCATAACGTTTTTTGTGCTCGGGTTGGGTGTGTGGGTGTCCTCTGTTGCTGCATCATGTAAAGTCTGTCAATATCTCGGTAAGGCTTAAGTCCCTCTAATGGGTGTCCCAGCTCCTTTGTGGGCCAAGCGTCTATAAATACTGTCCATGTAGACAGAGTCAATCTCCAATGTAAAAGTGTATCTAGTATGCGTAGATGCCTAGGCTAAGGGCTTGACACAAGTCCTCCCACAACTCGTATCCTCTGAAAACAACACTTTGCAACCTGTGGCGCCTCTACTGAGACTCTGTGAAGGCGACCCTCTCCCTCTCCCTGAACCTCATAGAGCATGCAAGGTAATGACTCCGAGCAAGCTCGAACTACAATGAGGACCTCCAACCGCGTGAAGGCCCCCATCCACCTAGGAGTTGCTGCCTCTAAAGGGGGTAAGCCACTGAGCTGGTAAAGCCTTTGTAATGTAATATTTTGACACATGCTCTGCAACCCCCCTCATGCCTCGTAATTGTATGCTTTGAACCTCCTTGGGCAAGCTTGAAAAATGAAGCCAGTCGCCGAGATTGCGGGCTGGTCCCTCTGCCATGGGACCCCAAGAGACGTGAGGCCTGCTACCACCAGGTGACCTTTCTATGTGCTAACCATGGGGTTCCAAACAAGAGGCCGCCTCAAGCGCTCCTATGTGCAAGTGGGCTGATGGTGCTCCAGGCCACTCCTCAGCTGCTCCTTGGATCTAAGCTGGCTCGAAGCAAATCGGTCCTCTAGTCTCTTGTTAAGACCAACTCTGCGCATCTCTGTAAAAATCCACCTGGTGGACGGGTTCCAAGGGCCGCCCGCATGAGGGACTCAAGCTCGAATCCATCCGGTGAAGCAAGAGCTCCTTCTAGGGCTTCTCCCCTGGAAGTAGTCTCCTGACCACAAGCTTCCCAAGGAGGGCTCTGCTCTGCTGTGCTGGGTTGATGATCCCCAACCCCCCCTGAGAACATGGTAAAGTGAAGACCTGCCAGGCCACTTTGGCCTGGGCTAGCTGGGTGTCGCACAGTGACCATAGAAAATTCCTAATCAGCCTCTCAACCTGGTTGATGCAGCCAAGCGAGCTGTAGATCCTAGAGGAAAAAGCGACTAAGCGCAACAAGTCCAAAGGCCACTCTACCAGCAGGGGTGCCCTGAGTGCCCAAACTCTCCGTCCTAAGTGCCACCACCCGCTCTCTGAGCTTTGGATCCAGCAAGATCCTCTCAGGGATGCGCATCATCGTGCTCCTACTCCTTTGTCTATATGTCATGGTAAGAATGACAGGCGAAAATGTAGTCCCTGTGAGAATACCGACAGATCCTCCCATGTCACAGATGTGGTCAATGGCGTAGAAGCGATCTATCCAAGATAGATTCGCTCCGTGCATGCTGCCAAACATCTGAAATCCTCAAGGTCATACATAAATGCTCTCATGCTGCCAACTCAGTCTTGTGCACAGTAGCATGGCTACCTCCAATCCTATTTGAGGGGTCCTTCAGCATGTCGAAGTCTCCCCGGACATATTACTGCTCTGGATGTGGCAGGGACTCTACAATATGTGACCAAAACACATCTCGTGCACTTGTCACATTGGATGCATAAATGTTCAGGAAGCCCATGAGGCAACCATGAACCTGCATAGTAATCCATTGGGCCCAGCCTGGCACAATAATACCTCTGCCCACAATGGCCTACTGCCATGAGTCGGGAATAGTCATACATACCTCTCCCTGGATGCCTCCAGGCCCAAAAGCAACTGACCAAAATGTCTCATACCGACCACACAAAATCTGACCACATCACCAAATGTGGCTCTCACAAAGATGGTGCTCCTGGAGTATAAGAATATCAATCGTACCACCCACAAGGCATCTCTGAAGCTCCTGACGCAAGCGACCCCTCTGACGTTGAAACTGGGGTCCATCTAATCCGTGCACATTCCATGAGACGATTCTCATGGAGTCGATGAGAAAAAACCGATGCTGCAATAGCAGCCAATCTCGCTATCTTCGAGGACGGCTTGGATGGGAGTAATCCGCATTCGAGTGACCTCGAGATAGCCGTGACGTAGAGTCTATCCAACCCAAGCCTAGGAAGAGTGTGTGGTCCGTCTAGCTACATCCTTTGTCTAGGAGTCCTCATGTATATATACATAGCTGGGTGTACTCTGCGTTTCAACAAAGAAGTAGACCACAATGTGCCTGCAACCTGCTGTATCCGGTGGTGTCACAGAGAACTTGGCCAACGGTCACAGAGTCTGTATTAAATCTGTCACTCCCAAGTCTGCCGTGTGATGGGAGAACTCAAGAGCCTGAACCTGAAGCTAGTTCAACACTGAGTATGTGGACTCTGAAGCAAGCCGCCTCAAAGTCGGGAGAGGAATCGCCGAGGAAGCGTGTGAAGTCGTAAGCGAAGAAGTCCCACCTGCGACGGATGTCGAAACTAGTCAGGCCTCGAGGGACTGCTGCAAAAGTTGACGTGTGCACCAACAGAGGCGTCCGCAGGAATGGCTGCTCCTCTCTCGCCAAGTGGCTCATGGAGAAAGCACTACCAAGAGACCTCCCAGCTATCGAGGAAGGTCTTGTCCCCTGAGCCAGTTGTGAGGCAGGATAGGGAGTGGATGACGGAACAAGGGGGCTAGAGGGTGGAATGGGAGGGGAGGGGACGGTAGAGGGGCAGATGGGGGGAGGTGGAGGTGATGGCCGACTGTGAGGCAGGATAGGGAGTGGATAACGGAACATGGGGGACTAGAGGGTGGAATGGGAGGGGAGGGGACAGCAGCAGGGAAGATGGGGGGAGCTAGAGGTGATGTAGATGGGGGGCAGGGGCCGTGGGCGGTACGAGAGGAGTGGTTGTCGGAGGCTGTTGGCCTGGTATAGGTCGACCACCAGGGCAGCCGAACTCACGTGGTGGTCCTTGGCAGAGTCGACCACGGACCTGCTGCCAACCCTCCACCCTCCTCTGGCTGTGCACTAGTCTTGGAAGAACCTGCCAAAGCTCCTTGTGTCTCTGCCTCTGGGCTTGGCCAGCCTTAGGAGGCTGTGTCTGAGTCTGTGCTGCGGGTCGAGGCCTCCTCTGTGGACAGGCCTTCGCAAGATGGCCCATCTTTTGACAAATGAAGCACTGATTAGGGAGGCTCAATTCTCTTGAACCAGAATGCGTATTGTATGTATTCTTGTTGCCTTGGCAACAATAGAAGTTGTAGTGCGAGGTGTCTCCAAGATAGTCCCAATCTTAGAGGCTATCTTGGAACGTAGAGGGAGGTACTCTCTCCTCAGGCTGGCGAAGCAGACTGAGATGGGTAGGTCTGCCTCCTCGACAAGAGCATCAGTAGTCGGGTCAAAGCTATGGCCGCTGTCGAAAACGTGTTTTATCTGCTCGGATGTTTCAAACTCTATTTGATAGTAGCCACTCCTGAGAAACTGAACGTCGATGATCTTTCCCACCTCTGCTAAAAGGCGGGCCTGGAGGAGATCACGCACCTCCCCTCTGTAGATGACGGAGGTTGCTTGGAGGTGGTCCACCTTTGCTACGAGGATGGCTTGCTCTGTTGGCGAGAGAGCAAGTCGGATGGTGGGCTCTGCAGGGTCGGGCAAGGGGGCTTCGTGAGAGTCCCTCTAGGGCGGAGCTTCTACTGCTGTGAAGGAAAGGGGTTGAGTGAAGACAAACCTCTGAGGAAGCACCTGCGAGCAATGTCAAAAAGACATCACAGTCGAGGCAAAGCCATAGCAAAGTCTCCCCGGGGGGGGGGGGCAATGAAGGATGCAGGTAAGAAGGGGGCGGGCAGGGGGCAGCGTGGGGGGAAAGCAGCCAGAGCTGCACGCTGGCAAGGGAGGGGGCGGGCTGAGGATGAAAGGTGCAGCGGCGGGCGAGCTGGGGGTGCAGCGCAAAGGGAGAGGAAGGTGAATGCGGGGGGGGGGGGGGAGGGGGATGGGGCAGGGCACCGCAAGGGGATGGAGGAGCAGCACGAGGGGGGGGACTGTGGGGCGGGAGAAGCACAGCAGCAGCGAGCGCCGAGTCTTCGTTAGTCTCTCAAGATCTTTGGTACAAGCTGCTCCTAAATGTGCAGATGGAGGATGCAGCTCTATGCTGTCCCATTGATTTCGCCACTGGTTAGTTGTGAATTCAGCCGGCAATGGTTTTCTTCAGCGTGTCGTATCAATTGGGTGAGGTTTCTAGGAAGATTCATGTGGTTCTACCGTGGATCTTCAGCTCCGTGTGTTCCATTTTAGCCCCCATCTACATGTATCTTTTGCTTGTGTTGCCCGTATGCATTGGGGTGGGGGTGGGTGTGTGTGCTATTTCTTTCTTGTTCGTGGAGGGTGGGTGTTGGGCGATTGGGTGGTGGCTCTCTTTTTGCCTTGTCGTGGTGTGTTGTAGATGCTTATGCAAGGTGATGGTTCCCTTGTCCTGCGTGGTTGAAGATGCATAAGCAACATTCTTCTCTCAAGCGTCTCTCAAGATCTTTGGTACAAGCTTCTCCTAAATGTGCGGATGGAGGATTCAGTGCTATGTTGTCTGATTGATTTCGCCACTGGTTAGTCGGGAATTCAACCGGCAACGGTTTTCTTCAGCGTGTTGTCTCAATTGGGTGAGGTATCCAGGCAGATTCATGTGATTCTACTGTGGATCTTCAGCTCCTTGTGTTCCATTTTAGCCCCCATTCTTGAGGGTTTTTTTTTTCACCTACTTGTTCACAATGCTCGGGTAGTACGAAAGTGTCTCTTAGGTCAGTACATTTCTTAGTTGAATCCACCTCAAGAAAACCAGACTCTCCTCTACGCACAGTAGCGTTGCGTCCCTCCATGATTATCTTGAACCATTGCACGTCGAACAAGTCGACAAAAAATCCTCTATAATCGATCCTCAAAATCTCTTGTAGCGTGCCGAAGTAAGTGAGGCTTTGCGGCCATGCTCTGTAAATTAATTTTCCTTTTATGTAATATGAAGGGTGTAAGCCTAACCTTTCCTCCTCCCATCTCTTGATTTACCCTTCATTGTACATATGCTGTTTTTTCATTGGGAGAGTCTCCCCCCATGGTCGATGTAGCCCTCTCTAGCAGAGGTGGTTGTAGCCCTATGGGCAGTTTATTAACTAATAGAAGGATCTCTTTCTTGGAAGAAAAAGCCTAACATTTTTTTATGAAAAAAAAAAGAGAACACAGTCTAGACATGTTAAAAGTCAATTTTAGATCCGCACTCTCTCAGGAAAGGAGAGAGAATCTAGAGAGAGTCAGTGCGGGGCATATTAAGATTGTGGCTCTGAGTTAGAGCTTGGTATAAAACACCTTTCTAGAGAGAGTATCTGTGATCTGCCATGGCCAAGTACGTCTTTGACCTAGAGTCGAGGGGAGGTAGTCTTCAACAATGATTTGTAAAAAAAAAATTAACCACTCTAATCGTGGGAGTCAATCATCACGTGCAAGAGTAATAGCCCCACTAAGTGCATGACCCAAGCTCCTCTGAAACTCCTGAATGTAAGGCGTAAACTCCAAGAGTAACCTAGCTAACTCCTATGCGACCATATAGCCTGGTCCCTGCACGAGATCTTCCGCTATGAGCTGCAGGAGGGATCCATGTACTGCTGGGAAGATTGGACGAACAGGATTCATGTGTTGCTGGTCTGTGTGGTTATCATCTCTTGGGACAAGGCTTGCTTTCCACACAAGTGAATCTCATGGCCAATGGTCCTCGTTACACTGTCAAGGAGGATTCTTGTCCATACTGGTACCAAGCTGTGAGAACCACTTTGATTGATGATACCTCAGCCATTATGACTCAACCTGATGCTGCTACTCTTTCAAATTACTGCAGGGACTGTCTGGGTAACCTCTTGAGATGTGGGTGTTTGCTTTCGAATGTCTTGGCAGGTGTAGTAGTGGAACAATTGTCACCTGTTATCGAATTACTTGGGTTATCATCTTCGACAAGCAAGTCCTTAATCAGACCTATAGGGGCAATTTGGCAAAAGATGAGGGGCAATTGGGTAATTTTTGAAATTTGAAGGGGTATTTTAGGAATTTCCACAAATTTCAGGGGTATTTTGGTAATTGTCCCTTTTTCCTACTTATTATCTTATTTGAGCAGGTCCCAAGAATACCTGGGTAGATATTAACTCTTCAACTTCTTATTTTCTCTGTCGCAGGTGCCCTTGTTCAATGAAATGGACAAAAGATTGCTAGATGCCGTCTGTGATCGTCTGAAGCCAATTTTATGCACAAAAGATACACTTATCATGGCAGAAGGTGATCCTGTTAATGAGATGCTGTTCATTATTCGTGGTATTCTTGATAGCGCAACGACAAATGGTGGTCGAACGGGCTTTTTCAATCAAATCAAGCTTGGTCCAGGCCAGTTTTGTGGGGAGGAGCTACTCACTTGGGTTCTTGACCCAAAGCCAAGTAGTAACCTGCCAACATCCACACGAACGATACGTGCAGAATCGGAGGTGGAGGCTTTTGCGCTAACAGCAGAGGATTTGAAATTTGTGGCAAAACAGTTTCGACGGCTTCACAGCAAAAAATTACAACACACATTCAGGTTCTACTCTTACCAATGGAGAACATGGGCAGCTTGTTTCATTCAGGCTGCATGGAAAAGATACAAAAAGAGGAAGCTACTTGCTGAATTATGTGAAATGGAAGAGATGAGTCCATCGAAGAAAATGGACAATGACACCAAGGAGGATGCGAGTCCGAGTCTGGGTGCCACGATCTATGTCTCACGATTTGCCAAAAACGCCATGCGTGGAGTGCATAGATTAAGAAAACTCAAAAGCAGCATACCGGAGGACACTTTTGTGAAGGTGGCAAAGCCAAAGGAGCCAGACTTTGAGGCGGATGCAGAAGATGCTCAAGACAACATTTAAACGATTCGAAGCGGAGTTTGGTGTACTTGTGATTGATGGCAATTGCGGTGGGTAAACGGATATCTCTAGGTAGTGCCTTGAATACAAACTAGATGATCTATGGGAAGCATACGCTTATGCTGAAAGAACATGAGAAACTGCTAGCGACGGACCTGGGGCTTCTCACAGTGATAAAAGAGACAATGCCCTGCGCATTCCTGAACTTCAATTGCTGAACCCGGCCTTCGTATGGAACTCAGCATCCATAACCTTCAATGAGGCTTGGAAATGTCGCAGATAATATATCCATTGAAATCCATGTATCATAGCCATTTTTTAAAATTTCAATCTCGGTAATGGGACCTCTTATTTCATTGTACATGAATGTTTTTGGAGCAATTTGACATGAATTCTTGGTGTTATGTTTAAGAAGATCTCTCTCTCTCTCTCCCTGCTCAGCCACCGTTTGCCTGCTTTCAGCATACTTATCAAGTCCTCCTTCCCCATCACCCAACCCTACGTCTTTTTGCCTTGGGACTCTTGTTTTCGCCATTGCTCACACTCATCGTCATGGACATCATCTACAACTAGTCTTTCAGGGGGTGATACCAGGACTACTCTATCAGAATCTAGCTGTTAACTTGCAGCCTATTCAAGTAGTGGATTCCCTTGGCAAGCGCTCGTGTTGATCTGCTTTTCCCCATTGAGGAGGCAGTTCTCTGCAAAGGATGGATTTGGACCCCTCCTTGCTATGGATACTTTGAGCGTTCTAGTCACCGCACATTTGTTGACCGGTTTTTTATTTTGCTCTATCCAGTTGCTTGTTTATGCATGTGTGTTTCTTTATTTTTGTGTGTGTGTGTGCATGTATTAGTGTGTGTGCAGTTAACTCAAGCAGTTTTCTCATTGGCGGCCCATAACTTTGATGCCGATGTTATACAAGATTTTGGCTAAAATGTTGGTCCACCGCATCAAGGACTATTTGTTTACAGGACTTCATCAGGCTCAGTATGGTTTCATTCCTCGTCGTCAAATCATGGACACTTTGGCCAATCTTATGATTGGCATGGAGTATGCTAAGTATTCGCAACAAGATGTGCTGGTCATGCAAGTTGATATTGAAAAGGCCTTTGACATTGTGCATTGGGACTTCATTGCTGCCACAATGAGATGTTTAGGATTTGGTCCTAAGTTGGCTAATGTGGTTTATTTCTTATATGATTGTAGTACGTCTTCGGGAGTCCTGGATGGGGAATTGACTGAATCGTGGCTGCTTGGTTGTTCGGTTCGGCAAGGTTGCCCTATTAGTGCTTTGCTGTATGCAATTGCCTCTCATCCTTTGTTGATGTATCTTGATCATTTGACCTCTGCGCAATGTCTTCATGGTTTGAAGCTACCATCGGGTCATACTTTTATTGGGCAGGCTTATGCAGATGACTCGCTATTTATGCACCGCAATCAGCAAAACGATGTTCAAGAGATTATGAACGCTTTGGAATTGTTTGCGATTGCGGCTGGTCTTAAAGTCAATTTTCGCAAATCAAAGCTTCTGCCGCTTCGTTCTTGTGATTGGTATGCTCTGTTGTGGCCAGGAGAGATTGTTCTTCCAAATGTAATCACTAGGCATTTGGGTTATCCAATTGGATTGAATGTTACTCACACGCAGAAAGTGGATTGGGTTATGAATTGCTTGAATGTTAAATTGCATTATTGGAAGCTTTCTACATGGCCGCTACATGTTCGCCGGCGAATTGTTCAGAGTATCCTCATGGCATATGTTCAGTTCTTATTTCCATTGTTGCATTGGCCCCGTCATTGTCTTGACTCTATCATGTCGGCCATTTCATCTCATTTGTAGCGAACTCGTGCTCACAAAAAAGGTTTGCGCTTGATATCCATGGCAAAACTTTGTACACCAAAGCACTTTGGTGGTTTGAATATTTTGGACCTGCGTAGGCATGTTATTGCTAGGAAGGCTATGCTTTTGCCTACACTTGTGCAACAATCTCAGCCTTGGACTCTTATGTTTGCACACTTGAGTCAGCATGTGGTTACTTCCTCATTTGGTCACTGGCAATCATCCATGTGGGAGGCAGTATTTGGTAAGATGGATGGTCATATTCCTGGATGCCCACTTTCTTCCACCTTGCTTTCTGCATGGAAACAGGTTACGATTCATCTCTCATGGAATGCTCGGAGGGAAGGAAATTCACTTCGTGCGGAGAGCCTTCATTGGAGTCGGGCTTTTTCTCTTACTTTGGTTGACCGCTCGCCTCGCCAGGCGTATTTCCTCTCCTGCCGTGGCATTCGAGTGGTTGAGGATGTGGTGGATGCAGCTGGTTTCACTTTCGAGTTTCCATTTTCCGCTCGCCGCTTTGGATTGGGCATGCACTATCGCCAGTTTTGGAGAGAATTACGGCAAATGTTGACAGGTTTCTTGCTCGTTTCACCTTTGGCTGATGGTGATCACATGTCTGACTTGAAGCTTGGGGAAATGCCATTTCAAGATATTTCTGCCGGCCGGGCATATGCTCTTCTTCTGCCTCGTCAATGGATTGCTGATCATTGCAACGCTATTTGGCACATGCATAAATTAGATATTTGGTGGCGAAGGATTATATCTGCAATATGGGAAAGTCATTTGCCGTTGAAAGAGCGTTTGTTTCTTTGGCGGTGTTTACTTGGTGTGCTCCCAGTGGGTACCTTTCTTAGGATGCGACGTATCCGTCCTTCATCATGTGTCCGTTGCTCATTTGTCGAGGAGGATGCTTGGGATTGCTGTGTCACTCGAGACTTTCTTCGTCGGGTATCTGCGTGTATGCAGCTACGTTTTCCCACGACGGTCTTCCATAAGAGGTTTTGGGTTTTTGGTATCTTCTCGTCGGCGTTGCAGTGCTTTGCAGCCTTCTTCATGTGGGTCAAGTTTTGGGCTAACTGGAGCTTGTGGCGATAGCTTAATGGCTATATGTTCCATCGCATTCATACAGATCCCCTGCCTTTCTTCAAGATTTCCCTTCGGCAGTCTTTGCGGTTCGCTTTGGAAGTTGGTGATATCACGGCAGAGATACATCAACTTTCTTATGAATATTTTTAGATATTTTGTACAAGCCGAACACTATTGTGTTCCTTTCCTTGTAAATCTTTTTGGTGGGTTTCCTCTCTTTGAGATTTCCCACAGATAGATAAATCAAATTGATTTACAACAAAAGTGTGTGCAGTTAACTTGTGTGATTCTCTACAGTGGGTACGATTGGCTGTAGAGCAGCATTATCAGGCATCCTACAACTGCTTACAGAGTACAGTTTTTCCGGCACATCATGTGTCCGTTGCTCATCTGTCGAGGAGGATGCTTGGGATTGCTGTGTCACTCGAGACTTTCTTTGTCTGGTATTTGCGTGTATGCGGCTACGTTTTCCCACGACGGTCTTCCATAAGAGGTTTTGGGTTTTTGGTATCTTCTCGCCGGCGTTGCAGTGCTTTGCAGCCTTCTTCATGTGGGTCAGGTTTTGGGCGTACTGGAGCCTGTGGCGACAGCTTAATGGCTATATGTTCCATCGCATTCATACAGATCCCCTGCCTTTCTTCAAGATTTTCCTTCGGCAGTCTTTGCGGTTCGCTTTGGAAGTCGGTGATATCACGGCAGAGATACATCAGCTTTCTTATGAATGTTTTTAGATATTTTGTACAAGTCGAACACTATTGTGTTCCTTTCCTTGTAAATCTTTTTGGTGGGTTTTCCTCTCTTTGAGATTTCCCACAGATAGATAAATCAAATTGATTTACAAAAAAAGTGTGTATAGTTAACTTGTGTGATTCTCTACAGTGGGTACAATTGGCTGTAGAGCAGCATTATCAGGCATCCTACAGCTGCTTACAGAGTACAGTTTTTCCGGCACATTCATTTTGCAGATGTATGCGTTTTGTGGAGATGTACATATCTATGAGGATTCTGTAAATAGCTAATTCACAAAATACAAAAAAAGTCTTTTGCTTTACTTTTCGGTTGTGCTCTGGGTTGATGCATGTCAGAGTTCCCGTGTGTCTTCAAGCGTCGTAAAGCCATGGACAGTGTTTCAGAAAGTGCTTCGGAAATCAAAAGTTGTCTATATGAAGACTTCGAAGAGGCCCGTAAAGCTTGGAATGGTCAGAAACCTGCCCTTGAGGTGCAAATTCCCGTACAAGATCTTAAGGATCCCGTAGCGCAATATGCCATGAATGCGGTCATCTTGTTTTTCCTTGGAAAAATGCCTGTTGCGCAGGATGTCGGACAGTGGGTTGATTTCCTTCTCAAACGCCAGGCTATTCGAGGAGTTTATTTTGGTGCTCGGGGTTTCTATGAGGTACTATTGGCAGACATTGAGGCTAGAAACCTTTTGCTGGAGATGTCTCCCCTCTTTTTTGGCACGCAGATGACTATGTTCTGCCTTGGGCACTGACAAAGGACTATCAAAGTCTTATTCGTCACAAATGTATTGTGTGGGTGGAAATTGTTGATTTTCCTCGCACGTGGAGGCATTTTCTTCCTTTGTTGGCTGCTCAACTTGGCAAGGTGATTTGCCCTCCGAAATTGGATGCAAACACCGACAGGTTTTGCATTCTGTGGGATACGGATAAGCATACCTCGGATGGAATTATGGTAGATTCAGGGGATCCTTGGGTGGGCAAGCGTCCTTTTAAACTCAAATGGGGCAAATTTGCTAATTCTTGTTTTCGATGCGGTGTCAGGAGTTTTTTGGAGCAAGGGATTGCGCATATGTACATACACATGCATGGTGCATCAAATAAGGAATTGCCCATTTTCTAGAGCCAGGTGGTTACGTGGGGCCCACATGTGTACAGGTAGGACAGCATGTACATAGTGCATCGATTTTCACTATCACCAGTACCAATGTGTTTTTTCTACAATAATGAGGAGTTTCTAGCCCGTAAAACTTCTCGAGGAAGCTATCCACAGGTCGACGACATGAGGTAAGCAGGCGCGTCAGATGGCATCTAGTGGCGTCAGGACGTCGAATGGGGTCAATACTTGCACGTGGATGAGTACGGACACAACGTGGGTGTTTTCTTGTGCTAATATGTAAAAAGGTCATCATGAGGACCAATTTTTGGGTCCACTTCACGTGGTGGCGGGAGGCATTATTGAAAAAAATCGAGTGCCAGGTGTATGTATGGATGCAGCAGGATGACAACTATGCACTGCGAGGTCAGTTTTTGGTATGTTCGGGGTCCGTTTGAGGTCATCTAAAAGGCCAAGGGTGCCCAAGTAATAAAGCTAAGTGTGGGAACTGTAAAAACAGAGAGAAGACCAGAAAAAACGTGGAGAGAAGAGGAGGAACAGTCGCAGGTGTGTTTTTGCTCATTTTGGAGCCAGTTTTGGCCGTAAACTGCTCATCTAAGGTCGGATTTGAGCACTTTGACGTTGTAGACTGGGGTTTTGGGCCGTTCTGAACGCGATGGCGCTGTCCATTTTGCCAAATTCCTCTCTTTTTTTGTTGTTTTTGTTGTGTAAGTTTCTCCTATGAGCGAAGCTTCTGCTCCAATTTGTGATTGTATTTGGTATCTTTTACCCATATTGTGTGAGCTATTTGCCCCATTGGTGTTGGCCCAAGCTCTATTGTATCTAAACATCAGAAATTCTCCTCTTTTGAGCTAGGTTTTTGGGTGTGTGTGTGTCTCTCTCTCTCTGTGTGTGGAGTGGGTAAACATACAATCTCTCTCCTCTCACTCCATCAGTGTGTTCCTTGTCTCGGCCAGGTGGATTGTGTAAGCCGAGTGGTGCCTCATAGTGTGTGTGTATCATTCCAAGAGTGTGCGTCGGGTCGTTATAGAGGCGTTCTGTGTGTTTCCATCCTGCTCACATTCTTTTGGCGTCCCCACGGAGGATCTTCTTCGAGTACCTTCTGCTTCGAGCTTCAAGCTTCACGATTCGGGATTACAGGTTGCAGACTACAGGTTACAGGTTACAGGGAGAGGTATAGGTACAGGTGATTCACACAGGTACAGGTAGCTGGAGTACAGTGATATACTAGCAGTGGTGTCACTTGCAGTTGTTGTGGGTATGCATCATTTGGCGCATGTTTGAGCGCATTGTCTGTTGATATTGTACGTTACTTGTGGAAACTGCCATTGTACGCCTTTGTGGAGCCATATTTGGTTTTATTTGGCAGTCCCAGTCATTTTTGAGACTTGGTTTGGAAGATAGTCATTTCTGAGACTTGACTATACGCGATTTGCATTAGCCTTCGTGTGAGGGTCGATAGCGTGAGGTTTTATTGAGCTAGGGGATTCTCAAATGTGGAGATCCTTTCGGTGATACAGGTAGTTGGAGCACCCTTTTCGTGACCTCGCCATAGGCTATGTACTAGTGATTCCTACTTGATGCTCGGATTCTATTGTTGGCAGTTTATACATACATATACAGTCTATATTTTGGGTTCCTACTGCTCTACTTCTGGGGAAACTCTATCAAAATTTTTCCAAGTTATGATGGCTGGTTTTTTGGTCTTTTGAGCCATTTATGCTATTATGTTGTTGAAATTTTGGCAAAATCAGAGGATAAGACAGGTGTGCCTTCTTGGGAGCTGCATGGTTGGCTTTAATGGATGATCAAAATGGCCCTCAATTCACTCCTTTTCATTTAACTCAGAGAATCCAAATAAATGTTTATGTGTCCAGGAAGATTTTTTTCCAGCAGCGCATAGTCTTTATGTTCGGACCAAGAAGATTAAGAGAGATCTTGGAATGTCCTTTGCCTGTTGTAATTCCAATGATTAACTATGAAAACTCATTTGATGTGCATGTGTTTGTCCTTATCTAAAGTTGAGCTCCATTGAAGTTTCTGGGAATTGAGTCAGTGAAAAGTTTTGGGTTCTCGCACGTGTGTTCAAAGGGGTTCTCAAAGTATCGTAATTTGGGTAGCCATGGTTTTCTCTTATCCGGACTTTCATGGAAGAAGTGATGAAGATGTGGAAGACTTTTTGGAAAAGATGGAGGTTGCCTGCATTAGCAACCAGATTCATGACCCGACGCAGATGTTACGCCTTCTCCAAATTTGTTTGAAGAGTGATGCACGAGTTTGGTCCAAAGCATTTGAAGAGGAGTTGCGTGGGACTGATCCATCCGTAAGATTAAGTTGGGACAATCTAAGGCATGGATTGGAAGTGGAGTTTGTGAAGATAGAAGATCCTGACAAAGTGTGGCAAGAAGTACAGGCTTTAGTGCAAAAGGAAGGTGAGCCAGTAGATGCGTACATACGTAAGTTTTCATTGGCATGGGAGCGGATGTGCAAGGCCTTAGCACCACAGGTATCCCCGCCTGACATGATGAAGAAGGATAGGTTCTTGGCTGGTCTTTGGGAGAATATACGTTGGAGAGTGGAGCTAAAGAAGCCTAGGACATATGAAGATGCATTGGAAGTGGCAAGGAACAAAGAGTGGAAGCTGAGGAAAATGAGCCAGTTAGGGGTGGAGTCTTTGCCCATGAGGTCTGAATTTCAGCCTATAGACTCTTTGCAAGGTCGCATGTCAGGGGTTCATCATGAACCAGTGGTTTCTGTTACTTCTCAGGCTATGCCAGCAGTGGTTACTACATCAGTGCAAGATGATGGGTTAAGGCAAGACATGAGGCAAGTGATAGATTTAATGAAGAATCTCAGCCTACACCTGCTAGGTCAAGTGGAAAATAATTGAGGTCGAGGGAGGTTTGCAAATCAGTCAGGAGATAAAGAGAGGCCTAGGAATGGTGTTGGACAAAGCAATGGTAGGTTTTGGAGGCAGACGCCCACGTGTTATAATTGTGGAGAGTTGGGTCACATCAGCCCACAGTGTGATAAACCACCAAGGATGGGGGGAGACATGTATCCATTGCCAAGACAGGTGCTAACTAGGTGAAATGATTATGGCATCGAAATTAAGGGAGATGAAGGAACCAGTGGGTTAACCTATGAGGAAAATTGAAAGACAAAAGTGATAAGTGTAGTCACCTTGGAGAAGGCATCAAAGCTAGAGGATACATTAGTGATGCCTATTGGAAAGAGGACCACAGAGGAAAAGGAAGGAAGAAGTGCCCCAGGTCCTAGTAAGAAGAAGGGAAAGAGCCATGAAGGCGAGGATGTCAAGGCCAAGAGGAAAAGGAGGGCTCGTCGCAAGTTTCATGTTTCAGATTTTCCACTAGGGGATGGGCAATTAAGCTATGACTTGAAGGAGGATCTGACAACCAGGAAGGTAGATGTTACTTTTGGGCAGCTTATAGAGATGGTGCCTAAGCTAAAGCGACAGTGGAAGAGGATGGTTAACCCAATGGAGAAAGAACTAGAGAGAGGTTCAGTAAAGGTGTTGGCAATGGATGAGCTACCAGATATTTGTCCAATAGTAGATGTGTGGCACAAAAGAAAAAATTTGGGACAAGGTTATGTGGATGGTGGAGCCCAAATACGCGTCATAACACACTTATGCGTTGAGAAGATGGGTCTCACAGTGACTGGGGTGTCAGGTTTCCAGATCAGATTGGCAAACCATCAGAAAGTAAAATGTTTGGGTGTTGTAAAGAGCTTAGAAGTGGAAGCATATGATGCAAAGGCGGTGGTTGATTTTCATGTGATGCCAGCAGGGTTGGGAGCATATCCTATTATCCTGGGTAGACCATGGTTGCGTGCAGTGGGAGCTGTTCAAGATTGGCGACATGGTACTATTAGCCTCTATGGAAACAGGTGCCAAGAAGCTATATAATATGGATACAAGGAAACGATTGGAAGAGCTTTATGAAGATGAGGGTGAGTCTAGTGATGAAGACTATTCTACAGTGACAGATGAGGACAGTGATAGCACTACCAGCAGTGATGAGGATGCTGATGTCGCATTTCTTTTGATGGATAAAGAAATCTAGGAGTCTGGCTTAGTTGCATTTGCGAATGAAGTTAAAGATGAAAGTGAAGGGCCTTATGAAGTGATTGAAGGGCTGATGCAAACCAAGGTTGAATTGTCAAAGAAGCAGGAATTGATGACACAAATGATCAGTGGAGACCTCTCAGGTATGGAGAAGGAGATATATTTGCGAATGCTGGCTAGTTTTCCTGATTTGTTCATTACTTCATATGAAGAGATCAGAGGGTTCAAGGGTGAAGAGATGCATATAGAGCTGGAAGAAGGTGCTAAGACAGTAAAACAAAGGCTAAGAAGGATGGGTCAAGAGCAAATGGAAGCCTTGCGGATAGAGGTGGACAAGTTATTGAAGGCAGGGTTCATAGTTCCAGTAGAGACCATAGAATGGGTGAGTCCAGTAGTAGTCAGTCCAAAGAAGGATGGAAAGTGGAGGATTTGTGTAGATTTTAAGCCCTTAAATGCAGCCACTAAGAAGAACCCATATCCTCTTCCATTCATCGATCAGATCTTGGATTCAGTGACTGGTTATGAGAGGTACAGTGTGTGTGATGGTTTTTCAGGCTATTTTCAATTGAAGATTGCTCTTAAAGACCGCACAAAGACAACTTTCATTACGCCATGGGGCTGCTATTGCTACACGGTATTGCCATTTGGGTTGACAAATGGACCATCCTTTTATCAAGAGAGAGCAACTTGGGTATTGGCACCATTCATTGGTAGTTGTGTTAAAGCTTTTATGGACGACTTCTGTGCCTACAGTAGTAGGGTTGAAGACCATGAGAAGCTGCATATGGTATTGGCTCGATATGATGAATGTGGAAGACAACTAAATCCAAAGAAATGTCATCTAGCACAGCCAAGGGTGAAGTTATTGGGCCATATGGTGTCAGAAAATGGCATTGAGACTGATCCAGACAAGGTTAAATCTATTATTCTTCTCCCATCACCTACGACTACGAAGCAATTGGCAACGTTTATACACAAAGTGAAGTACATGGCACGGTTTATTCCATTGTCTTCGCAGCTCCTTTATCCATTACAGCAAGTGGCAAAGCATGATCCATTGCAATGGGATGACAAGTGTGAAGAAGTGTTTCAAGAGGTGAAAGAGGTGTTAGGGGGGTTGTCAGCCATGCAGGCTCCTGATTGGGAGAAAGTGTTTTATGTAAATCCATCAGTATGGGATGATGCCATTGGAGCCATGCTAGTGCAAAAGGGGAAGGGCAACCATTATATGAGGCCACTGTTTTGTGCAAGCCGAGTGAAGCTGGTAGCAGAGAGAAAGTTCTCGAAAGTAGAGCTAGTGATGGCCAGTGTAATATTTGCTTGTCGACGATTTCGTCATTACTTGCTACCACGACCTTTTGTTTTCTTGACGAGCTATGCTTTTTTTCCACAGTTAATTAATGGCGCTAACATGTCAAATGTGGTCAAGAAATGGGTAATTGAACTGCAAGAGTTTGAGTTCTCTTTTCTAGTGGAAGACAGTACAAGGGCTACCCTAGCTGATTTGTTGACCTACAAGGAGAATCCCCTTATTGTTAAGGAAGAGGTGGTGAGAAAGGTAGTTGAAGAAGTGCCACAGATTAGCAATGCACATGTGTTGTTCTTTGATGGCTCATACAGAAAGAGCCATGATGCAACTTCAAGGGGTATAGCACTCTATGATCCAGAGGGGAAGCCAGTATGCAAGAGAGGGTTCAAGTTGGATGCGCATAGTAACAATGACGCTGAATATGCTACTTTGGAAGCCGGATTACACATTTGTTTGAAGCATGGGATTAGAAGATTGAGCATAAAAGGTGATGCCTTGTTAGTAGTGAAGCAAGTGCTGGGTGTGTGGAAAAGCAAGAACACCTCATTGAAGGAAATGTGTTTTAGAATTAAAGGTCTGTTAAAAAAGTTCGAAGCATGGAGCATCAGACACATTGAACGTGCTCTAAATGGAGAGGCACATGAAGCAGCTCAAAGTATGATTGGGGAGCTATTTGTGTTGAGGACCATTTTACCTCTTTATCATGGCCGGGAAAGTTTGGCTCAAGAAGAGGAGTTTTTACTAACAGGAATCATTTCAAAGGAGATTCAAAAGTCTAAGAAGTATGGCTTTGTGCGTAGAGCATACAAGTACAAATTGATTGGTGATGTCTTATACATGAAAGGGTATGATCTCGTGTTGAAACGTGTACCTTGGCGAGAGGAGCTTTATAGAGTGTTGGAAGAGAATCATGAAGGTGCATGTGGCGGCCATTTTGCTCTCAATATCACTTTGCATAAGATCTTGCAAGAGGGGTATGTCTGGCCTAGTTTGCACAAGGATGTTCACCATTGGTGTAGGTCTTGCAATAGGTGTCAAGCATTTGGGAAGAGAGTGTTGAAACTAGAGTTACGAAAAACCATTATGGCATTTGATGTGTTTGAAAAGTGGGGGATTGATGCAATAGGACCATTACCTATCACAAGCAGGGGCAAAAGCTATATTTTGACTGCAGTGGACTATCTCTCTAGATGGGCAGAGGCTATAGCAGTAAAACAAATCACTGCAAAGGATGTGGCAAAGTTTGTGTATGATGAAATATGTTGCAAGTTTGGGGTGCCATTGGAGCTACTTTCAGATAAGGCGTCAGGATTTAGAGCTAAACTGCTGGACTTTTTATGTGCAAAGATGAAGATTAGGCATCATCATACCACTCCTTATTACCCGCAGTGTAATGGCGTAAATGAAAGATTCAATGGTGAGTTGGTGCAAATTCTTTCTAAAGTGACAGAGCACCAAGGAAAGAATTGGGATTTGGAATTGCCTAGTGCATTATGGGCTTATCGTACTGCGGTGAAAACAGGTACAGGGTTTACTACATTTCATTTGGTGTATGGAAAGAAAGCACTATTGCCTGTAGAGGTAGAGTTGCCTGCAATCAAGATGCTAGAAAAGTTGCTTGGGCCGCCTAGTGATGCATTCAAAGAGAGGCTCTTACAATTACAGGAGGTTCAGCTGGATAGGATGAGTGCATTGGAACATTATGGGTAGATGCAGGATAGTGCTTTGGAAAAGATAAATGAAAAGGTCAAAAGTAAGGGTATGAAGAAGCATGACTTGGTTTTGCGCTACAACAGTAAGCTGGAAAACACCTTCAAAAGAAGTTTCAAATTAAGTAGGAAGGCCCTTTCAAGGTAGTGGAGTGTTTTCGGAATGGCACATATCAATTGGCTAACCTGGATGGGATTTTACATAAGTCAAGGGTAAATGGATTGCGTCTTAAATTGTATCATGCTAGATTGATGATGGTGGAGCAGGATGAGCTGTCTGTGGAGCAAGTGATGTCTGTGAGGGATGAGGAGACCTGTGATGAGGCGAGTCTCATATCTCTTTTTGCTGCTGCTGATCATGGATGATCTAGCAGGCTAGGGGATGGGCAAATTATGTCGGGAGTTTTTTGGAGCAAGGGATTGCGCATATGTACATACACATGCATGGTGCATCAAATAAGGAATTGTCCATTTTCCAGAGCCAGGTGGTTACGTGGGGCCCACATGTGTATAGGTAGGACAACATGTACATAGTGCATCGATTTTCACTATCACCAATACTAGTGTGTTTTCTCTACAATAATGAGGAGTTTCTAGCGCGTAAAACTTCTCGAGGAAGCTATCCACGGGTCGACGACATGAGGTAAGCAGGTGCGTCAGATGGCATCTAGTGGCGTCAGGACGTCGAATGGGGTCAATACTTGCACGTGGATGAGTATGGACACAAAGTGGGTGTTTTCTTGTGCTAATTATGTAAAAAGGTCATCATGAGGACCAATTTTTGGGTCCACTTCACGTGGTGGAGGGAGGCATTATTGAAAAAAATCGAGTGCCAGGTGTGCGTATGGATGCAGCAGGATGACAACTATGCACTACGAGGTCAGTTTTTGGCCTGTTCGGGGTCCGTTTGAGGTCATCTAAAAGGCCAAGGGTGCCCAAGTAATAAAGCTAAGTGTGGGAACTGAAAAAACAGAGAGAAGACTAGAAAAAACGTGGAGAGAAGAGGAGGAACAACTGCAAGTGTGTTTTTGCTCATTTTGGAGCCTGTTTTGACCGTAAACTGCTCATTCGAGGTCGGATTTGAGCACTTTGACATTGTAGATTGGGGTTTTGGGCCGTTCCGGACGCGATGCCACTGTCCATTTTGCCAAATTTCTCTCTTTTTCTGCTGTTTTTGCTGTGTAAGTTTCTCTTATGAGCGAAGCTTCTGCTCCAATTTGTGATTGTATTTGGTATCTTTTACCCATATTGTGTGAGCTATTTGCCCCATTGGTGTTGGCCCAAGCTCTATTGTATCTAAACATTAGAAATTCTCCTCTTTTGAGCCAAGTTTTTGGGTGTGTGTATGTGTCTCTCTCTCTGTGTGTAGAGTGGGTAAACAGACAATCTCTCTCCTCTCACTCCATCGGTGTGTTCCCTGTCTCGGCCAGGTGGATTGTGTAAGCCGAGTGGTTCCCCATAGTGTGTGTGTGCATCATTCCAAGAGTGTGTGTTGGGTCATTATAGAGGCGTTCTGTGTGTTTCCATCCTACTCACAGCGGTAAAGTCGGTCACATGCAATCTGAATGTCTTGAACCTGTTTTACAGCCCCCTCTTTCGGCTGTGCCTTCCTCTTCCCCTACCCCTGTAGGAAAATCTGTTCATGAAGCTAAATCGAATGGAGTCCCTGCTATCAAGGTGACTTCCAATGTAGATAAAGGGAAAAACAAAAATCCGTCGTCTACGGAGGTTGGGAATGTAAATGCAGGGAAAGACAAAAATGTTGCATCAAGTGATGTTGGCTCCTGGGTGGTAGCTAAAAAGACAGTGAAAATTCGTACTCCACCTGCCTCCCGTAATTATGTTCCTTTGGTTAACTCCAACAAGAATGTATCATTTAAGAAACTTCCCTGCAATGACAGTCGCACGTTGATTAACGCTTGGGAAAAAGCGATGCACTGTTATAAGGATGTACTTTTGGGTGAGGCTTCCACTTCTCAAGCGGTTTCTATGGACAAATTTCCCGCTTTGACTTAGCGGACGGGTTCTGGCATGGATGTGGCGGACGGAGATGTCCATATGGGCATCTCGACTTCATCCCTGTCTTTCTTGTGGTTGTAAATATGGTTTTCAATGCATAGTCGCATTAAATGCATTTCATATAATGTGCGTGGGTTATCTAACCTTGATAAATGGCGATTGACCTGGCACTATGTACATACATGTACGGTAGATATCGTGGTTTTGCAAGAACACAACCAGCATGGGTTTGTTGGTCAGTACTCTTATTTTGTAGGTTATTGGATTGCATATGTTGGTTTGCAAGATTACTCAGGTTTATTGATGTTGGTCCGGCATGAGCTTCAACCAGTTCTCTTGTTTAATGATCCGCACGGCCGTTGGATGGTGATTCAATGCTTGTTGAACGGTCAGGTGTATGAATTTGGAGGCATTTATGCGTATACATCATATGGACAAAGGACTGCTCTATGGCGAGACATCTCTTCTCTCCCATGGACCTCGAATGCATTCCTTTGCGGGGATTTTAATAATACACCTGAGATGGATGATAGTACTACTGGCAATTCACATATGTTGTTTGCGGAAAAGCAAGAATGGGATAATCTTTTTGCCTCTACTCAGATGATTAATTTATGGCGGCATTTGCATCCAAATGCCTCTGGTTTTACTTTTCAGCATGTTGTCCACTCTTCTAATCGAGCATGGTTGGATAGATGGTATTTGCTTAATTTGCAACACCACGATATCGTGCATGTATGTTATGATTGGCATGTATGGATTATCCAATGTTATGATTGGCATGGAGTATGCTAAGTACACTCAATAGGATGTGTTGGTTATGCAAGTTGACATTGAGAAGGCCTTTGACACTGTGTAGTGGGATTTCATTGCCGCCACGATGAGATGCTTAGGGTTTGGTCCTAAATTCGCCAATGTGGTTTATTTTTTGTATGCATGTAGCACGTCTTCAGGGATCTTGGAAGGTGAATTAATTGAATCTTGGCCTCTTGGTTCTTTGGTTAGGCAGGGCTTCCCCCTTAGTTCTTTGTTGTATGCTATTGCTACTCACCCGCTGTTGACTTATCTTGATCACTTGACCTCTACTGAGCGTCTTCATGGTCTGCGGTTACCTTCGGGCCGTACATTCGTTGGCCAGGCTTACACTGATGATTTATTGTTTATGCCCCGTAATCATTATGGAAGCCTTGGAACTTTTTGGCAGTGCGGATGGGCTTAGAGTCAACTTTTGTAAATCAAAGCTTTTGCCTCTTTGTTCGTGTGATTGGCATAGTTTGTTATGGCCAGGGGAGATTGTGTCGTCAAATGTGATCACTAGGCATTTGGGTTATCCTATTGGATGGAATGTTACTTACTCTCAGAAAGTCAATTGGGTCATGCAACGTTTGAATGTCAAATTGCATTACTGGAAGTTATCTACTTGGCCCTTGCATGTTCGTATGCGAATTGTTCAAAGTATTTTGTTGGCATATGTTCAGTTCTTTTTGCCACTGATGCATTGGCCTCTCCGTTGTCTTGATTCTCTTATGTCGGACATTATGTCCCATTTGTGGCGGACTCATGCTCTGGAAAAAGGCTTACGCTTGATGTCGATGGAGAAGCTTTGCACTCCGAAACGTCTTGGTAGACTTAATATCTTGGATTTGCGTCGGCATGTTCTTGCGAGGAAAGCTATGTTGTTCCCTACTCTTGTGCAACATATTCAGCCTTGGACTCTGATGTTTGCATTCCTCAGTCAGCATGTTGTTACTTCTACTTTTGTCCATTGGCAACCCTCTACCTGGGAGGTGGTTTTTGGCAAGATGGAAGGCCACATTCCTGGATGTCCTCTTGTTTCCACTTTAGTATCTGCCTGGAAAGAGGTTACGATGCATTTATCGTGGAATCCTCGGTTGGAAGGTGATTCAATTCGTTTGGAAAGTCTCCACTGGAGCCGGGCATTCTCTCTTACTTTGGTCGACCGCTCCCCTCGACAGGCTTACTTTCTCTTTGGATGTGGCATTCGTGTGGTTGAGGATGTGGTAGATGAGGCTGGATACACTTTTGAGTTTCCCTTTGCTGCTTACTTTCTCTTTGGATGTGGCATTCGTGTGGTTGAGGATGTGGTAGATGAGGCTGGATACACTTTTGGATTGGACATGCATTACCGTCAATTTTGGAGAGAGCTTCAAAGTATGCTGCTCGACTTTTTGCCTATTTCATCTTTGCCTGATGGTGATCGCATGTTTGATTGGGCCCTTCGGGAAACGCCTTTTCGAGATATTTCTACAGCTCGGATTTACGCTCTTCTTCTACCTCAACCATGGCTTGATGGTCATTGTAATGCCCTTTTGCGCATGCACAAATCTGATCTCTGGTGGAGGAGGCGCCTATCTGCCTTGTGGAAAAGCCATTTGCCTTTGAAAGAACGCATGTTCCTTTGGCGTTGTTTGCTTGGAGTGCTTCCGGTCGGCACTTTTCTTCGGGAGCATCATATTCATCCTTCTTCTTGCGTTCGTTGCTCGACTGCAAAAGAGGATATTTGTCACTTGCTGTGGGATTGTTGCGTTACTAGAGACTTCCTTCGTCGTGTGTTGGCCTGTATGCGGCTCCGTTTTCCTGGGTTGTCTTTCACAAAAGGTTTTGGTCATTTGGCATTTTTTCACCGTCACTGCAGCGTTTTGCGGTCTTTTTATGTGGGTCAGATTGGGCTTTCTGGACTTTGTGGAGTCAGCGTAATGCTTACATGTTCCATAGTACTCATGCAGACCCATTCCCTCTCTTCAAGCTTTCTCTTAGGAAATCTTTACGGTTTGCTTTGGAAGTTGGTGATATCACCTCAGAGATGTATCAGCTTTCCTATGAATGTTTTTAGCTACTCTATACAGCTGAGTAGTTATGTGCTCTTCCCCTTGTATATGACTCTTTCAATGGGTTTTCCTCGCTTTGAGGTTTCCCACTAGTAAATTAATCAAATCGATTTACAAAAAAAAAAAAAGTGTGTGCGCGCGCGTTGCTTATTTTCCTGTGAGGTGGGGTGGGAGAGTGTATGGTGGCTTCCTGCATGTTATTTGCTGTTTTCCTCATGTTTGTGGGATAACAAGGGCTGCGAATGTTCCTCTATGAAGCCAACGAGGGTTGATTTACACATGTTTATGCACAAACTAAATGCAAGTGCATAAAAAGATCATGCTTGCATTACTTTGTCCAAATTTGCTTTGTTTGCCTTCACTAACATTAAAGAATCATCAATCAATGCTTGCCCTACAACTCGAAGGTAAGGAAAGTCTGACAATCTCATTATGCATAGCCAAATGACAGAGAAACATTAATATGGGGTAGGTATAGTAAAAGATAAAAAGTGAAGGGTTGAGAGAGAAACCATGCTGATGCATGGTTTTTAGGACCCCTTCTGAAGATGCAATAAAGGCACAGTCAGTTGTTGGGGAGATGAGAATACTCTAGTCCAAGGGATCTCGAAAGAGAAGAAAAATCTACTTCACAAGCACCAAAGAGTAAAAAGTGCCATGGACAGAAGATACATGGGAACGAGCTCTTATGCATGCCTACAACCTATATCTTACAGAATAGCCCATTCTAGGTGTGAATTTCTAGTGAAATTTACACGAGGATGTTCGTGTGGACTCATAGCACAGCATACTCCGTTTTCACTTTTTTACCGACAGTAAATATTTTTTACCACAGTAAATATTTTTTACCATAGTAAATATTTTTCACTTACATGGTAAATACAAATCACTTTTTACCTACAGTAACTTTTTTACCCATGGTAAATATTTTTTACTGCACCATAAGTATTTGATAGGTAACAGTTCACGGTTACTAGAAGTAGTGATTCGGCATCAACAATGCAGTTATAGGAGGAGAAAAGGGGAAAATCTTATGGTAAAGGTGAGTCAACAGGGATAAAGACTTTTGAGTTAAAAAGAGACATGCTGATTTTTTCAAAGAACACATGTCAAAAGAAGCCATGGTTGAGGATTTTTTGAGAATTTGATATTCAGGAGGACCCAGCAGGTCCCCCCCTAACATGTACAGAACCTCCAGTTTCAACAGTCACCTACCTGCTCTTAAATGCTGGTCAAGGCCTTATCCCCATGTGTCACAATCAGAAAAATCAGCATTTACCCTCCCCTCTCACATCACTCTAGAGAATATCTTGATAGTGACATATTAGGTGACCTCAATCTGTTGACCACCCTAAGCAAAAAGTAACCCCAATCAGCGGATTTAAGCATGTTTATCCCTAATCCTAAACCCTCTCAGAAACCTATATAAGGAGGCCTTCTCTCACTCAAAACCAACACTTCACCCACTTCACCAAGCAACGGAGCTATGACGACATTGCTCACAACGAGGAGCTAGGGATGGAGCTCTACTCTCTCTCCCTCTCTCTCTCTCCCTCTAGTATGCTACATTACTAGCCCTAAAACCTAAATAAGGAGTCTTCTCTCATGCTCCATGGCCACCATCCTCGCCATCATTCTCTAAGGTATTGATGTGCTGCTAGTAGGATCATACCTACTTGCTGGGTTGATTGTTTTTGACAAAGGATTATGCCATCCTTGGCTTGCTTCTCTATATCCTTGTTATGTATGATCAGATGCCGTTGTATTGTTAAGCTGACGTCTTGTGTATATATATGCTACATAAGGTCCCTAAGCTTCGTTTCTATGTGTTTTGCCATATGTTTTGATGCCATCATAATGCCAAAAGTCTCACTTGCCTATGTGCACTATGTGTGAGGTCCCTAAACCTCTTAATTTAGGGTGGTGCCCCCATTGTTTTGTTCTTTGCTTGTTTGCATGAGACGTGGTTTGTGGAGTGTGCACGAGTACAGAGGCCACCCGATTGCACTGCTCTTTTTTCCGCTATCATTTTGGTGCCCCCACTGAGGAGGGCTACACAGACCTTCAGTCCACAAGCAATGAAGATGTGCAATCTACAACATGGACGAATGGCGTGAGGAGTTTGCAAATTGGAGAACAGAAGAGGAGGCTTTAGAGGCCTTAAAAGCTTTCATCGAGGTCTTGTTACCAGGTTGCAGTGTCATTGAAATTCAAGAAGTAAGTTCTTCTACATGCCTTGTTCGTGATCGTCGCCAACGAAGGAGAGTAAGAAGAGGAGCTTGATATACCTCTCCTCTCAACCTATGAGTGCTCCAGAAACCTCCAACGCACACGAGATTGAAATATTCTACATCAACATACACGAAGGTACTGTGACACACATTAAGGGAAGAGAAAGCATCACCAGACCTCTCTTTCCTGAGGAGCCGACTAAGAGGAGAAAGATCACCTCTATACCTAAGTGGCCCAAGGCCGCAGCGCGTGCTCAAGCGTAAGGTAACATTTGGCTTAATCTCATTAATAAGGGATTACATGACCACTACAGGCAAGAAAAAGGCTAGTGAGCAACCAACTTCAACCTCCAACTTGCAACCACGACTCTCACCCCTAAATCCTCCTGAAGCAAAGAGGCGAAGGCTTGCCTACAAGATTGCCGCCCGTCTGCGAGTGCTCCCAGTGCACTTTGTGAATCCAGACACCACCAATCCCAAGCCAACCTCCTGTCAGCGTGAAGATCACTTTGGATATTGTCCAAAGTGCTTTGGAGACCGGGTGAAAAGCCTTCCTGTCCTACCTTTGCTGCTAATTTTCAAGAAGTTATCTCAATCTAAGGAAACTATCTTAGTTGATGATGTGCTGCACATTAATGGCGTCACTTTCATTCGTCATGCTGATTATGGTAATAGCATCCAATTGTTGCTTGCTAAAAGGCTCAGCATTGTACAAAGTGTTGCCATCACGCCTTACGTCTTCACAGATGCATCAGGAAGAGTCGAAGTGATCCGAGGTGCTGACCTTCTGTGGCTGATCAGGCTCATTGGTCCCAAGGTGGTGCAACTAAGCTAGGCTCTTGTGTGTAAGTATGGATGCCAATAATGAGATTGATGATCCCCGCATGTTTCCTTTCCATTTTGTGCGTCATATCCATGTGAATATTTGTATTGATAGAAAAATCTTTTATCAGCAAAGAATAGCCCTGTTGTTTGGAGCCGAGAGACTTGGGGAAATCTTGCGCTCTCCTCATCCTGTCATTCTACCCTTACTAAACTATTATCATTCCTTTGATGTGTCGATCTTCATCCTATTTTGAGCTAAGTTGTGCTAAAGCTCCAAATTGTAATTACCATACTCTATTTTAAAATAAATTGGAGCTGTTTGTGTAATTGTTTACTCTCTCACTTATGGCCTTCCCTAATTTTTATGGTAAGCCTAGGGAGGTTGCTCCCGACTTTTTGGATAATTTGGAAATGGCCTTTCTGGTATCGGGAAGGGATGACGAAGCTACTAAGTTAAGGGCCTTTCCTTTGGTCTTGAGGGAAGGTGCAAAATTATGGTATCAAACTTTGGCACCTGAAGAAAGAAGAGACTGGGAGTCCTTAAAGATGGCCTTCATCGAAGAACTTCGCTGCCATGAGCCTCCAGAGGAGATATGGAGACAGCTCTTAGAGCTATGCCAAACATCACCCAATGACTATAGAAGCTATGAAGGAAAGTTTTCCAACCTGTGGCAGAAATGGTGTGCATCAGTAGCTGAAGGAGAAAGGGCGCTAGAATGCCTAAAGAAGGACTGTTTCCTGGCAGGGCTTTACCCCATCCTTCGAGAAAAGGTAAAAGGTAAATTCCCAGATACCTTTGATAAAGCTATGACTTATGCAAGGGAGAAGGATAGGAAGTTAAAATTCCAAGCTCAACTACAAGGGGGAATGGAGCCTCCACCGCTAGCTCAACCTACGGCAAGGGTAGTAGTAGGGACAGGAGCAACAGACCAAGAGTCCTCTCAACAAGAATTAATTCAACAAATCACCAATCAACTAGAGAGCCTGTCCATCAATCTGGTTCAAGGTGTAAGGGCTCCCCAGCCAGGAAATGAACGAAATAGACAAGAAGGACAAAGGCAAGCACGTGAGTACATTTGCTACAACTGTGGAGAGGTAGGTCACGGCATGTATTATTGCCCCCATCCACGACGCTATCAAGGAAATAGTAATCAAAGACGGCCTCCTCGCCAGCAAGTCACTCCTCCTCGAGCTAGGCCACTAAATGGACAAAACGCATACGTGGCTCCACCAATCCAAATATTGAGACCCCCTCCTCCACCACCACAAGCACCAGCAGAGATCCCTCCACTACCATCTGGAGGGGAGGACAGGGCTGTCTCTGTCATAAGTCTTGACAATGGTAAGGATAAAGGGAAAGAAAAAAATGGAGGAAGCTGTTGCCATGCCAATAAAGAGAGTTAGGAGACAAAGAACTGATGAAATGGAAGCTTCAGAGCCGGATAAAGGGAATGAGGGTTCCTCCCAAGTGATAGGAGACAAGAAAAGGAAGACTAGGTCAAGGAGCCACATAGGAGTAGAAGAATTTCCACTTGGGGTAGGATCCATACCTTACGACTTGGTAGCAGATGTGAGTAAGCAAGGACCAAAGATTTCATGGTAGCAACTCCTCCACCTTTCCCCAAAGATGCGTAGAACCTGGTCTAAGATGGTCAGCACCAGGAGGGCTAAGGCAAAGTCAGTTGGGTCTATTAGTGCAAGAGACATGAAGGATATCGTGCCAGTCATTGATGCAGAGATTAAGAGTCAGCGAGTCTCCAATGTGTACGTAGATGGTGGAGCCGAGATTTGTGTTATGACAGAGAAATTAATGCACAGGTTGGGTTTGGAAGTAAACGAGCAAACTTCCTTACAAGCTAAGATGGCAAATAATGTAAGGGTGGCTTGTGTGGGAAAGGTTAATGGAGTGAAGGTTTCAGCTTTTGGTGTGGCAATCTCAATTGATGCTTATGTGATCCCAACTAAGGGGGAGGGCTATCCGCTAATCCTTGGAAGACCTTGGCTTATGGCTATGAAAGCTAGGCAAGATTGGGAGACAGGTTCCCTTGAGTTGCGACCAAATCATAAGGTAGGTGGCAAGCAACAAAAAATTGTGTATGACATGAAGCAGGGTAGACAACAAGACCTAGAAATGGAGACTTCTATGGATGAATGGAGCACAAGCAGCTGCTCTTCATCTGAGGATGAGTCATCTGAGAAGGATGCTAGCTCTTTGGAAGTCATGGGTATAATACTGCGAAACCCAGAAGGAGAAGGTGGTCAAGACTCTCTAAACAAGGAAGAAGCCACAGGCTTAGAGGAGATGCTAGCTAAGGACCTACTAGAAGAAGAGAGAGAACCCTATTTGCAGGTACTAAAGAAGCATGCTGGCCTCTTTATAACTGATTACGAGCACATTGAAGGAGTGATGGTAACCCAACACCATATCCAATTAAAGGAAGGTGCCAAACCAGTGGTGCAAAGGCTAAGGAGATTAGGGCTAGTGCAACAAGATGCACTCTTAAAAGAAGTAAAAAGATTACTCAAGGCAGGATTTATCTACCCAGTGGAAGATATTGAGTGGGTGTCTCCAGTTGTGGTAGCACCAAAGAAAAATGGGAAGTGGAGGGTATGTGTGGATTACAAGCCTCTAAACGCAGCCACAAAAAGGGACCATTTTCCTTTGCCTTTTCAAGATGAAATACTAAATGAAGTGGCTGGTCATTAAAGGTACACAGTGTGTGATGGGTACTCAGGCTACTTCCAAATCAGAATTGCAGATGAAGACCAAAGAAAGACTACCTTCATAACACCTTGGGGGTGTTTTGCTTATAGAGTTATGCCTTTTGGTTTAACTAATGCCCCAGCTACTTTCCAGAGGTTTATGAACTTGGTGTTTCAACCTTACTTTGGTAAGTCCATACGAGTCTTCATTGATGATTTTTGCATTTACAGCTCTAGGGAAGTACATCCGTCCAAGGTTGATGATGGTTTCACCCGTCTGGCCCAATTGGGTGGGCAATTGAATAAAGACAAGTGCCACATAGGTGAGAGCAAGGTCACTCTACTAGGCCATGTTGTGTCTCAAGATGGTATTGAGGCTGACCCTGAAAAGGTAAAGACATTGTTAGCTTTACCTACTCCTTCAAACGTGAAGCAACTAGTCTCCTTTATTCAAAAGGTTCGCTACATGGGACGATTCATACATCTCCTTTCTCAAGCAATCTATCCTTTGCAGCAGCTCACTAAACACACTACATTGACATGGAGTGAGGAGGGTGAAAGGTGCTTTCAAGAAGTTAAAACCATTTTGAGCTCATTGCCTGTCGTCCTACAACCCACATGGGGTGAATTATTCTATGTAAATCCTAGTGTAGGTCCAGAAGCTCTAGGAGCTGTCTTGATGCAAAAAGACCCAAAGACATCTCTCATGAGACCGGTCTACTTCTCTAGTAGAGTGATGACAGTTGCTGAAAAGGGTTTCAGCGCAACTGAGCAATTGGTGCTAGCTCTTAAGTTTGCAGTGGAGAAGTTTCGGGCTTACTTACTTCCGAGACAATTTGTGGTGATCACAACTGAGGAGGTTTTTCCATATGCCCTACAACACATGGAATTGTTTCAAAGAATAGCAAAGTCGGTGGTGCAGCTTCAAGAGTTTGACTATACACTACAAGTAGAGGATTCCACCCGTGCTTGTTTGGCAGATGTCCTCACACAAAGGTGTTATGAGAAGGCCAAGAAAGAGGCACCTAGTAAGGTACCGCCTATCCCGGAGCCTGAAGTTCTACTGGGAGCACACAGTCTGTATTTTGATGGGGCTTACAAGAGGACCAAAGACAAGGCATCAGCAGGCATAGTAATATTAGGTCCAGAGAAGGAGAAGATCTTTGCAAAAGGGTTTCATCTAAAAGAGGTTCATTCTAACAATGAAGCAGAGTACCATGCCCTTGTTTTAGGGTTGCAATGTTGTCTTTCTCAGGGCATCACAAAGCTAAATGTTTTTGGTGGCTCCATGTTGATTGTTAAGCAAATGGTTGGTGTATGGGCCTGTAAAAATGACAAATTGTCTGTTAAGATGAGGGAAGCAAAGGCCTTGTTGAAGGGCTTTAAAGAAGTTCGAGTGCACTTTATACCTAGAGATCAAAATCGAGAAGCAGATGCCTTAGCAGGTGAAGAACTACAAACTCTCATAGTAGGTGCTATCCTTGTGAAAAGTCCTTTATACCAGGGAAAGGAGGAGCTGCATGATTTACTTTACTTTCTTGAGCATTGTGAAGCACCCTCTGGTATGAGTAAAAGTGAACGTAGGTGGTTGGCAAAAAAGGCTACCAGCTATAGCTTAGTGAATGAGGACTTGTATTGTAGAGGGAAAGATGCTGTCTTAAGGAGAGTTCCTGCATCCCAAGAGATAAAGGATATTTTGTTTAGTTGTCATGAAGGTGTGTGTGGTGGCCACTTTGCACAAGAGATTACTAGCAGAAAGATTTTACAAGCAGGGTTCACGTGGCCAAGCCTCCATCGAGATGTACAACATTGGTGCCGCACATGTGAGGTTTGCCAAAAAGCTGGACCAAGGCGTCTTACCCATGAAAATCAGCATCCAATCAAAACATATGGGCCATTTGAAAAATGGGGGATAGATGCAATAGGGCCACTACCTTGCACTCAATCAGGGAAGGAATACATCATTATGGGGGTGGAGTACATGACCAGATGGACAGAAGCTCGTCCCACAAAGCGCATCACAGCCAAGGACGTGAGTGATTTCATTTTTGAATGCCTTTGTTGCCGTTTTGGCACACCTTTGGAGATTCTCTCGGATAGGGGACCGGGATTTCGAGCTGATTTAGTCGGGCAATTGATGAGCAAGTTAAAAATCAAGCGCAGGCACTCTACACCATACTACCCTCAGTGCAATGGTCTTGTGGAAAAGGTAAATGGTTTTATATGTAAAATCATCACTAAGCAAGTGCATTTACATCCTACGGCATGGGACAAACACCTAGATGCAGCACTTTGGGCCTACAGAACATCCTTTAAAACATCCTTGGGGTATACACCTTTTCACTTCGTTTACGGGCAAGAGGCACTATTGCCTATAGAAGTGGAGCTAGCGAGCCTCCGAGTTCTAAAAGCACATCAAGAGGATAGTCAAGAGAAGCAGGTGGAAGGAAGAATCATCGATTTGGAGAGGTTAGGGCTAGATCGAGAGTCAGCAGTGAAGTACTATGCAGCCCAGGCAGAGAAGAAACGAAAGAAATTCAATCGCAACCTTGTCAAGAAAGGTATCAAGGAAGGTTCTTTAGTGCTCAGATACGACAATCGCTTTGATCGCAGGAAGGATGGTAAGTTCTTGCTTAAGTGGGAAGGCCCTTTTGTAGTGATACAGAGGTTCTCAAATGGTAGTTACCAACTAGGTGACCTAGATGGTAAGGTACATCAGACCCCGGTAAATGGTTGGCGATTGAAGGCCTACCAATGTCGTCTTTCACAACCATATGCTGGTGAAATCAATGCTAAGGATGATTCAGAGGAGAGCTCATCATATTCGAGCTCCAACTAAGGTAACAATCATGTACATAGTCGTTTCAAAAAAAAAAAAAAAAGACAAAAAAAAGAGAAGAAAAAAAGAAAAAAAGAGAATGCTACCAGTGAAAGCGGATATTGACAATGGATGGGGTATGGCTTTCAAGGGTCTAGGAAACCAGTTGTTAGTCATGGATGGATACAATTATTCATCAGAAAGGACTAAACAGGGTGCATCAACCAAGAAAGCAGTAACATGGCAAATTCAATTGGTACCAGGTGGGTAAGTATTCAAGAGAACCCTATTGTAGCATAACCTACAGCTAGAGGCATCAAATACCTCTAGCTTAATGGGGAGGGCTATATGATGCATGGTTTTTAGGACCCCTTCTGAAGATGCAATAAAGGCACAGTCAGTTGTTGGGGAGATAAGGATACTCTAGTCCAAGGGATCTCGAAAGAGAAGAAAAATCTACTTCACAAGCACTAAAGAGTAAAAAGTGTCATGGACAGAAGATACGTGGGAACGAGCTCTTATGCATGCCTACAACCTATATCTTACAGAATAGCCCATTCTAGGTGTGAATTTCTAGTGAAATTTACACGAGGATGTTCGTGTGGACTCACAGCACAGCATACTCCGTTTTCACTTTTTTACCGACAGTAAATATTTTTTCCACAGTAAATATTTTTCACCTACATGGTAAATACAAATCACTTTTTACCTACAGTAACTTTTTTACCCATGGTAAATATTTTTTACTGCACCATAAGTATTTGATAGGTAACAGTTCACTGTTACTAGAAGCAGTGATTGGGCATCAACAATGCAGTTACAGGAGGAGAAAAGGGGAAAATCTTATGGTAAAGGTGAGTCAACAGGGATAAAGACTTTTGAGTTGAAAAGAGACATGCTGATTTTTTCAAAGAACACATGTCAAAAGAAGCCATGGTTGATGATTTTTTGAGAATTTGATATTCAGGAGGACCCAGCAGGTCCCCTCCTGACATGTGCAGAACCTCCAGTTTCAACAGCCACCTACCTGCTCTTAAATGCTGGTCAAGGCCTTATCCCCATGTGTCACAATCAGAAAAATCAGCATTTACCCTCTCCTCTCACATCACTCTAGAGAATATCTTGATAGTGACATATCAGGTGACCTCAATCTGTTGACCACCCTAAGCAAAAAGTAACCCCAATCAGCGGATTTAAGCATGTTTATCCCTAATCCTAAACCCTCTCAGAAACCTATATAAGGAGGCTTTCTCTCACTCAAAACCAACACTTCACCCACTTTACCAAGCAACGGAGCTATGACGACATTGCTCACAATGAGGAGCTAGGGATGGAGCTCTACTCTCTCTCCCTCTCTCTCTCTCCTTTTAGTATACTACATTACTAACCCTAAAACCTAAATAAGGAGTGTTCTCTCATGCTCCATGGCCACCATCCTCGCCATCATTCTCTAAGGTATTGATATGCTGCTAGTAGGATCATACCTACTTGCTGGGTTGATTGTTTTTGACAAGGGATTATGCCATCCTTGGCTTGCTTCTCTATATCCTTGTTATGTATGATCAGATGCCGTTGTATTGTTAAGCTGATGTCTTGTGTATATATATGCTACATAAGGTCCCTAAGCTTCGTTTCTATGTGTTTTGCCATATGTTTTGATGCCATCATAATGCCAGAAGTCTCACTTGCCTATGTGCACTATGTGTGAGGTCCCTAAACCTCTTAATTTAGGGTGGTGTCCCCTTTGTTTTGTTCTTTGCTTGTTTGCATGAGGCGTGGTTTGTGGAGTGTGCACGAGTACAGAGGCCACCCGATTGCACTGCTCTTTTTTCCGCTATCACATGCCTCACTAGATGTGTGAGTTTTTGGATCACTAAGACTACCATTCAGCATGTCACTTGAGGTGGAACTTACTTTGATGGTGTGTATTATATTGAATATGTGAAGGCCAAAATTCATAGCATGCATCAATTTTGCGATGAAAGAATATATAAGGTAATATAAATGCCTTCTCCAATTATAATTGAACCATCAATGACTTATTGGTCGGTGGCTATAGCATGGGTCAAATATTGGACCTTCTAGAGTATTTGGCGCCAGGCCCAACGCAACTCCCGCATGTTTGACCGCATAGATCTGGACCCTTTCCCCTACTTCAAGATGTCTCTTCGACAATCCTTGCGCTTTGTCCTCGGTGCTGGGGATATATCGCCTAACCTTTATCAGCTTTCTTATGTTTGCTTTTAGAGCCTTTTCATACTTGAACACATTGGTGTTCACCCTGATCTATCAACTTCTTGTTGTGGGTTTTCCCTCTTTGGAGGTTTCCCACTTGTAAATTAATCAAATGCACTTACTATAAAAAAAAGTGTGTGCGCATGTATTAGTGTGTGTGTGCACGCGCGCGCGTTGCTTATTTTCCTGTGAGGTGGAGTGGGAGAGTGTATGGTGGCTTGCCGCATGTTATTTGTTGTTTTCCTCATGTTTGTGGGATAACAAGGCGTGCAAATGTTCCTCTCTAAAGCCAACTTACTCTCTAAAGCCATCAAGGGTTGATTTACACATGTTTATGCACAAACTGAATGCAAGTGCATAAAGAGATCATGCTTCCATTGCTTTGTCCAAATTTATTTTGTTTGCCTTCACTAACATTAAAGAATCATCAATCAATGCTTGCCCTACAACTTGAAGGTAAGGAAAGTCCGACAATCTCATTATGCATAGCCAAATGACAGAGAAGCACTAATATGGGGTAGGTATAGTAAAAGATAAAAAGTGAAGGGTTGAGAGAGCAACCATGCCTCACTAGGTGTGTGAGTTTTTGGATCAGTAACACTACCATTCACCATATCACTTGAGGTGGAACTTGCACTGATCGTGTGTATTATATTGAATGTGTGGAGGCCAAAATTCATAGCATGCATCAATTTTGCGATGAAAGACTATCTTAGGTAATATAAATGCCTTCTCCAATTATAATTGGTGGCTATAGCATAACAATGTCCAATTGAAAATTAAGAATGCTAAGTTCTTATAAATCCATAATGCACTAAAGTTTGATGAGATGATTAGTAATGAAATGTGTGAAGGTCTTATAAATTCTCTGATTAAAGAAATAGATGGCCTCTATTTGAAGTTGCATGGAGAATGGATCTTTTTGCAACAACGTAATAAGCCCAATTGTCCAAGGATTGGGCATAGTGTTACAAGTCCAAACATGTTGACAAAGGGTTGCAAGGGGTTGCTTCAAAAATCATGAGTACACTAAGAGAACAATTCATTAGTAGTCCCACCCTATCCCGGGCTTTTGTTTTTTGTAATGCCAACCCTAAGAGTAGTTGATGTGACAGGTGAAAAAAGAAAGAACAAAAAGTGGAAACTTAATTTTAATTAAATCAAACGTGTATATATGTATATAGATTTAATAAACTTCTTTGACATCGGTATATTGATGGGGATCAAAATGTGTCATCGAGCTTCTTCATGGGAACCCTCATTTTTTTGCTTTATCTTAACTTTAAGTATGTGTTAATAAGTGTGAGTTTGTGCAATTATTTTACACTTTGAAGTTATCTCAAAAATTGAAAATTTTATTTTTCTTCTGTCTATTTATTTTAACCCATTGATATTTATGCTACTTCATATTGTGAATATTGCTACGGGTAAAATAAAGTTGGAACTATTTTCACATAGGCAAATAGGTTATGAAAGAATTTACTTAAAATACATGTCTACTCTCAATAAAAAAAATAAAAGGACTTCAATGATTGAGGATTTGAAGTGTTTCCTTTGCATTCACTTTCTTAGGATAGAAAGATTTTTGATAGTTTTAAAGGCCAATGCAAAGGAAGATGAGAAATTGGTGTTCATTTTATGGTGAAGACGTGGACAAAAGTATATAAGAAATTGAGGCATGCAAAACTTGTAAAAACATGAGAATTTGCAAAATATCACTCTCCATATACTTCGAAAATCAGAACTCATTTTTGAGACTCTCTTCAAATTTTTATCAACTTTTTTCTCTCTTGTTTTTCTCGCATTACATCAACGGAAGGGAGACACAACATGCAAAAATGGAGGCGAAAACTCATCCTTTTATCAACACCAATGGGAAGAAGCGGACAAATTTCATTTCTTCAAAACTAGAATTTTTTCTTGATATTATGTATTGTATATATTCATTATGAAAATACTAATTAAGTTTCAACTATTTATAACCTTTGAACCTCAACCTTGACCTTACCACCCATTTCTTCACTTAAATCATTTAATTTTCAAAGGAAGCTTTGCATTGTAACTAAGTGTGGTATGCGAATTCTAAGCACCCAAACACCTATAAAAGGAAGGACTTGTTCGAAAGAAAAAATGCATGCAAAAAGCAAGAAGCTCATGCATTATGCCAGCGCTAGCATGCTAGTGTAGTGAGTGCAATTGTCAAAGTCTTACTTAATCCGTGCTTGAGCCAAATGCAAAGTGCTTGATGCTTTTCACCAAGTGCTAATGTTTGTTACTAGAGACTATTTTACATGCCAATGATAGTATTGCTTCCATTAGAAAAAAAGCGAGTGACTTTGCCCACAATTGTACGCTCATTCATGGATTCAAAGAGGTGGTTGGGTTCTAAATCTTTGTGGGTTTCTCTTTGTCGTTGCCTCAAGACACCTCACAAAACTCATGCAAGATTAAGTTGTCAAGTGTGTTTGTTTCTACTAGTCATGGTTAGCAGTAAGCCTTGTAAGAGGATGGCAAGGTGGAAAGGACTCCCTTGGCCTTTAAACAATGCATGGAGTGGCTATTTTGATTGTGAGTTTTGATGTTTACTGATGGCAAGGTGGAAAGGACTCCCTTGGCCTTTAAACAATGCATGGAGTGGCTATTTTGATTGTGAGTTTTGATGTTTACTAATGGCAGTTTTTATGACTTGATTCTTGCAAGGCTATGATTTTTAGTCTATTTGTGTTTGTAGGTTGATTGAGAAGCTCCTATCATTGTGTTTGTTAAGTTAAAGGTTTGAGGTGTGTATGTTTAAACATGAGAAGTGTGATACCTCTCTCTCTCTCTCTCGGGGTCGCTCCCTTTCTCTCTCTCATTCATTGTGTAGTGGAAGACACACTTTGTTGTTTTTAGTCAAAATCTAAGAATGCAAGATGGTTCTCTCTCTCTCTCTCTCTCTCTCTCTCTCTCTCTCTCTCTCTCTCTTCCTAGTATGTGACCCAAAAACCTAGCTGGTACCCCTATATTTTTCAAATTGTATGTGTAATGTTTAGTTGTATTTTTTTTGTTTGGGTTTTTCTGTTGTGTTTTGGCTAGGTCCCAAGCTCTACAAGCAACATGGAAGCCTTGAGAGGTGCTTAAAGGCCACTTCTCTTGTCACTTGCCCCATACCGCATCAACCACCATGTAAAACATAGACTTTTTTCCTATTGTTGATTCAACATTCAACTTCTTTAATAGAGCCAATTAGGAAGCAAAGAACACATGACATGTTCATCACATTATTTATAGACTAACAATGTTTTCACGAGCATGTGCGGGGTGAAATTCACGATACAAGCAATGTGTCTGTAAATTATTATCCAATAATGACTCCATGAGGGTTTCCACTCTAGCTATTTGATAGCCAATCATACACAAATCAACAATGTGTCTGGCTATGTACTCTGAAGTCGAAAGCAAAGTTTAATTATTGATATCTACAACTAGCTCAGGCCAAGGAGCATCTAACAAGGCCTCCAATAGCATCAAAGATTTTTGTCACACATATGCATTATGAACATCATATAATTGTATCACCCTCTACATATTGCCAACATATACATCCTAGACTTGAAGATTAAAAGAGGACAATGCGACCCTAAAGTTTTCCATGATCAAAGAGATATAGCTTTGAACAAGTAAATCTTGATAAGGAGCTATTGAAATTCAAAGTACCGTTTTCCAACAAGGTTTTAAATATGCGCATACTTGTCAACATCATAAACGCCACAAGAAAGTGGTCGCAAAGGACATTTGGGTGTTCCACAATCATAGCCAAAATTGCCAATAAGAAACCATCACCATGCATAACATACATCCTATCCAATTGACTCGATGTAGTGGAATACTAACCCGATTGCTATATGTAGCTTGCGTCATCACGATGTAACCAAGACAAATATCTCTTGCTTAAGCACAAGCCATTGGAAGGTTGACCATGCCCTATGCTCAGGTGTGCCCAGCAACACATGTGAGGGAAGACAATTGTAGAGAATGAGTAGATTGAAGTCCCCTATAACAAGAAGAATTTTCATAGGAAACATTACGGGCATACGGCTTGAAATGCCAGAGAAGATATTCTCGATACTAAATTTCCAAGGTAATGTAGTGTCCTTTTGTATCATTGTGTTGTACCATGGATTGCAAAGAGTACTTAACCACAAAGTTAGCACTGGAATGGGATCCTTGCTTGCTAGTATAGAAAGTCACATAGCCTTTATGATGAGAAGAAGCTATTGCTTCACTATGATTATTATGCTCTACCACGCATAAAACATCACAAGCTAAAGTCCAGAGTGTCTCTCACAATCCACATTGCTTTTGTTGAGCATAAATGCCCCGAACATTCCAAAGAGCCAATTTCATTGTGAAACAAACTCAAAGAATTATGCCACAAAGAAGGATCAAATTAGGTGAGATTTTTCGAACGGCCATTTCCCCCAATTGAGCTGCCACACATATACACGAGGAGGTTTGGCCACCAAGGCTTGACTCTCTGCATGGCCCAAATCAACATTGGGCTTGTGGTCGTCCTTGCGGGAGACCACTTCAGGCCATTGGTACTCTCCTTGCATGGGATGTTTGCCCTTGTCATTAGACATAATTGACACATGAAATTGGTTCTGTGTTAATAAACTCCTTGTGTATTCATGATGTGAAGATCACTGTGAGCAAGAATCACAAACTATCTTTTGATATTTTGCCACTTAATTTTTTATAATTCTAGGTGGGATATTCCTATATCCTCTCACTCCAAAGTAGCTACTAAACTTCTCTGGACTACTTTGGTTACTTAAGAATAAGGCGTGTTTGTGCATGATAAGGGTGTTTGCTGTTCACATTGATTCTCCATCATAAAAAGTAGGTCTCATTTTTTAGGGGAAGTCTATGGGTAAGACAAGCCACCTTCCACACTACCCAAACGAGGGAGGGGGCTATGTCCTCACGCTTTCGATGCCTTGGAAAGATAGTATGGTGAGACAAAGACACACACATGTACATCTAATTGGAAGAGTTGGAAAATGAAACTGAGAGAATTTATCTCAAAAAGAGTGCAATGTAGGATATGTTGAGACTTGAATGAATGGCAAGATGAGGAAGGAGATGCAATTAGAATCAAACATATGGTTGATAAGGACGAGTGATTTAAAACTTGCCAAAGAAATTGGCAACATGCAAAGACAACATAGCACGGTGAATGACAAGGCACACTTATTTAAGATAATAGGGTAGAGAGGATGAATGCAACCCTTGAAGAGAAATCTAAGTTGCGTGCTTCCATATTACATGTACAAGATATTGTGTATGCTAAAGAAAGAACTAGCATAAAGAAGCAAATGAACTCTATGATAAGAGGGGAATATCTAAACTCGCGATTCGGCGCATACCACAAAGAGGATCGTCTTATCTAAGAGTTCTCTCAAGGAGGGAGAAATATATTTGGATGAGGATCTTAAAACGGTAGAGTAGAGCACAACGTATACAAGGCATGATAATCACAAGAAGTTTTGGAAAAATTCTCACAATAATTCCCACCTTGTGACTTACCTCAACATCATGAGCTCCTATGAGGAAGGCACCGCATACCTAGCTAGGTACAATTGGGGGACCACCAGCCCAGTGGGGGTGTCGGTGGCCCCTTGCCCCCAATCGTACCTAGCTAGGTATGTGGTGCCTCTCGATAGCAGAATCTCTTGATGTTATGCATTGCATGAAAAACACCGAAAAAACTCCGTTTTCATACGTGAGAAACTTTCTAAATCTTCTTGTGAATAGTGAGCAGCCTTGTAAGCCAAAAAATGACCATATTTGATTGTGATAAATCTGTAAGACGTGATGGGATATTTGAGACACATTCATTGCTTTTTGTATGAAGACACACCAATTTTTGGGGGCCACCTTCCTAAAGGATATAGATCACTGCCACGCGGCATACACCAAAGGCAACTTTAGAGTATTGAGATGGGTGTTTGTACCACTATTTTGAGCAGTTAATGTTCTTTACACGATATGGGAGCTACCCTTGTAGTGATATCCTTGCTTAGCACTCACAACTTCCAAGCAATTTGTTGATGACGGGGATGCCCAATGTTGATATGTGCAGGTGTCCACATGGTTACATGACCTCAATGTCAATGCACTCTTGCCTATTGGACTTTCCTTTCCTTGATTTTAGTTGCACCAATCAAAGTCAGGCCATTCAACAAACAACAAATTCCCATCGAGACTAGTTTTGCAAAAGGACAAACCCATAAACAATGCCTCAAAGACTCAAGCTCTAAAGTACATCACTTACAAGTCAACTCATGACCAGTGTAAATGCATGACCAAAATTTTCCTTGGAAAGCAAGGAGGGTGCGTTGATCCTATAAAACCTCTGATGGACGGTGAGGAGGGTGCCAAGTCTACAAAAGAATTATGCTCTCAAGGGAGATAAGAGTACTTAAAAAAGGATAGAGGGACTCCATCATTGCTCACACAAAGGCCACTGCCACTCACCGAGATCCCAATCCAACTGAACAAGTGGCTTTCCTTGCCAAATTCGGAGTCTCCAAAGTGGTGGCCCCTCCGTAAAGAAAATAGGATCAACACAAGACCTCCTCTGGTAAGAGTCTACCACTCTCACAGGTTGCAAAGGGCCAATCAACTGCTGATCAGGCGAAACCTCACGTTGAAACTCCATCCTAATGCAGCGTCCATGATGGCCAAGTTTTGCAATGCTAAAGACGAGATTCTCCTATTTAGCAACAATCGGGTCTCTTGAGTGAGGATCGAAGTACACCCACCATCCATGTGATGAGAAGGTAAAAGAGTCTATCCCCCTATGAGGGCATGCCATTTGGGTGGAATAGCCTCATCAATTTCTCTCATACGGGCAACAACCCCTTTGTGGATCCCATAGGTAGCTCCAAGCATATGTTCCCCAACCAAGGAACCTTTTGACCAAAGTTGTAAAGAGCATGTTGGCACATCATCCTATCTAGCCCAGTCACGTGTGTCATCTTGCCTAGATGAGGACCTTCTCGCATATGCTTCTTATACAAGTGACTGTCTCGCTGCCTCCTCGACACATGAAGGCAGGTGACAAATCAAAGTAGGATGTAATTCCTTCCAAATCCGTAGCAAGCATCGCATAAATGATGATGTATGAGATGTATCGAAGGGTACATCTGTAAAGATGAATTTGATGGTCGAGCGCCAAATACTTGTTGTATCTAAAGATCCAAAACAAGTAGAGCTATGCAACAAAGCATGGTGCAGAAACTGTTTCCAAGGCTTTGCCCATAGAAACAATCTGTGAACTATCATCTTTGTAGGAAATGCCTTGCTTTGCATCTTTGGATCAATAATCCCCAGTTCTCCCTCCTCTCTAGGTAAATTGATTGTGTCCCAATGGACTCGTGGCCGAGAGTTAGAAGAGCCATCTAGGCCACCCTACAAGAAGTCACGTACAAGGTGCTTCAAACGCGCCATGATGCCTAAATGAAGAATCATGCAGGATATCGTGAACCAAGACCAATGGCAACACTTCTTCGTGATATACTACAATAAGGGTGTAAACTCCTGCTCAACTGAAACATCAATGCCAACATGGAAGCCAAAATATCTGCATGTTTGCCCCCCCCCCCCCCCCCCCCCCCCCCCCCCCCCCCCCCCCCCCTCTCTCTCTCTCTCTCTCTCTCTCTCTCTCTCTCTCTCTCTCTCTCTCTCTCTCTCAAACATGTAGATTCTTGGTATGCCAATAGAAGCCTATCACCAAGGAATAATACAAAAGTACCCATATGAAACCACTAAAAGGTTTGTACATCGTGAGAACGCAATGTAATCCATTAGGGAGGATCATTGTGCTAGGAAAATCTCCCCCGTGTGATGCAGAAGAAGAGCAAAGTAAGACCAATGCTTCAAGGGTATGTTTTTTTGGCAGAAATTTCCAAACCTGCGCTTTTGTCAAAAGATTCTACTCTCTCTCTCTCTCTCTCTCTCTCTCTCACACACACACACACACACACACACACACACACACACACACACACACATACGCACGCATGCGTGCATGCATGCCCACACACACACACACACACACACACACACACACACACACACACAAAGTCTACTTGGAAAGGGTTTGAGAATGTCCAAAAGCATTTTCTACAAACTTTCTCCAAGTTAAGCCACAAACACCATATATGCTCCTACTTCCTGAGTTGGGATCTCTTTTGATTGAGGTTAAGGGCATGGAAAGGGTTGTGGAGTACATGATAAAGATGCGTTGAAAACCCATAACACTTCGACTTCCTATAGTTGCATAGCAACAAATAGAAAGTTTAAAAGATGCATAAAATCAAAATCTTGAGCACAAGATGGATGCAAGACTTACAGAAGTGGTTTAGGAGATGGGATGCATTACACTTGTTACATGATGCCTCAATAGACACTCCACTGAATGACGCTTTTCTACAATGCCACTGTATTCCAACTTGGGAGAAATGTGGTGGGCCATGCTTCGTATATTACACCACCCATATTTCTCCCAACAGCAAAACCATGATCTTCACCAAAAGAGGAAACCATACTCACCCTTATATGCTTGATCCTATCCCCTTGTTGACAATAACAAATTATTGCATCCATTTAGCTTAGCTCTCACTCCCTTCAATGCGAGATGAGGTGTTGGAGCAATGGAGAAGATTCACATCGACTATGCACATTATGCTCAGTGCAAGTTCGAGAGTTTAAGTACCACACGCTACTAGAGAAGTTCTTTGATCACATCAAAACTTGCTTCCCTCACATTTTTAGCCATGACTTAGCCCTACACACTTTCCTCTCCCATCCATAGTGTGGCCCTCCATTTCAATTCTCATCACCACAATCTTGGAGCATCAAGAATCACTTAGCATCTCCACACAGAGTACAGCACATGTATCTTTGGTTCCAAGGTTATGTTTCACCTTTGAGGATGATAATAAAATCTCTCTCTCTCTCTCTCGCGTTGCCTGCTTTGGACCTGGGCCTGGGCGAGCATTCTGACAAGGGCGAGCAGCCTAAGGGCGAGCAGTCTAACGAGGGCGAGCAGCCTGTGGCAAGCAAGCTGACGAGGGCGAGAAGGTTGAGGGGAGGAGACTGAGGCGAAGCCGAGCAGGCTGAGTCAAACCGGCTGGCCACCTCTCGCGCTGCAACTTGCTGGATGAAGGACGAGGGACGAGCTCTCTCTCTCTGCTGGACGAGGGATGAGCTGCGGATCCTGGGCTAGAGACGATCTGCTGGTCGAAGGCGAGGGGCGAGCAGCTGGACCTGGTCGAGCTGCTGGTCCTGTGTGCAGAGGGCGAGCAGCTTGCCAAGGGTGAGGACGAGGGCCCTAACCTCTGAAGGATGAGGGCGAGCTGCTGCCAAGGGCGAGAGCGAGCTGCCTACCAAGGGCGAGGGCTAGAAGAGCCAAGGGCAAGGGCTAGAAGAGCCAAGGGCGACGAGACGAGACCAGCCTGCCAGGGCGAGGACGAGAACAGTCAAGTCAGCCAAGACGAGGGCGAGGACTTGGTGACGAGGGCGAGGCCAACCAGGGCAGAGGCCAGATCTCTGCTGGTGAGGGCCTTGACTCAGTGCTCGCTTTGTTCTTCTCTCTCGGATGGACCAACCAGTCGAGGATGGTGATGCAAGTGGCTTCACCACCCCACAAAAAATGAAAGCGATATTCAAGCGGAGGAACAGAGATAGCATACTCTCGCCAAGCTCATTGCGGGCAAGGAAAACCGTCAGAATCCAAGATGATTTAATGATGGAGGGGTTCAATTGATGATTAAATCTGAGCTCAGCTTTATGAGAGATGACATCAGGAAAGAGATGTACGTAAACGCAGAGAGTTATAAGAATTCTATGTATGCAGATATGAGGAAAGAATTCGATAAAGCGATGCTTGGTAAGCATGATGAGATGTATCTATCTGTGAAAGGGGAGATGCAGGCTCTAATGCGGGCAGAAGTGAATGTAATGGAATGTATTATGCAGAAAAAGTTGGATGAGGCAATTGCAAGCTTTGAATCTTGGAAAACCAATGTGGAAAAGTGCATGAAGGAAAAAGATGCAGTGATTGAAGAGCTTAAAGGGGAACTTGCAGCTTGCAAAATTATGCCCAAAATGGAAGGGGGAAATCAGCCCTCGATGTTAAAGGAGCTCGAAGATATTAAGGAGCAGGTGAAAACTCTGCGCGAACGGGAAGAACTAAACTCGAAAGAGGCTTCCTCATGGGCGGAGCGCCTTTCTAAAACACAGGATAAAGTTGACGAAGCAGAAAAATGGATTGAAGGTGCAAAGAAAGGGAAGGCCCGGATGCCAGAAGCCGCACAGACTTCTACCATCATCAATATGACCATTGAGGAGGAACAGAAGAGGAGGACTAGAGCCCTCCATGTGCGTATTACTGGTATCAAAGACACCGAGAATGTAGAAGAAGAAGTGAAGGAACTCTTGCAGCGCATGGGCATCCCGGAACCTATGCACACAGGTGCTTGGAGAGTAGGAAAGAAGGGAGTGGATGAGAAGGGAAACGTCAAAGAGAAAGCACTTATTTGCGTTTCCCGACTTTGGAAACAAGGAATTCCTGAAGAAGAGACCAGCACTTAAGAAAACTGGAATATTTATGGGGGATGACCTTACTTTAGCACAAATAGCACATATGCAAGAGTTGATGCCAGAGATCAAGGCAGCAAAGGAGAAGGGAAAAATTTCCTTTTATAGAGGAGGGAAAGTAGTGGTTTTGGAAAAACGCACAGCATGACGGTGCGAGACATATGGGACCACACTCCGGATGGCGGTATGGAATTGTAATGGATCATATAGGCTGGATGTGGGTGCCTTTAAGGATAGCTTCAGAGATAGAGACATTGTCTTTTACTCAGAGACACATCAAAAACCTGGACAGTCGATGCCAAATGTGACTGGTTATTTATGGGAGACAGCTTGTCGGCCAGACGCTAGATCCCAGCATGGGAGTCGAAGTTCACGAGGGGTAGCAGTCTTATTCAAGGAGGAGTTGCAGCCGCTATTACAGATTGTCCGGAGAGATGACCAGGCGAGATACATGTGGGTGAGACTGAGAGCTGAGACAGACAGATTCTTATACATTGCTATATGTTACTTTCCCCCTAGCACATCAGTCTATACCTCACCTAGAGGGAAATCCCCTTTCTCTATACTTGATGATGACATATGGGAGTTCTCTAGAGATGGAGATATCATTCTCTTGGGAGACTTTAATGCCAGGACGGCCAACTCCCAAACGGTATTTTATGATACCTCGGAGGAGATGCTTAGAGAGATGGATATATCGGAGATGGGACTTGATAGACACTCACAAGATAGAGAGCACACAGAGTATGGGAGATACCTCATGGAGATGATGACTACGCAAGGTCTGGCCATACTTAATGGTCTAGAAATATTTCCTTCGTCAGGGGGATTCACATGCTTTCCACACAGACATGGGGCCAGTACGGTGGACTATGTCCTAACTTCACCGAGCTTCATCTCTAATATTCAGGATCTCAGTGTGGGTCTTAGGCCTGTTGGAGTAGCAATGGACCATGCTCTCCTGACTTTTTCAGTCTCTTTCCAGGTATAGTGCCTCTCAGACACCACGGAGGATTGCACACACACGGTATACTTTTACACCAGAGACGGATTCAGTTTATGTGGAAGAAATTTACAGACGGATGTGGGCAGCAGAGCCTGTATATACAGTGGAAGAGATCACCACTTTATTGACGGAGATCTTGCATGGGGCTGCAGCAGAGGCATACCCACACACTCAACCAGATCAGAGAAGACATTCTGGGAACATGCCTCAGAATAGTTGGTATGATGAGGAATGCAGAGAGATGAGAGTTCAGATTCAGAGCGAGCTTATACTTGGAGTCATTACATATAGACAACCTCGGATTGCCCTTCGGCACTTAGTGCAACGGAAGAAGCGGGCCTTTTTAGCCCAGATACAATGTGATTTGTATCAGCTCTTTTTGAGTCGAGATTCAGGTGAGGCCTGGCGTCTCTTCCATGAGCACTCACCTCCTCCAGTGATTACCTCTCCCGAGATTTGGGGTCAGTATGCAGCATCATTATATACAGTACCTGGGCAACCACCATTACTAGACCCTCTAGAACCATGTCCAGCCACTAGTACCTTCTTTACCACTGAGATGGTGAAGAACACCATTGACAGGATGAGGACTAGGAGAGCATATGATCATGATGGTTTGGTGGCAGAGTACTTGATACATGCTAGAGATTTACTGTCAGAGGTTCTTGCGCGGTTGTTTAACCGTGTCATGTGTGAGGGACTACCCGAGTCCTGGAGATTATCTACTATTGTACCTCTCTTCAAGGCAAGGGACCCCATTGTGCCAGGGAACTACCGTACTCATTAGGAAAAATTTGGACTCACAAAGGGGCCCTTTAAGGAGTTTGACTTTACCTCTCTCTACCAAAACGGGCGCATGGATAAATTTGTGCAAATAAACTCCAAAGTTGGCGGAGGTTTGACAGTTAGAATTTCCTCTTGAAGCTCTATCTACTGATATATAGCACGCCATGAGATTCCTCATATTTTAGAAGATTCTTTTTTTGACTCACTTAGATTCTGACAGAGTTGTCACATCATAGGTGAATCAAAAAAAAAATCTTATAAAAAATGAGGAATCTCATGGCGTGCTATATATCAGTAGATAGAGCTTGAAGAGGACATTCTAACTGTCAAACCTCCACCAACTTTGGAGTTTATTTGCAAAAATTTATCCATGCACCCGTTTTGGTAGAGAGAGTTAAAGTCAAACTCCTTAAAGGGCCCCTTTGTGAGTCCAAATTTTGCCTAATGATTATGATAGGGCACACATTGGCACGGTTGTATGCATCCATTCTTGAACAACAACTGAGTAAATGGGCAGAAAATGAGGGCATACGAGCACCAGGACAAGCTGGATTCAGGAGGGGTTTCTCCACTTTGGACCATATTCTTACACTCAGAGCCATTATTGAGGAGGGTCGGGCACATGGGAGACGGATGTATTGTTGCTTTGTGGACTTTCGCAAAGCATTTGACACAGTGCAGAGGGCCAGATTGATGCACAGGCTACTGAAGTTGAGAGTACCCACAGAGATCATATGGGGGTTTATGGCTTTATACGGCTCAGTGACTGGCCAGGTACGCACTCTTGAGGGGATTTTTGACATTGTTCATTCCACTACTGGAGTGAAGCAGGGATATACTTTGTCCCCTACACTTTTTGGTATGTATGTAGATGAGGTCTCTGACTACATTGACAGAGAGGGTGACAGAGGCGCTCAGCTAGCAGGGACATGGCTCCCTTTATTATTATATGCTGATGATATTGTGTTGATATCAGAGTCGCCAGAGGGCATGCAGAGACAGTTAGATGCATTGCACAACTTTGCAGAGGATAGTGGACTGTCTGTGAACCTTGGTAAAACCAAGATTATGGTGTTTAACACCACACCACAGTGGGTCAAGAGATCGGCACCTACACTAGTATATGGTCAGGACATTGTGGAGTACACAAATGAATATACATATCTGGGGGTGGTATTCACGGGACCGAGGTTTACTCTGAGGAGAGCAGCACAGACTAGACTGTCCAGAGCCTATGAAGCATTGGGAGGGCTAGAGAGGATGTGTTCGCAGGTTCAGTTTCAAGAACCACGAACAAAGCTATGGCTCTTTGATACTTTGGTTGCTTCAGCTATGCTTTATGGGGTCCAAGTTTGGGGACCATCTGTGAATCATGACAGTTGGAGGAACATGGAGAGACCCTTGGTATTTATGATATCCCGGATGATTAGAGCCAAGGCCTCTGTACCACATGCGATTATTCGAGCGGAGGTAGCCGCCCCTCCTATTGAGATTGAGGCTCTTACTAGATCAATGTCCTTTATGCACAGTCTATGGGATACACATAGAGGCAGATATACTAGATTGGCTCTTGAGTCTTCTAGACAGTTAGCGATGCAAGGAGATGCATCATGTTGGTATGCGCAGATGACCTCATGGTTTCAGAGGCATGGTCTCATCATGGATAGATTGCCTCCTTTTCAGTATTCCCTAGATGCACCCTCCCTGCCAGACACACGGACAGAGATCACTAGACTCATTCGGCAGGATCTAATACAGTTGGACACCAGGAGGACATGGGTAGAGCCGATGCAGGAGTTGGGCACGAAGATGGCTTTTTACAAAGAGAACCTTCTCCAACTTTCGGGAGATGGGTTTGTGACTCGTCCGAGCTACATGGACACTCATTTGTCTCATGGTCTGCGATGTGCTATTGGTCAGATTCGCACATCCTCACACCAGCTGGAGACTGAGACGGGTAGATTCAGAGGGATACCGCCTGAGTCTAGGATATGTCAACTATGCGGTAGAGAGCCAGAGACAGAGCTACACTACATATGCCATTGCACTGTGTATTATGAGATACGAGGGCGCTTATTGCTTATTCATGGAGGGTTTTGGACCCCTAGATAGAGTCATGAGGTATCAGGATCAGAGATGCCTTGGCTTATATCTACTTGAGCTACACCGACATAGAAATAGTCTGTTGAGGAGACATGGAGCACGACAGTCACAGAGACAGATCACAGACTTCTTTGGATCGAGGGAGCCAAGAGACCAACCACCAGCACAGGGTTGTACCCGCATTCATACGAGAGGCACCCTCATTGACAGGGCGACTGAGCTCGGGAGATTGAGACGACCACGACCAGGACACAGGAGCACACTCCATCGACGGAGACTCCAACAGAGGATCAGAGGCATTCTAGCACGACACCCAAATTGTCATTGAGGGCCTATTCTACATTTTCACATTTCACATTTCACACTCATTTTCAGTTTTCATTTTTACTTTCAGTACTTTTTGTACTTGTCCTTCAGACGACGTATTAGATTCACCACTTTGTATCTGATGGTCTCATAGGTCATTTTGGCCTTTTGAAGACGTTAATATATCATTTCATTTCATTTCTCTCTCTCTCTCTCTCTCTCTCTCTCTCTCTCTCTCTCTCTCTCTCTCTCTCTCTCTCTCTCTCTCTCTCTCTCTCTCTCTCTCTCTCTCTGTGTGTGCAGATTTTAGCAGCGGCCACATGCAGATGCGCGAGGCTGAGCACGTGTAGGCAGAAGGCTCGCGCAGGTGCAGAAACGCGCAGGCAGGCAGGCAGGCAGAGGGCTAGCGCCACAGAGGGCTCACGCCACACTCAGCAAGCGAGCAGGCCCTCTCTCTCTCTCACTCAGAGAGCAGCGCGCAACCCAAGACGCGACAGGCAGAAGCGAGCAGGGGGGAAGGAGGAGTGTGAGCGGAAGAAGCAGAAGCGGGGGAAAGAGGAGCAGGCAGGGGACTACAGCTGACGGAGCAACTCTCTCTGAGGATGGACCAACCAGATGAGTTGGACGATACAAGTAGCTTCGTCACCCCACAAAAAATGCAAGCGACTTTCAAGCGGAGAAACAGAGAAAGTATACTCTCGCCAGGTTCTTTACGGGCATGAAAAACCATCAGAGTCAAGGATGATGTATTAATGGAAAGAATTCAAGTAATGATTAAATCAGAGCTTAGCTTTATGAGAGATGATATTAGGAAAGAGCTGTATGCAAATGCGGATAACTATAAGAATTCTATGTATGCAGATATGAGGAAAGAATTGGATGAAGCGATGCTTGGTAAACATGATGAGATGTACGCATCCTTGAAAGGGGAGATGCAGAATTTAGTGCGGGCAGAAGTGAATGTTATGGAATTTATTATGCAGAAAAAATTACATGAGGCAATTGCAAGATTTGATGCCTGGAAAACAAATGTGGAAAAGTGCATGAAGGAAAAGGATGCAGTGATTGAAGAGCTTAAAGGGGAGCTTGCAGCTTGCAAGATTATGCCCAAAATGGAGAGGGAGAATCAGCCTTCGATGTTGAAAGAGCTTGGGGAAATTAAGGAGCAAGTGGAAACTTTGCGCAAAGGGGAAGAGCAAAATTCGAAAGTGTGACTGGTTATTTATGGGAAACAGCTTGTAGACCAAATGCTAGATCCCAGCACGGGAGCCGGGGTTCAGGAGGTGTAGCTGTCTTATTCAAGGAGAAATTGCAGCCGCTATTACAGATAGTTCGGAGAGATGACCAGGCGAGATACATGTGAGTGAGACTAAGAGCTGAGACAGGCAGATTCTTATATATTGCTATATGTTACTTTCCCCCTAGTACTTCAGTCTATGCCTCACCCAGGGGACAATCTCCTTTCTCTATACTGGATGATGACATATGGGAGTTTTCTAGAGATGGAGATATCATTCTCCTGGGAGACTTCAATGCCAAGACGGCCAACTCCCAAACGGTATTCTATGATACCTCAGAGGAGATACTCAGAGAAGTGGATATTTCGAAGATGGGGCTTGACAGACACCCAACAGATAGGGAGCATACAGAGTATGGGAGATATCTCATGGAGATGACGGCTATGCATGGTTTGGCCATACTTGATGGAATAGAGATTTTTCCTTCTTCTGGGGGATTTACATGCTTTCCGCATAGACATGGGGCTAGTACAGTGGATTATGTCATGACTTCACCGAGCTTCATTTCTACTATTCAGGATCTTAGTGTGGGATCTAGACTTGTTGGAATAGCAGTGGACCATGCTCTTTTGACTTTTTCAGTCTCCTTCCAGTACATTGCTTCTCAGACACCACAAATGATTGCACACACACGATATGCTTTTACACCAGAGACCGATTTGGTGTATGTAGAGGAGATTTACAGACGGATGTGGGCAGCCGAGCCAGTTTATACTGTGGAGGAGATTACTACTCTATTGACTGAGATCTTGCATGGGGAACCAACAGAGGCATACCCACATACTCGACGAGATCAGAGAAGACGTTCTGGGAGCATACCTCACAATAGTTGGTATGATGATGAGTGCAGAGAGATGAGAGCTCAGATTCAGCGCGAGCTTGTACTTAGGGTGATCACATATAAACAGTCTCGGATTGCTCTTCGGCGTCTAGTACGACGGAAGAAGCGGGCCTTTTTAGCCCAGTTGGAACGTGATTTGTATCAGCTCTTTTTGAGTCGAGATTCAGGGGAGGCTTGGCGTTTATTCCATGAGCACTCCCCCCCTCCAGTGATTACTTCTCCCGAAATTTGGGGTCAGTATGCAGCATCATTATATACAATACCGGGGCAACCGCCTCTACCAGACCCCCCAGAGCCATGCCCAGACACCAGTACCTTCTTTACCATTGAGATGGTGAAGAAGGCCATTGACAGGATGAAGACTAGGAGAGCATATGATCATGATGGTTTGGTGGCAGAGCACTTGATACATGCTAGAGATTTATTGTCAGAGGTTCTTGCGCAGTTGTTTAACCGGGTCATGTGTGAGGGACTGCCCAGGTCTTGGAGTTTATCTACTATTGTACCTCTCTTTAAAGCAGGGGATCCCAAGGTACCAGGGAATTACCGTACTATTATGGTAGGGCACACATTAGCACGGTTGTATGCGTCTATCCTGGAGCAGCAACTGAGTAAATGGGCAGAAAATGAGGGCATACGAGCAGCAGGACAGGCTGGATTTAGGAGGGGTTTCTCCACCTTGGACCATATTCTTACACTCAGAGCCATTATTGAGGAGGGTAGGGCACATGGGAGACGGATGTATTGTTGCTTTGTGGATTTCCGCAAAGCATTCTATATAGTACCGAGAGCCACATTGATGCGCAGGTTACAGGAGTTGAGAGCGCCCACAGAGATCATTTGGGGGATCATAGCTTTATACGGCTCAGTGATTGGCCACGTACGCACTCCTGAGGGGATTTCTAACATTGTGCATTCCACTATTGGTGTGAAGCAGGGGTGTCCTCTGTCCCCTACACTATTTGGTATGTATGTAGATGAGGTTTCTGACTACATTGAAAGAGAAGGCGACAGAGGTGCTCAGCTAGCAGGGACATGGATCCCTTGGTTACTATATGCTGATGATATTGTGTTGATATCAGAGTCACCAGAGGGCATGCAGAGACAGTTGGATGCATTACACAGCTTTGCGGAGGATAGTAGATTGTCTGTGAACCTTGGTAAAACCAAGGTTATGGTGTTTAACACTACTCCGCAGTGGGTGAGGAGATCGACACCTACACTCGTATATGGTCAGGACACTGTGGAATACACAGATGCATATACATATCTTGGGGTGGTATTCTCGGGACCGAGGTTTGCTCTGAGGAGAGCAACAGAGACTAGACTGTCTAGAGCATATGCAGCACTGGGAGGGCTAGAGAGGATGTGTTCGCAGGTTCAGTTTCAGGAACCATGAACAAAGCTATGGCTTTTTGATACTTTGGTTACTTCAGCTATGCTTTATGGGGTACAGGTGTGGGGACCATCTGTGGATCATGACAGGTGGAGGAACATGGAGAGGCCCTTGGTATCTATGATCTCTCGGATGATTAGAGCCGAGTCCTCCGTACCACATGCAATTATTCGAGCGGAGCTAGCAGCCCCTCCTATAGAGATTGAGGCTATTACCAGATCCGCGTCCTTTTTGCACAACCTATGGGATACACGTGGAGGCAGGTACGCTAGATTGGCTCTGGAGTCTTCTAGACAGTTAGCGACGCAGGGAGACACATCATGTTGGTATGCGCAAATGACCTCTTGGTTTCAGCGGCATGGTTTCAACCTAGATAGACTGCCTCCTTTTCAGTATTCCCTGGATGCACCTTCACTATCAGTCACACGGACGGAGATCACTAGACTTATTCGTCAGGATCTTATACAATTGGACACCAGGAGGACATGGGTAGAGCCAGTGCAAGAGTTGGGCACGAAGATGGCTTTCTACAAGGAGCATCTTCTCCAACTCTCAGGAGATGGGTTTGTGATTCGTCCGAGCTACATGGACACCCATTTGTCTCATAGTTTGCGATGCACTATAGGTCAGATCCGCACATCCTCGCACCATTTGGAGATTGAGACGGGCAGATTCAGAGGGATACCACCGGAGGGCAGGATATGTAAATTATGCGGTACAGAGACAGAGACAGAGTTACATTACATATGCCACTGCACTGTGTATTATGAGATACGAGGGCGCTTCCATTGCTTATTCAGGAGGGCTTTGGACCCCTAGATAGAGTCATGAAGTATGAGGATCAGAGATGCCTTGGCTTATATCTACTTGAGCTACAACGGCATAGGGACAGTCTGTTGAGGAAACATGGGACACGACAGTCACAGAGACCGATCACAGATTTCTTTGGATCGAGAAAGCCAGGAGAGCAGCCACCAGCGCAGAGTTGTGCCCGCGTGCATACCAAAGGCACCCTCATTGACAGGGCGATTGAGCTTGGGAGATCGAGGCGACCACGACCGAGACACAGGAGCACACTCCATCGACGGAGACTTCAGCAGAGGATCGGGACATCCTAGCACGACATCCGGAGTGTCATTGAGAACTTACTCTACACTTCATTTTGACTGTCACTACTCACTTCTCACTTTTATTTTTTGCATTCAGTACCTTTGTACTTTTGTATTCAGACATTGTACTAGTTTCACCACTTTGTATCAGCTAGTCTCATAGGTCATTTTGGCCTTTTGAAGACGTTAATATATCATATCATATCTCTCCCCCCCCCCCAAAAAAAAACCCCAATGTGAGATAGAGCGTTGGGACACTAGTGAGGACTCTCCTCGAGTATGCACTTTATGTCCCCAAAAAAGTTGCACATCTGAGTATCACACCCTACTTTAGTGCTCATCTTTTGATCACATTAGAGCTCTCTTTTTCCACATTTCTAGCCATAATTTCTCCCTACACACATTCCTATGCCAACCTCTCCTCTTAAGATCCACAAAGAATCTAACCCACTATTCAAGGTGTCGATCAAATCATAGATCGATGCTTTTTGCTTATCATTGGGTAGGTCTTTACTTTTCAAACGGTTTAGGAAACACCAAGCATCGATGACAATATAGAGTGAAAGAAAGAGAGACTTGTATTGTGAATGGTGATACACCAATAGATGTGAACATGCATAGAAGACACACAAAGAAAATGATAGAGTGAGAACAAGAGAGACAATGGTTGTAGATCAATACGGGACGGCTACAATGATGTGTAGGTTTTGTGACCCACCGAGCAGGTCACATTCTTTTTTTTGGCTTTCACAATGTTGGTTTGACAATTAATCGTCTTTTTTCTCGATCACATGATTGGTTCAATCATTAGACTCAATTGAACCAATCATTAGTTCGAACACTATGGTGCTAAAATGGGATAATCATCTTTTTTCTCGATCACATGATTGGTTCAATCATTACACTTGATTAAGCATGGGTTAGTGCCGCGAACCATTTACAACAACTACCACGCAAGCGTAAGAGTCTGATATTTATCCTAAGCCAAGAGACAATGTACATGTGTGGAGAAAAGATGATGTATATGGGGTGCATATGTTGGGTCCATTGTACCGCTTTGTAACAATCATCAAACAACTAATCAACCCTGCTGCAAATGCTCCCACTGCAGTTGCTATATCGGGCCTCGAGATCAGCATCTCGTACATGAGGACACCGAACGTTGATGCAACCCTGGCAACCTCTGTCACCTCCAACTCAGAACTCAATTCATGGCAATCCTGTCCCCTATCATAGAGACCACGGCACTCTGACTCCGAGCTCTGGAGTGACTCCTCGTGCCCACCACATATCACATGTGTACCAAGAGTATCCATCTGTCCTGAATCTGCATCAAGCTCTGGCATAAACATATCAAGAAATGACTCCACAATAGCCGACATCTCAGCATCCATGTGAGCCATCTCTGTCATCACCTCTGATGACTCATCCTGCTGTGACTCACTAGAGCTATCCCGCTCTACCTGTGCATCCGTAGACGCAACCTGCACAACAAGGTCACTGCTCTGCACTCCATGCAAAGCATCCTGCAACCCACAAGCAAAAGAGACTCGCCTGCTCTCTCGCTCTCTACCTGGCTGCATGATCACAGAGACAGCACCGTCTCTCGCGTGATCCACATGCAATGGGTAACCTGTACCACTCCTGGCACCTCTCGCAATCACTAGCGAACCCAAATGCATCACAAAATCTTGCTCTCGTAGCGAAATCTGACATCCACAATCTCTAAGCTCACCAATCGAGATCAAACTCACTGTCAAATCTGGTACATAGCGCACATGTCGTAACAAGTAAGATGCACCACTCGGTAATGACAGTCTCACATCTCCTGCACCTGCTATCGCATGCACCGATCCATCGGTCAAACGTACACTGCCAAGCATCCCTCTAGAATAGCTACAAAACCATTCACGATGCGGCGTGACATAAAACATAGCATCTGCGTCTAGCAACCACTGCGAAGGGAGTGTACTATCCACATGTATAGCATCTCGTGCATAGCTCGAGGTAAAAGTGACATCCCCGTCACTAGTATACTCCAACACTACATCTACATCAACTGTCAAAGCAACTGAGTCCATGGCATCACTACATACATCTCTGAGACTGCCATGTCTCCTACGGTGTCGCATACGACGAAAACAGGGCCGTCTAACGTGTCCAGAATGACCACAATACCAACATGTCACCTGTCGGCGTGCTCGTGAATGTACATGTCTCACACAAGTCCGTGATGACTCAGATCTATCATACATATCATGTAATCTGCGCCAAAGTGCTCTCGAAGTAGTCTCATACATAACAAGAGCATATACAGATTTCGCAAGGTGCAAAGAGAGCGTAGATAGTGCCATCTCCTCTAGCTCCTGCCACTGATCGTCAGACATGTTTGAAGGTCTACCTGCATCACCACTCAATGGTCGATGCAACCCTCGCTGTGTCAATGCATCAAGCATACACTCTCTCCATGCCGCAAAGTCTGACCCATCAAACACGCGCATCTGTGAGAGGTCACAATCTGATCGATCACCTGTCTCTGCCATGAGCACAATGTAGCAAACTAGAAAGCAAAACCACCTCACTAACAACACCTGGAAACTGTCTACAAATATGGCCAGAAACACAATGTAAAACCTGTGAGACACACTCCAAAATAGAGCTCCCGCAATGTCAATACAAGCCTCACATGCTCTAGTATCACACTGCAATCTGTGAGCTAATCACCAAGCCCACACTGTGCCGTATCGATGCATACACACGCACAAATCTCCCACCTGCAGAGAACACCGCACTGCAAATGCTGAGTGCAACCCGCAATCTCTACCTAGATCGCATAAATGATGCGCATAAAACTCCTGGGAAAATTTCGCCAGAGTTTCGACACACAATGGCTATCAACACAAAATAACCATTGTCCTGCAAGCTCAATACAATGAGCAATCAATGCGCATCAAACTACACTCAACATACATGCATAAGCTCTGCAAAACTATGGCAAACAATGCTCGAGATCACAAGACTCTCCCACCTGAGAGCAAACCACTGTCTCAAGCAAAGAAAGATACACAACTCCTCACTCTTGCGAGAGTGGATACAAAAAACACAAAACTGTGTACAAACTGACAAAACCTGTCAAAGTGAGAGTAAACACTCGATCACAAACTATGGCGAGAATGGGAAAAATCCGACAAAATTTCGCCTGAAAACTGAGCAAAAAACTCAAGTACAATCTCTACCATAAACCATAACACTACTCAATGCCAATGAGTAGAAATGCCAAAATGGCTCCACATTTTCACATACAATGGCAATCCGTACTCAACGTACATCAACGGAGTGACCGCGCATAAGCAAGCGCCAAAAGATTTGCAATCCGAAAACTTATTCAATGCAAAAACAATGCTCTCAAGAGAGCTCACCGGCACTTGAAAGTGCTCGCCAAAATGCATGTATAATGGGCATCAACCATGTGCCATAACCATATGCAAACCATCCGCAAAGACCATGAATCCAAACACAAAATCACTGCCAAAGTATTTTGTGAAAACCAGTGAAAGAAGCTCCACCTGTGTGCTCCAAAAACCTGCGTCTCTCAAGAGACCGCTTCGGTGGTGTGTAAACGCCTCCGTACTTCGTTGCCCAAGTCTACCAAAAAACCCTCAAACCACAAGCTTAACACAAGCTGCAATTGCATCTTCAGCTCAGAATTTATGCACTCAACTTCAAGCATCTCCCGTGCTTCCAAAAGTGCATCAAACTCGCACACAATGCGACAACAGAAAATCTGGAATTTCTATATACTGTCAGTCTAAGCTTAATATCAGCAAAACGGTGAGGAATTTGCAAAACGTTTCTTCTGCAAAGTTGTAAACCACGTCGAAACGGATGGGCATGATAGACAAAATTCTCAGATCTGCATTCTACAAGGAGAAAAACGAATCTGAAAACTGTGCTGCTGCGCACACAGTTTTAGGGCAGCACCTTCACTTACACACAATCTTCCACACTCCTTTCTGAGCTTCCACAAGAGCATACATCACTTTCAACTGAGCTCACAAGCTCCCATTGCATTCTTACAAAGCTTCCAAGCTTTCTTAATCTCTCTACCGTCGAGAGCGAGCGAGCTATCGCCTCGAAGCTCTCAAAGCCGTCGTGCTCTCCGCGGTCACCATAGCTTTGATACCAATTGAAGGGGATCGGAGAGCACCACAGACGGAGAGTGAGCGAGAGAGAAGGAGACACACACACGATGTGGGTGGGGAGACTATGAAGTGGCAGCTCCCCCTATACAGTATACTCACTATAAGTATAGGGTAACAGTGGGCGGGCGCCCATGACCTGGGCGACCGGTCAAGGCACATAGGCCTTAACCCCAACACAAAACCCACAGTATGTACCAACGATTTTGGAAAGAAAAGAGAAAGAGAATCAACACAGATTCTCTTGGAGTCGGCATGGGTCAAAGCGATCCCTTCACTAATACATCCGTGGCCTCTAGAGTCTGCATGGCTCAAACTGCTATCTCAAACAAGCTTTTCTTCTCTCTCTCAGCATAGAGCAGGTGGGCGGGGATATCGCCACTCAGGGCCTACTGCAAAGACACAGAGCTCTCTCTCTCTCTCTCTCTCTCTCTCTCTCTCTCTCTCTCTCTCTCTCTCTCTCTCTCTCTCTCTCTCTCTCTCTCTCTCTCTGCGCGCGTGTGTGTGTGTACACACGCGCATGCGCAAGTCAAGAGCTAGCTTGGCCTACAAAGACCTCTCTCTCTCTCTCTCTCTCCCCCCAGATTTGCAGGTCCAAGGGATGCGTTTGTGTTGGCCATGGACTCAGAGAGAGAAAGGAAGGAATTAGGGATTGGTGGAGGTTGGTACTAAGGATCGAGGAGACGGGAGTAGAGGAGGTGGATGGGGAGGATTAGGGTGGGGGGACCATGGGAATGTGGAGGGAGGAAGATTCTATAGAATCTTCCAATAAATGAATTTCTTTTTGGGACTTACCAGTATGTACCAGAATACCCCTCTAATTCGTGGAAATTCTCAAAATACCTCTCAATATGTGGGTAGTATTGTATTAAACCAAAAAAAAATTACAATCAAGTCCATGCCCAGAACCGAGCTATGGATGCACAAAACGATACTGCATACCAACCATCCTACCACCATCTCACATGAGATTACTAGATGCATACCAAAATACCTCTCAATATGTGGGTAGTATTGTATTAAACCAAAAAGAAATTACAATCAAGTCCATGGCCAGAACCGAGCTATGGATGCACAAAACGATACTGCATACCAACCATCCTACCACCATCTCACATGAGATTACTAGATGCATCAAAAGCATTACATCGGCTAACAGGGAGCCACCCTCTGGAAAAGGAAAGACTAACCAACAGAGATAATAGCAAGCCGATAGGGCGGGGCCCAAAGTCCCCATCACCAATAGGAGCCCCGAGGTGCCACCATAATGGTGTCGTTGCCACCAGCAAACCATACGCCCACCAGGACCGCCATGTCGAGCTGACATAAGTAGAACTCCGCAGAACGCATCCAGATGAAGCAAACCTCCGAAGCCAAATCAAAACCAAAAGCCCACTGATCCACCTTCCACAGGCTCTTGAGGGGAGCCAAACCCTTCAGTTAAAAAAAAACCTTCCGTGCCACACATGACCATCCAGAAAAAACCAGAACAGAGCAACGCAGCAAAGTCCAGACCACTCACCAAAGGGCCCCCCAACCCGCATGACGTAGCTAGAGCAGAACATCGCATCTTAAAGGCAGAGTAGGGGAGGGACCATCGCATCTTAAGTCTTCATTTGGAAAGTGTTCTCCCCCTTCCCCTTTTTGCACTAGCGACAGTTCTTTCTTCAAGATAAAGGGAGGGCTTTCATGGCTCCCCTTTGTGTGAGCACATCCATGTAAGGTCCTCATAAATTGCCACAAATAAAAGACTATAGATGCAACAACTCCACTCGCATAACAACCTTGAGCCACCAAGGCAACCGCTCACAAATCGAACAAAACTATAGTCCCTTCATTTTGAACCTGAGTCGATGCAATAAAGTCCAACCAAGTCCGAAACTCGTCGCACATCATCCATCACCAGAGTCAATCCGCAAATAAATAAAAAAACCAATCATCGCATTATATTTGCACACTTTTCAAATCCATTACTCAAGCTTATTTAACCATATTGGCCCCGCTTGGAGCTCATAAAATTATGCCATGATTTCGAAACTGAATCCCAACTTCCTAGCATTACTTCTCACATATAAAAACTCTGATCCACCACTTGCAGCTCTGTTCGGAAACACACCCAAGATTCGGTCCGCATTAGATTGATGGAATTCAATAAAATGATTCTGATTCTTGATTTTCTTGTCGTGCTCAAGAAACGACACGACATCCACCCCCTCTGAACTTGCACATCCTCCGGCATATGCCAACTAGATTGGAATAGTTTCCGGCCTCATGAGTCCTCCAGGATTATATGGAAAGCTCAATATTCTGGAGTTGACCAAGCACAAGCACTCTTGACACAATGAATCCACTGCATCACGACACATACACATATCGTGCCATACATCTTCATACCCACCTGTTTCAAATGGTATAAGTAGAAACTACCCAAATACTGGAGGACCATGAAATGCTTCTGACATAGGCGGCTGCAAAAACCCATAATGTGTGCTCATTCTGCAAGCTTTGCACAACATAACATCATAGTATTAGCTTGGGCCCAATGCCATGCAACCATGTTGAATCTGTTCCAAAAAAAAATTGGATCCTCCCGGTTTGAGCTTTGTGTTGAAAATATAGCACCTGAATTCTTTGCAAAACATGAAAACTATCTCGAATCAAGAGAAAACATCCATACCCTATTGATAATTGGGAAAATTTTTTGTCTTTTGTTATGCACACAAGAGCACCTCCTCCCTTTTTCCGGCAAACATAAGATCCCTATCACAATCAGTAACAAGGGGAATACAAAAAAAAATCTGTATCGCATGTCTCCTTTAAAAAGATAGCAAGCATTCTTTGGAAAAATTGGTTGCTTTTTCACGTTGAATGATGATCCTGAATGATGATCCGGCTCACTGTCTTCACCCCCTCTAGCTCTCAGATTTTGATGTATGTGTTGATATCCCATTCCCACATCATCTCCTTCAGCACATGGAACCTCAGCAACATTCTCCACATCAATAAGTTTTGGAACATCGCTCACACATATAGACTTGCCTATGCATACCTCCTCTACCTGGTCATCTTTGAATATATATGTGCCTGTTGAGAACCCATCCTCCCTGTGTAAAACCTGCACCCCCTCTAAATAAGCATTCCCATTAGAAGAAGCATCATCACATGTTAGAACATATGCATGTAAGTCACTTAGAAAAGCATCAATACTTACATCCTCATCCTGTTCAATAGCATCTCCATTTGCATGCAGTTCTTCCTCAATAGACATAGGCTCGTGCTCTTGTTCATATGCATCACATGGTACATCCATGGTATTATGTGCAATTTTCATATCGTGACATACATCTCTTTTCATATTCAAAGACTCATCACACATACCAGTGTCCCTCTATGAGTTGATCATGGAACAATCAACATCTTTATTAACACCTTTACCTAGGTTGCTAATGCCATAACCATTAGCTTTAGGTAACTCTCAAAACACTCCATTACTTTCAATTTGTGCAACATCTCCCAAAGCATCTTGCTCTGTTGTTAATTTTGCACAAACCTGTTTCCAAAATTCTTCGTAGTTTTGTGCCTGCTCATCATCGTATTCCATTTCCCTTGCCATATATTCATTACTAGTATGCAAAATAGCTTCTTTAAAGTACTCCCAACAATCTGCATATTCCCTAGCAAGATCTTCAAAATGTGTAGTCACCGCTCAAATGATTTCACCATAAGCTCCTCTAGAACTTGACGAGCACGCATTTTCTATCTCGTAATAGGAAAGGTATCCCATCGGTTCATAGCACTCGAACATATTGCACTCAACGTATATAGCGGCTAATGTCTCTTCCACAGTATCTTCTAATTGCTTCTTCTTCAATTCATGTGCCTGTGCATTGATTGATAATGCTTCAATCATCTCCATCAATTTTGCAAAATTCGGTGTATTCTGTACCTCTTCAGAGAAGTACATCATGTTGATTCTTGTAAGTTTTTGTAAAACCTCTTGCACCCCCTGCTGTTAGTCCATCTTCACTCTCTCACCCTAGTCAAGTTTCAAGTCGGGTTCACAAAAAAATATGTCGGATGCGCGGTTCTCTAGGGTCGATCAAGAAAGCGCCCAGCTTCTGGCTGTGAGAAAATTGAGAGAGATAGAGACAACTAGACTGAAACAAAGAGAAATTTGCAACAAAGATTCAACCCAACCCTCATTTCATTTATTTTTTAATTTATGTACAAAATGTAGTCAAAATTGACCCTCAATATTCATCATAACTGGGGGAAAAAACTCTAATGAAAAAATCCCGATCACGGGCACCGAACCATGCCAAATTCCCATTGCCCGACCCTCCAACCGATCATAAGTTCAGTTCTTGCCCGTCGCATGCTCAATCCGATGTTGGTGGCATGCACCCGAGCCCGTAATGATCACATGATGACCCCGATTCAAGCTTTGGAATTCACCTGTTGGTACCTGTGCTTGCCCAAACCCTTCTTTTCATACATGATATGCATAATCCTTCCCCAAAAGAGATTCTCAAAAAGCACCATTCTCCAAAAGAGATTCTCGAAAAGCACCATTCTTTGTCGAGAGAGAGCATGTGAGGAAAATAATACATGAGTAAGAGAGAGAATCCATATAAAAGAAACTAACCCTTCTTCCCCTTTGCGACTTCTCCTCGAAAAAACTCGAAAACCTCCCTTAAACTGTGTCTGCACAACACCTTGCTCCAGGTCGTCTTTTTTTTTTCCCCCAAAAAGAAAAACTCTAGCATAAAAAAGAAGAAGCGTTTTCCTTCCTCTCCTTGCTTTCACCAAGCTAAAGGAAAAACAAAAACCACCCTTTAAAAAAGAGGAAAGCCTCCTTCCCTTTTCCTTTGCATGCGTCCCTTCTTTTGGAAAGTGTTCTCCCCCACTCCCCTCGTCCATAAAGGACAGGGGGCCAACTCGAGGGATCGACGGCGCTGTAGAGATCCGCCATTGATTAAAGATCCACGCGATTAGAAAATTAGGGTTTCCAATCGGCCGTCGCGCCTTGAACCCCAAACCCCCCCCCCCGCCACACTCCTCGGCTCTATCCAACCCGCCTATCGCGTATCACTGCACGTAATCCGACAGCTGCAGTACATAAACCCTGCCCCCCCTTGCTGCGGAGATCCGACGGCCCAAAGCGCGCACCCGATCGTGAACTCGTCCCTGTCGTCGATCCTGCGAGTTGGACCCCGTGTCAATTATAAACGAGGCCCCACTCCCCCTTTCCGCACTAGCGACAGCACTAGTGTGGGGCTTCTTTTGCACCTACTTCAAGATAAAGGGAGGGGCACGTCCTTGTAAGGTCCTCATACATTGCCACAAATAAACATCGACAAAGACTATTGGATGCAACACCTCCGCTCGCATAACAACCTTGTGCCACCAAGGCAACCGCTCGCAAATCCAACAAAACCTATAGTCCCTTCATTTTGAACACGAGCCGGTGCAACAAATTCCAACCAAGTCCGGAACTCGTCGCACATCATCAAGCACCAAAGTCAACCCACAAATGAAATAAAAAACCACTCTTTTCACAATACAAAGTAGCTCGCTCTGTTCCTGACAGCTGCGCATAGCGCCACTCAAACCCTCTCAACAATTCAATGATGGAAAGTCCTTCTTTTGGCTTTGCAACCCATCTCAAGAAAGTCCTTTTTGTAACCCTTTCATGGTCCTCCACGAAGTATTCCTCTTTTAGGGCTAATTTGAATTTCTCTCAATCTCCTTCATGCTCCTCCCTTATTCCCCTTACATGGTCCCTAATCTTGGGAACCACAACAATCTCAAAACTACGAATCATGTCCACCTCGAGAACCCGTTGTAGCCTTTACACAACCATGAAGAAACTTGTGACATTTTTCTCTTCAAATTGGTCCATTTTGTTCACAATAGCTTGAAGGGCTTTGGTTGCTGACACCTCCCTTCTTTCTGTAGCATGTTGTTGTTTCATAAACATAGTGAATGCTTGAAACCTCCACACCAGCTGCTTTGTGTCGGGTTCACCAGAACTGTTGAGATATGTGCGGTCTAGTTGGGAAGGTGCAAAACCTCTAGCTGTGAGAGTTCGTGTGATGAGTCACAAATACTTTAACAAAAAGAGTTTATGAAAAATCACCAACTCTCTTTCTAAAGATAACTGAAAATCTAGGAGCATTCATGACAAGACTCTCACAAACCCTCTCGCCTATTGTGCTTGGAAATTGTTTGTTTTCGTAGACGAGTTCGTGATGAAAGAATCACCAATTCACATCCAATTTTACTTAAAAAGAACAATTAAGAACACTAAACTTTCAGCCATGAAACTTCAATTCTCATAGAAACACAAATTTCATTCAAAACCCAAACCTCTTCAATGGAAACATGTAACCTCGCCCCCAATTACATAGTCGTAACTTCAAACAGTTGAAAGGAAAGCACGAGCTTCCATATTCACGGCAATCATTTTTTGATTTTTCAGAGATTTGAGAACTTCTATATTGAATCTCACACACCATTTTGATAAGGGGAACCCCTAATTCAGTCCCTCACAAGCTTAGATACAAGATTGCGAAGAGGCGGGATTACACTACCCATAGAGTGAGCAACCATGGAAGCAATTGCACAATAGTGAAAAATTGCAAGTTTTTTCACTTAAAATCAGCCTTCTCTCTCTTCCCTACGGCATTCTCAGCTCATATGCCAATTTTTGGACATTTTTACCAATTTCAACTAAAACTAGATCATTTTTGGCCCATTTTTTACCAAAAAAAGACCATTCTTTATGTGAAAAATCTCAAACAGATTCGAAAAAATACTTAACACTAGGTTGGTAACCTAACAGGACATAAAAGTGTCCTTTCAGGGTTTTGAAAAAAACCTCCAAAACCATAGTAGATCCACTCATTTTGTAAAATCCTTTCATGAGGTTATAGTTCAAGGCCTACTACACATGGAAAAAATAAGAAACTTGTAAAATTTCTCATCTTTTGGTCACACCAAGCCTCCAAAGTTGATGGACCAGTACATTTTCATCAAAACAGTCATTTCTTATGTTTTGTTGCATAAAAATAAGATTAGGGATTTTTTTAGGACTTGAGATAAATTCCCTAGTTAACTTCAATGGGTTGGTGATCAGAACATATGATTGCTTCTCACTCACTATTTTTTGTTTTGCCAAAATAAATAGGTACAAAAAAGTTGAATTTTTACCAATCTGTAAACCTATCGTCAAAGTTTCTATAGCCACGCTCAATACAAATAATATATGCATGTTTTCTTAGTTCCCTGTTGTCCTTTAGGTTCATAAGGTTCCATGGAGCATGTCAAAAGAATAATACATCTCTTACCAAGGTGAATCTTGGGGACAAAGATGAAGTGCTAAATACAGCTAACATGAAAAAACTGGGTTCAACATTATAAGTTGTACAATCCCATAGAAACTATTCAATATCTAGCCAAATTTGATCCTTATGACTAGATATGGTTACTACCTACAAAATGCATATAGTTGTCACAAGAAACTAGAAATATTGAAAAAGCTATACTTGATATACTAGAATGTTTCATTTTCTTCTATAATTGAAAAAATCAACCATCGTTGTGTACTATGCAAAATAGGGTATTAGGTGCCCCAAAACTCAAGGAATATTAGCTTTATGTTACAATATGCGACATAGAAAATCAAAACTGTATTTGGATATCATGAAAGCCACCAAAAAAATCATAGAAGAGCTTTAATTGGCTAAAAAACAGGATTTGATAATTTTTGTAATTTGGTCATAACTTACAACTTTAACATTTATTTATCCCTAGAAGCATCAAGACATGTTGAGGACTACTAAAGATAGTTCTCTAGCATTATAGACCTCACAAACATGAATTCTAGAGTGGTGTAGTTGCAAAAACTTGAAAAAAGCCAAAAACAGGACCCGTTTTGTCACACAGTTTAGGTTGTGAAATGTTGTGCAAGGACAAGGTTAAAGATGGAATTGATATTCCAAAAAAACGTCAAGTTTTTTTCAGCTCATGAGACAACTTTCTAGATAGATAGAACCTCAAAATCCATTTTGAAACTCTTGATATAATTCAAGAAAAATGGTCACTTAACAGGACATAAAAGTGTCCCATTACCAACCTAGTGTTAAACTTGTGGGATTTCTCACATATGCATTCAAATCATAGATATACATCACTTTTCCATTTTGAATCACTTTTAATGCAATTTAATGATTGTGCCCGTTAGCTGCATTTTGACAGTTTTTGTCCGCATCAATCTTTGTAGGTGAGATGAGTGTCACCATGAAACATTTGGAATATATACATCATGAAACCAAAATATACATCTTATCAAGTGGAAAAGCATGCAAAGAGGGCACATCCAGGGCCACGACTCCCCGGACTGGTATGTACATAATAGCAATCGCAATAGTCTCTTCAATATATATCACAATATGTACATTATTGCTTTTATTTACATGCATCAAAAGGTGTCAAAAGTGAGGTGAATGTCTTTATTTCACATTGTGCACGTGCCACAACATGACAACATGGAGGAAAAGAGCCTAAAACAATCACAAAAATCAATGATGACTTCCACGTTAAGCCAAGGAGATGGGAGGCAAGAGCTAACATGACAAGCCCAAATGTCGGGAGAGAGAACAAATCACCATGACAAGTGCAGACGTAAAGAGAAGGAAGCTAATCATCATGAAAATCCAAAACACAAGGAAACATCCAATTATCCCCGTGTTCATATTCAAGCTTATGAGCAATATGTTGACCTCAAGGACATTTCCATAAAAGTTTTACCTTTTTCTAGACTTTGATTGGGCTTGGTATTATGAGTGGTATTGTTTCATGCTTAACCTCTCATGCATACCTTGGTTGAGCAAGAAGCACCCTTTAATCACCACTTCTAATTGTGAGGTTGAATACATCACAACTTTCACACCTACCATTGATGTATGTTTGGCTATGATGCACTTTGACCAATTTCGGCATCGGGGACAACAGTCTCGCACCACTATCTTGAGATTTGACAATATGAGAAATGTCCATGCTATTGCTTTGCAAAGTCGATGATCCTTGTTCTCTATTGTCATGGTAGTTGGGTCATGTTGCTAGAGTAGACACACTCATGTAAGATGTAGGATGGCCCCGAAATTGTGTGATTGGGTTTTGTCTATCTTCAAGAAATAAGCTCCAGTTGTTACAATGTATGAGTAACCACACATTCCCCCCCCCCCCCCCCCAAAAAAAAGGCAAAAAAAAGGTTTTTTTTTTTTTTTTGGGGGGGGGGGGGGGGTGAAGTTGAGAAGTCACAATTGCATGCATAGGAAGATGAGAAAGAGTGTTTGTGACCCTAGAAATGTTCCTCTCTGTAGAAATAGAAAAGCAAATGTCAACTACCTCTCATAATGGCCTAGATATACATAAGGTAACACTTAGTTAACGCCAAGAATAAGGAACAAATATGGATTGCCACATTAACTTGCCATGTGGCACTTATCATCAAGCTTTAATGGTCCACAATTGTTCCCAAGGACTCCACGCTTTACTTAGGCCTTGTGTAGGCCAATCAAACTAACCTCATATATGCATTTAACAAGTCTTTCTAAGTATCCGATAATTTTTGGTTACTAAAATTGTTCCTAATACATTGTGCTAAAAATGGTTTAGAAAATGAATTTAATCAGCACCTAGAGATTTTATCGTGACACATAATTGATATGACGGGTGCTAGTGTTAGTCCCAAAGAACTTATATTCTCCACATGTGAAATATGTTTCAAAAAAGGATATCTAAAAAAAGAACATCCTTCAGTACTAGATGTATCTGTGTGGAGATAATTGTAAACACTCTGTGACATGAGTGAGAGGGACCCTCATTATCTTTACTCCACAGTGGCTAAACTGAACTCCTTGAGTTCCTAGACCATGTTGTATCCCATGTGACAATATGTGCCAAAGAAAACCCTACATATAGGGCTAAAACTGTATAATGCAAAAATGTATTTGGGACACTATGGCCCATAATTCTTTGCTCTTACATGACCTTGTCATTTCTTTGAAGAGAAAAATGGATGAAAGAAGTCGAGCGTATTTATCCGGCTTGAAAAATTTAGGCAAAGCATATTAAAAAAAAAGAATACAACCAAAAAATATGCATACCTAGAGGTTGAACGTAACGTTCACTTACCCGTAGTCACGTGCACTTTGCAAACCTGAAATAAACAACTGGAAAAGCAAAAAACAAACAATAGAAACTGGTAACCCTAGGTGTTGCCTTTGCAATCCAAACCACTTGGTTAGCTTCGTGTTTAAAAATATTTGGAATTGACTGAGAATGTTGAATTCGTCCACTATCCCTTCGTAGATTGCAGACTTCTTTCCTTGGAAATACAATTGTCTTGAGCTCAAACCATGACTCTCAACACCTATGGATTGATTGTGTATTGGCGGAATCATACCCCTGAAAATGCCACTCCTAGAGACCTAATCAGTGCAACAGCTAAGCAACAAATCTTCTACAATTGGAATCTTATTCACAATTTCTCAGATGATTACATAAGAGATTACCTGCATAGAAGCTCTCTTAATCTATCCATGTCTTCCCATAATCAATCACTTGATAGCTAGGTCATGTCTACTTGCTACCCATAGAAACTATTATTGGAATTGGTTGCACCTTGTGTATAGAGCCAATGATATGAAGTGCTCACCCATGTATACGTATACAACGATCAAAAGCCCATCTACCAGTCTCAAAAATTCTTGGACAGAGTAGACGATGTTATTGCGGAAGCATAAACAATAATGGAGTAGATGTAGTACCATCTTATTTGCATACCATGCATGCATCTTCAAAAAATAGATTGATAAGCACTTGGCTTCAATGAAAGTCTCAACCTTATGAGATACTGCTATAGGTGCCTTTCACAATTACACGAACAAGGATACATCAAAGCGCATCGTTGGCAAATCCAAAATGTGAGCTTATATCCACTTAGTATAAAATATGTGTACCATTATCCTTGATTTGACGTCAACGGATAGTACCGTGATACAGGATAGAAGCCTTTCTTCGCATGAAGGATGGCAAAGCACTTTGATTTGCGCAGTATAGAAATCTTTTGCAAATAAAAGATTAAATTACAAAAAAAAAAGTATAACTTGAAATGTACTAAGCTTGTTGGCTCTTTGAGAGCGGTTGTCGTCGCTTGAAGCTGGCTAATAGCCATATATGCTGAAAATTTTAGAGCTATTAGATGTATCCAACATGCGATCGTGGCTTGGGTCGTACCGATTTTCAAGAGGTTATTAGATAAACATTGTGCCAAGTTTCCCAAAGTCCGTATTCTAATAGCATATTTCAAACCTTGGAAACGTCTATGCAAGATTCCCTGAAGTGAAACCTTGCTACGCATAAGTTCATTAAAAAGATGAGATAGAATGTAACCTAAGTGCTCATAGCTAATAGATGTTGTTGGTGACACACATATGTCAAAACAAAAAAGAGTTGACATTGTTGAGCTTTTGGAAAGAAAATTGGCCTTGCCGAAACGTACATCTTATTGAGAATCCTTAGATTGCGATCGAAGCAACATTTGCTTGTCAAGTTGGCATTGTAGAAAATTTTGCAAAGATGAATAAGATCAAAATTATAACTTAAAGTTAAGATACTTACCAATTGTTTGTAACCTACATCCATGGCCTTGAAAGTCCTAGCATCTGGTAGCATGATTGTGCGTTCAAATGCACTTGATGTACTTATTTTGCCTGCAACCTAGCACACTATAATGACTTTGGATAGTATGCATCCAATGCGTGGAGTCGTACTCCTGAAAGCCTTGCTTTTTTCCCTCTGCGTGATAGCACAAAGAGGACATATTAAGGAGATATTGGTTCTTGAGAATCCATGTATGAAGCCTTGCTCCCTGGTTAAAAATGATGTACCATGGTGCATCTGATGGCATTATCTTATTAACAGAGCTAAAAGGAAATTAACCTTGCCAATTGTCTACCTTGTAAAGGAGTATACCGAATTAAAAACTTAAAATCATCTACAAAGGTTGCCGAAACAAATCGTCTCTAGGTTGCCCAATACGACGTGCATGCTCCGATTACCATGTATTATTGAAAACAATGGCATGTTCATGACTGTATTGGGTTTGGGAAATTTGCCTAGGAGCCATGTCCTCGCAAATCCAAAATTCCTAACTATGGAAACACATACCTACAGTACTGGTCGGCCTTATTGCATATCTTGACCTTACAAGTCGCAAGCCTTGCCTGGTTTGCCAAGCAACCTTACCTACATGCATTAGGTATATTTGAGGAATTAATAAAAAGAAACTAAAAGAAGGTACCTCATTCTCATGATCAAAGCCAGCTTTGGCCTTGTCCATCTTGTACTGCACATAGTGGAACTCGTAGTACACATCGTTTTTGGCAATTGCAATACGATGTCGAACCTGTAATATGGAAAGATATACACGGTGTAAAATTCTTGGAAGTTTTCTAAATTGGAAATTTGCAGAGACTGTGTAATTTCAAAATTTGCAAAAATGTTGTACTTGTTGTAGCTTGCCACTCTCCGAGATTCTACACTTATCTTACCTTGCCAAGGAGAAGATTAGGGGGCAGGGGGGGAGGGACGGCCTGCTGGCACCCTCCCTATATCGAAGTAGGTTCAATTGAACCCATAAGGTAAGGGCGGCCATGTGTGAACATATAGCTCCTCTACATAGCGATCGTGGTGGCGGCCAATTTCGCCCACAAACCCCCCCCCCCCGCCTAGCTTGTGTGCTGCTCTCCTCAACCAGGCCAAGAGACGGTTGTTGCTTGGCTTGGCCCCACAATGCCAACAAGCCTGCATGCAGAAGGTTTTGCAGATCCCCCTCACGACCTCCTTCAGTCAAAGCGGCCATTCTCACAGCCATAGCCTCTCAGCTTTGTAGGGGATGTTGCCCACAACCATGCCTCGAAGATTCCTTGCATGCTTGCAAGAGAGCTTGTCCACGGTGTCCACGGTCCAAGCTCACCTAGAGAGAGAGAGAGAGAGAGAGAGAGAGAGAGAGAGAGAGAGAGCATGCAACAAGACATGGAACGCTCCCTCCTCCATAGCTTTCCCCGCTTTGCGCTTTGATACCAATGTGAAGCCCTGGGAATTGCTATAGAAGGTTCTCCGCCCTACCTCCCATTATATAGGAGTCGGCCCTGGGAATTGCTATAGAAGGTTCTCCGCCCTACCTCCCATTATATAGGAGTCGGCCCTTGACCTGAGTCCATGACCCCCTAGGATTTTCCCTTCATCTGACAAGAGGCCCTCACCTTGCATTTGCTAAAATCAGCCTAGAGCTTTCTGGCTGCTCATATTGTGCATATCTCGCAATCATTACAAGCTGTTCCAAAAAGTAAGCTCCTGTAGCCTTTGTACTTTCTGACGTGCACTAGATTTGACATTCATATCGAGGAAGGCACTGCCAAGCACAATTTTTATTTTCAATAGCATCTTGCATAGAGCCACATGCCTTCAAGATGCACGCATAGGTGTTAGCGTTTGGAGAAAGGCGCTTGCTTCCCATTTGCTGAAAACAGCCCGGAGCTCGTCAAGGACGGGTGCGCTCAGACAACTCCACCACATTCGGCATACATATCGACCACACATATGCAATGGCTATGGCGGAAGGGGTTGCATCTCTCTCTCTCTCTCTCTCTCTCTCTCTCTCTCTCTCTCTCTTTTTATTGTGGGAGCTTTATTTTTAGATCTTTTCTTTATTCTCTCTCCAATGAAACGTTGCCAAGTGCTTGCTCTCTCCATGCTCCATTGTCTAAAACAGTCTTAGACAATCAATGCACTTCCCAAGCACTAGCTTTCTAGCCTGCTCCTGTTGGCCACAGCTGTGCTTCGGGTCATTCCCAAGAGCCGCTAAGACTAAGCACGACATCTCTTTTCAAGAGCATCATGCGTAGAGCCACATGCCTTCAAGATGCATGCATAGGTGATAACGTCTCTCGCTTCGCATCCATTGAAAACAGCCCCAAGCTTCCTAGCCCTGCCCTATTGGGCATATCCTACAATCAGTGCATTCTAAGAGACAACATCCCACACAAGAGCACCACATTTGGCATACATGTCGACAACGGCATTGCTAAGCACACCAATATTTTGCAACAGCCCCTCACTAACAATATCAATGTGAATTTTTATGCCTATATCAGTATCTTGCATAGAGCCACGTGCCTTCAAGATGTACGCGCATGTGATTTCACTTGGAGAGAAGCCCTCGCTTTGCATCTACTGAAAACAGCCTCGAGCTTTTTGGGAATCCTATTGTTGCATGTATCCCACAGTCAATGCACTCCAAGAGACGAAATTCCGGAGAAAAAGCTCCTCAAGCACTTTTTGTGCTTTTGAAGTGCACCACATTTGGTGTACATATTGACCGAGGTTTTGCTAAGCACGCAACAGTCCTTGAAATGAATTTTTAAGCCTATATCAGCATCTTGCATAGAGTCACATGCCTTCAAGATGCATACGTAGGTGATTACATCAGAACATAGTCCCTCAACTTGCATTTGCTAAAATCGCCCTACAACTTTCTGGCCGACTCCTATTGTGTGTATCCTGCAATCAGTGCACGTCGTTCCGAAAAGTAAGCTCCTCTAGCCTTTGTACTTTCTGAAGTGCACCAGATTTGACATTCAGATTGACGAAGGCAATGCCAAGCATGATTTTTCTTTTCAATAGCATCTTGCATAGCGCCATATGCCTTCAAGATGCACGTGTAGATGTTAGCATTTGGAGAAAGGCCCTCGCTTCCCATCTATTGAAAACAGCCCAAAGGACTTGATGCGCTTAGACAAGTCCACCACATTTGGCATACATATCGACCACACACAGGCAATGGCAATGGCGGAAGGGGTTGCCTCTCATTGCATGCAGCGTTTGTTCTTTATTGTGGGAGCTTTATTTTTAGATCTTCCCTTTCTTTTCTCTCCTCGTCGGATAGATCTTTAAGGTCTCTTGGGATAGTTTCCTACGACGTTAAAATTCTCTTCTTCTTCTTCTTCTTCTTCTTCTTCTTCTCCAATGAAAGGTTGACAAGTGACCGCTCTCTCCATGCTCCATTGTCTAAAACGGTCTTAGACAATCAAGGTAAAGAAAATGCAAGAGATGGAATAACATACTCATGCTAATGGTACGATTGGTATAGTTTTATAAAAAATCAATATTATTCCAGATACCTTAAATACTCTCCATCCGCTCCTTTAAAAGCCCCCCCGGTGCCGCTCCCTCCCTCAAAGCGGGCATAAGGAAATACCCTACCTTCTATCATGGCAATGACATACATCATAGAGAACCCGTCACAAAGGAGATATATTAGGGAAGATATAACTTTTGGACCCAAAAATAGAGGGAAAGTACACTGTAAGGCAAGTCTAATTGGAAGAATGCTTTATTAGTTGCATTTATTATTATTTTTTGTTGAGTGCATCCAAAGTAAATTGTGGTAGTAGGGTTGTGTGACATTAAAGCTAATTGAAAATTGAAAATGTGACTAGCTCTTGTGATTGTGTGTCGAACGTGTACCAAGCAAGAACTATGTGGAAGGGTAATTTTTATAAAAAGATGATTCTAAAAGAAAACATCCTTGGATTTTCTTTAAGAATTTTAACAATGTCGTGATATGCGCTTTGTACTCTCTTCATCGCACACAATAATTGTAGAAGATCGTGATGAAATGTTTTGTTCTATTTTATTGTGATATAGATTTAATTTATTTTACTTATGGCATGAATTACGGGATTTTTTTAAAAGGAGGAGCACTACTATATTTTCACATAATATTTTGAGCTTTATCGTTTCTCATGAGACTTGCTTGTGTGTGTGATTTTATTTCTCTTTCACTCTAGAGATGCATTTTCTAGTAGCACAAACAACAAACCATTTTAGTTTTAATTAACTTCGTCCCAATAGATTTTTAGAATCTTTATGCGTTAGAGTCTATCTCATTGGCCCAATTTTGTTCCTGCAATCCCTCACAAATGGTTAGTATCAACGTGCACATGAGAAGCTTATATCAAATACTTTCCTGTCCAAAACTTGAAATTCTAATGTATGTATCACATAATACAGTTTTTGGTAAATTCTAGATTTTCTTCATGCTGATTTTATGCAGCTTGTTGTGAAAATTTTGACTTTTGCCTGCTATTTGCATGTGCATGATATCTGTGATTATATGCAACAGACATACTTACATTTCTTTTGATTCTTCTAAAATACTTTCCATAATTTTTCACTTTTTTTTTTCCCCTTTTCCATTTCTTGTTAAAACATTTTTTCCATGACCATGTCTTCTATTCAGTTTTTCCCCCTTATGTGTTTACAAAGTTTTCCTAAAGCTCATTATTAATATATAGCTCACACATCATCCTTTCTGTTGGTGGATGTTTTTCCAGAGGAAAGGCAAATGCTTACACCACAGTTGCATCCAAAAAGATTTCATCTCCCCATTTATTTCTATTAGTGAATACACTAGCAGTGCATCCATTCTTGTGTGTGCGAGACTCGATATGGTTGAATAATTTTCATCCGTTATCATTTGTATATTAAGTACTAGGATTCTATGAGCAATCTATACAAGGCTTGGACATTTGTTTCCTTTTTTTTTTTTAGTAATTGAATTTTTTGGTTATTTTTAGCTATCTCTTGAAATTTATATAAGTTAATTTTGGTATCATTGTGTCTTTGGGTATTTGCTCGTTAGTTTTTTAAGAATATGCCCACAAACAACCAAGTGCAAAGAGATTCGAAAGTGTTTAAACTAGGGGATTAATCAAAGTGATTAAGGACTAGGAGACATTAGTCCCTTAAGGCTTTAATATCAAATGCTACATTACAAAGTATAAGATAAAGTGGCATTCGTAATAGGAGAAGGTAGAAACAAAGTAGCATTCATAATTTAAAAAAGGGCTTTCATATCCTCATATGATGATTCTTTGTGCACCTTTTAAATGATCTTCTAAAATTTGGTGCACAAATCAGTCATGCACCACTTCTTACATGAACTCCCTTTCCAAGAGATAAGGACGATCATGCAAAATCATGCTCCTGACTCAAACAAACTGCAGACTTCTTTTTTTCATCTTTATCATTAGGTCTCCCCAATCGCAGGAAAATAAAAAAAATTTCAAAACATATTAAGTGCATGAGTGAAGAGTGAGTTTGAGAAATGAAAAGACAGATGAAGATGGAAAGTCAAAAGACCTTTTGTGTCCATATTAATAGGTGTTTCTCTGCTCTTTCATTTTTTTTTTGATCATTTTTTTCTAACTTCTCTGTAGAGTTTTCCTCTCTCTCTCTCTCTCTCTCTCTCTCTCTCTCTCTCTCTCTCTCTCGTATTCATCTTTCTTAGGTAATATAGTTGCAAATCTATGTGCTTCATCATTGCTTGTCATTACCGTCAGGAGCATAATTTCCTACACACACGCTCGCGCGCGCACACAGACAACAATTTTGCTTCTCTCGTTCGCTCCCAAAGAGTGGGGGGTTGCGGCCTGGCTTGCTTCTACAATAGCCCATTGCTTCAACATCTTCTTTTTGCATGCACTAGGACAATCTACCACCTGTTCGGTGAGACGTATTGCTGCCCCCACCGCACGGATATGAGAGAGTGTTATCTCAAAGATTTCCAAAATTGTATGCAATCTCCCGCACGCTGCCACATCAAGTTAGATTCACAAATTTTTTTTACATTTAATACCATTGGGTACCCCCTACTAATAGCACTCTCCTCTACAAAAAGAAATAATCGCTAACATGTACGTATGAGGTGACGAGGGGATGAAACGCAGCACGCCATCAGAAATGACTGCGTTTTCCACGGCAACGATACTCAAATTAGTGATCATCGCTCTTTCTGTAGCTGTAGGGTTTCTGCCTGAGAGAGTAGAGTCCCCCGCCGCCTTTCCAGCTATCCCAATTAGGCACATGAGCCGCAGAGCCGCTTTGCTCGGCATGATGGACCAGGCAGCGAGCCATAAAGAGTCTAGTGCTAACGCTCATGATCGCTCGTCTGCACCGGACATACTCCGGAGGAGGAATCTACGAGAGGAATTCACACCTGTAGTTTCCGGCTATCAGCTTGGTGACACAGACTACTATGCGCGACTCTCTGTGGGCACCCCTAGCCGCGACTTCTACTTTACGATCGACACCGGTAGCGACATCACATGGCTACAATGCCAGCCCTGCAAACTGTGCTACGAACAGCTGGACGAGCCCGTCTTTGACTCCCGACAGTCTAGAACTCTCACCCAAGTCGATGGCCGCTCCTCTCTTTGCGGTCGCCTCCACAGATCCTATCGCACATCGGCCCCAGATAACCCTAGCTGCAAGTACAAGCTTCGGTATAGCGACAATTCCTTTACTTCTGGCATGCTCGTTCAGGACACTATCGGGCTAAAGTCCGGACATAGATTCTCTGCCATAGCTTTCGGTTGCAGTAACAAAACAGCTGGCGACCATAATCCTACTGCTGGAATTCTGGCATTGGGCCGCAGCTACTTCGGCTTGTCCTTCCAGCTGCAGAGGCGCAAACGTGGCCTCAACAACATTTTCTCGTACTGCTTTCCTGCCATGTACTCGGATGACTCGTCCACGCTTACCTTCGGCGCCCCTGCGCCCCCAAATACTGTCTTCACCCCACTCATCGCCAACCTAGCTCAGCCACACATCTACTTTGTACAGCTAATTGGCATCAGCGTTGGTGGTGAGCCCCTCCTTCCTCCTCCTGGGCTTTTCGACATCGACGCCCGTAACGGCGAGGGTGGCACGATCCTGGATGCTGGCTCCACTGTCTCTCGCCTTCCTGGCGATGCATTCATCCCTCTCATAAAGACACTTAGAGGCGCCATATCCGTTGACGCTCCACAACTCATCCCATATGACCCCTCTAAATTAGACTCCACCTGTTACCTCCTCAAGGACGGCGTTCCAGAAGGTCAACTTTTGAAGGGCATTCCCTGTGTTATTTTCCTGCTTGCGGACGGTGCCCAGCTTGAGGTACCGCCTGTCAATCTGCTAAGGCACACTCACCGTGAGGCAACACGCTACCGCCCTTTCTGCATAACCTTTGCAAGGTCCACGGGCACTCTAACTGTGATTGGCAACGTCCATCAACAGCGCGTCCGCATCACCTTTGACAATGAGAACGCCAGAATTGGTTTTACGCCAAAATCGTGCTAACAACATACATGTGTGTTTCAGTAAAAAGGCTAAAAGGGCTATTAGGTCTCCCCAATCTCAGAAAAAAACTTTATGCTATAAGTGCGCCACACCAACGTGAGACCAATCCATTGATGGGATTTGGGTTTTTGGGGTGGGGGGGGGGGGGGGGGGGGGGGGGGGGGGTGGGGGGTGGTTAACAGAAATAAAACTCCCCACTAATCAAACTAATCAAGGAATAAATATTTGAATATCAGTGCATGACATAACATGCTTTCTTATTTTCATGGCTAATGGTGAATACTCATAATATTCCAATCATAGCACTAAGTGGAGGTTCATGTTACCATATACATGTGGTAGTGATGTGTGTGAACACATTAGGACTTTCGGGACATTTTTTCCTTCTTTAGGAGGTTTTTTCCCTTGCATTATATATATGCCATCACTCTAGGGCAAGTAACACACTCTCTATTGTGTGCCTTGAGCTTCGTTAGTCTTCTCCAAGCTCTTTGCGTTTCTCTGCAACTCTAATTTCAACAATTGGTATCAGAGTACGTTGCGTCCTCCTGGGCTTAGTCGCCAGTGGCTCCAGCACACACCTGCTCACTTTTTTCGATTTCATTGAGCTTTGACAAACGTCCACAGGTCGACAAAATTTTTGGATATGCTTGTAGAGCTCTGTCTATTCAGATTTTTTATTCGGGCTCATTTCAACTTCGGTTTCCACTACACGCAGTACTGCACAGGCTATTTCGTCATTTTGTCCAAAAAAAATTGTCAGTGCCATTTTCTACATAACAGGTGTCTTACAGTCTTCTACGGTTTCTGTTATATAGCACGTATTGTTCCCACATTTCTTCTCTTTTCGGGCAGTTTTCACATCAGGTGCAACATTTACCATGGCTGACAACAACACAGATGTGTTCAAAATGTTTGCTGCTGAGGACAGGTTGGATGGGGACAATTATCCTATGTGGGCTTACATGATGCAACATGTTCTGGTGTCAAAAGGCGTCTGGAATATTGTGCAGGGCATTGATGTACATTCTGGTTTTGAGGATGCAAGCGACGTTGAGGATGTTGCAGGCGACGTTGAGCATGTTGCAGGTCTTGCTGCAAGGATTGTTGCTATTAGAGTTGTTTTGCCTAGGGTGTAAAATCTCGTTGGGATGTAAAGGATGCATAGACTCATGCATTGATTGTGTTGTCTCTGAAGCGCACCATTGTTCCTCACATCGATCAACAAAATCTGCAAAACAAGTTTGCAATATATTGGCTGGTCTTTATACAAGTCGCAATGAGGCTAAAACTGCTTTGTTGCGTAAAGAGCTACAATCGAAGACTATGCATGGAAAGATGAATTTGACACTTTTCTTGCTGGTGTCAAGGATATCAATGAGCAACTTATTTCTGCAGGTGAAGTCATTTCAGACAAGGGGGGGGGGGGGGGGTTAACAGAAATAAAACTCTCCACTAATCAAACTAATCAAGGAATAAATATTTTAATATCAGTGCATGACATAACATGCTTTCTTATTTTCATGGCTAATGGTGAATACTCATAATATTCCAATCATAGCACTAAGTGGAGGTTCTTGTTACCATATACATGTGGTAGTGATGTGTGTGAACACATTAGGATTGTCGGGACATTTTTTCCTTCTTTAGGAGGTTTTTTCCCGTGCATTATATATATGCCATCACTCTAGGGCAAGTAACACACTCTCTATTGTGTGCCTTGAGATTTGTTAGTCTTCTCCAAGCTCTTTACGTTTCTCTGCAACTCTAATTTCAACAATTGGTATCAGAGTACGTTGCGTCCTCTTGGGCTCAGTCACCAGTTGCTCCAGCACACACCTGCTCACTTTTTTCGATTTCATTGAGCTTTGACAAACGTCCACAAGTCGAATTTTTTTTTGGATATGCTTGTAGAGCTCTGTCTATTCAGATTTTTTATTTGGGCTCATTTCAACTTCGATTTCCACTACACGCAGTACTGCACAGGCTATTTCGTCATTTTGTGCAAAAACTTTTGTCAGTGCCATTTTCTATATAACAGGTGTCTTACAGTCTTCTACGGTTTCTGTTATATAGCACGTATTGTTCCCACATTTCTTCTCTTTTCGGGCAGTTTTCACATCAGGTGCAACATTTACCATGGCTGACAACAACACAGATGTATTCAAGATGTTTGCTGCTGAGGACAGGTTGGATGGGGACAATTATTTTATGTGGGCTTACATGATGCAACATGTTCTTGTGTCAAAAGGCGTCTGGAATATTGTGCAGGGCAATGATGTACGTTCTGGTTCTGAGGATGCAGGCGATGTTGAGGATGTTGCAGGTCTTGCTGCAAGGATTGTTGCTATTAGAGTTGTTTTGCCTAGGGTGTAATAATCTCGTTGGGATGTAAAGGATGTGTAGACTCATGTATTGATTGCGTTGTCTCTGAAGCGCACCATTGTTCCTCACATCGATCAACAAAATCTGCAAAACAAGCTTGCGATATATTGGCTAGTCTTTATACAAGTCGCAATGAGGCTAAAATTGCTTTGTTGCGTAAAGAGCTGGAATCGAAGACTATGCATGGAAAGATGAATTGGACACTTTTCTTGCTGGTGTCAAGGATATCAATGAGCAACTTATTTCTGCAGGTGAAGTCATTTCAAACAGCGGGGGGGGTTAACAGAAATAAAACTCCCCACTAATCAAACTAATCAAGGAATAAATATTTTAATATCAGTGCATGACATAACATGCTTTCTTATTTTCATGGCTAATGGTGAATACTCATAATATTCCAATCATAGCACTAAGTGGAGGTTCATGTTACCATATACATGTGGTAGTAATGTGTGTGCACACATTAATTAGGACTGTCGGGACATTTTTTCCTTCTTTAGGAGGTTTTTTCCCGTGCATTATATATATGCCATCACTCTAGGGCAAGTAACACACTCTCTATTGTGTGCCTTGAGCTTCGTTAGTCTTCTCCAAGCTCTTTGCGTTTCTCTGCAACTCTAATTTCAACAATTGGTATCAGAGTACGTTGCGTCCTCCTGGGCTTAGTCGCCAGTTGCTCCAGCACACACCTGCTCACTTTTTTCGATTTCATTGAGCTTTGACAAACTTCCACAGGTCGACAAAATTTTTGGATATGCTTGTAGAGCTCTGTCTATTCAGATTTTTTATTCCGGCTCATTTCAACTTAGGTTTCCACTACACGCAGTACTGCACAGGCTATTTCGTCATTTTATGCAAAAATTTTGTCAGTGCCATTTTCTACATAACAGGTGTCTTACAGTCTTCTACGGTTTCTGTTATATAGCACGTATTGTTCCCACATTTCTTCTCTTTTCGGGCAGTTTTCACATCAGGTGCAACATTTACCATGGCTGATAACAACACAGATGTGTTCAAGATGTTTGCTGCTCAGGACAGGTTGGATGGGGACAATTATCCTATGTGGGCTTACATGATGCAACATGTTCTTGTGTCAAAAGGCGTCTGGAATATTATGCAGGGCATTGATGTACGTTCTGGTTCTGAGGATGCAGGCGACGTTGAGGATGTTGCAGGTCTTGCTGCAAGGATTGTTGCTATTAGAGTTGTTTTGCCTAGGGTGTAATAATCTCGTTGGGATGTAAAGGATGCGTAGACTCATGCATTGATTGTGTTGTCTCTGAAGCGCACCATTGTTCCTCACATTGATCAACAAAATCTGCAAAACAAGCTTGCGATATATTGGCTGGTCTTTATACAAGTCGCAATGAGGCTAAAATTGCTTTGTTGCGTAAAGAGCTGGAATCGAAGACTAGGCATGGAAAGATGAATTGGACACTTTTCTTGCTAGTGTCAAGGATATCAATGAGCAACTTATTTCTGCAGGTGAAGTCATTTCAGACAGTTTCCTTGTGCATACTGTTCTTGATGCCTTACCAGATTCTTACTTGACTTTTACTAGTGCTTGGAGACTCATGACCCAAGGAAATCTTGTAGTTGTCAAGTTTGATACATTACGCACATTGTTGGTGCAAGAGTCACTTTTCAAAAAAAACAGGACTATACAACGTGCAATTGAATAGGCTTTTATTGCTTCTCAAAGAAAGGGTGGTAACAGCAATGCAACCACTTCTTATGGTTCTGCTGCGAGTGGCAAAACTTCTCAACCCAATGCTTCTGTTCACGGCACTTCGTCTGCAAATTCTGGTGATAAGGACAAAAAGAAGATGTGTTGCCATTATTGTAAAGCTAATGATCACTTGATCAAGCAGTGTCCTAAGTTGAAGGCCAAAGAGGCTAAGAAGAAAGAGGGTGGTTCCACTACAAATGCAGTCATTGTTGAGTCTTCTATGAAAGGAGATTGTGTAATTGTTGATGTTGATGCAAAATGGGCTTTTAGTGTAGAGTGCACTTACAATCCTGTTGTCCATGATGCATGCATGTCAGTTGCTGCAGATTCACATGTGTGGTATTCAACAGTGGTTCTACAAAGCACATTACCTTACATCGTGATTTGTTCACCTAATGCCTCTTATCCGGTTCAGGGAGTTGGAAAAATTGTGCTTACTGCTACAAATGGTAGTTCTTTCACACTTGTTGATGCACTTTATGTACGTGGGATCAAGAAGCATCTTTTGTCTGTATCTGCACTTGCTAGACTTGAACTTGTAGTCAAATTTGTGGATGACAGATGTACAATTCATGATCTCAGTATTGGTGTTGCATCTGGCCTTTTGTGTCGTGGGTTGTATAAGCTCACTTTGTATGACAAGTGTGGACAAAAGTTTGCAAATACAGTTACAGATTCAAGGACCATTTCAAGGGCCATTTCAGATGCACGTTTTGGTCATCTAAATTTTGCCAGTTTGCTGCGTTTGCAGAAATCTGATATGGTTGCTTCTTTGCCACCTCTTGAAGCACCTGTTAAACATGTTTGTGAAGGTTGTATTTTGGGTAAAATGCAGCGTTCTAAGTTTCCAAAGGATGGTTCAGTTAGGGCCACATGCAGATTGTAGCTTGTACATAGTGATGTTTCTGGGCCCATGCAAACTCCGTCATTGGGCAATTACCTTTACTTCGTGACTTTCATTGATGATTACTCCAGGCATGCATGGATATTTTCACTTAAAGCGAAGTCCGAAGTTTTTATGTACTTCAAACAATTTCTGGCTATGGTTGAAAATGTATCGAAATGTACTATGGCACCCTCCGTTCCGATCGAGGTGGGGGAGTATATGTCTCATGAATTTAATGCATTTCTGGCTAGTCGTGGGATAAAACACCAACGTACAGTGCCTTATAGGCCTCAGCAAAATGGTGTTGCTCAGGGGAAAAACAGGTCACTTACAAAAATGGCACTATGTATGGTCAAAAGTGAAGCTTTATCACATTCTTTTTGGCTTGAGGCCATCATGTGTGCCACTTATGTACTTAACATATGTCCTACGAAATCTTTGCAGTCTATTACTCCATATGAAGCATGGCATGATAAAAAAGCCTTCTTTTGAGCACATACACGTTTTTGGTTGTTTGGCATATGCTTTGGTGCCACAAACACAACGTAGAAAATTGGATGATAAGACTGTCAAATGTATTTTTGTTGGTTATATTGCTGAAAGCAAAGGTTACAGGTTGTATCATCCACAAAACATGTATTCTGGTTTCACGGGATGTAGTGTTTGTGGAAGATTCTGTTCAACCCTTGTTGTTATGTACTAGAGACAATAATGTAACCTCACAGTACATTTATGACACTTTGTTGCCTCTTTTCAGTGGTGGAAATACAAATGTAAATTCCAATCAGGCAAATGTACAACCTATGGGGGTTTCAAAAAAAGTAATAGATCAACCTATTACTGATGCAGATGTACATGATGTACTTGATGAGGAAAGGGTTGAAAATGAGCAGGCTAGAGGTATGCCAAAATGGCCGGTGCACACTTTGCATGACAATAAATTGGATGTACCTTTGTCTAGTCGTACTCGTTCAGGCTCTCGCCACGCATCTTATGTATCAGATTGGTATGCTTTGGTTGTGTTTAGCTTACATGATATTAAGGAATCTCTATCTTTTGATGAACCACAAAATTCAAAAAATTGGATGGCTGCCATGCAATTAGAATATGATGCACTTATAGAAAATAACACATGGACTTTATGTGATTTGCCTCCTCGCAAAAAGGCCATTGGTACGAAGTGGGTTTACAAGTTGAAACGTAAGCCGGATGGTGAGATCGATCGCCATAAGGCTCACCTTGTTGCAAAGGGTTATGCACAACAAAAAGGCATAGATTATGAAGAGAATTTTGCTCCCACTTGTCGTATGACTATTGTGCGTTTTCTATGTGCATTGGCAGCTCATTTTGGTTGGGATGTACATCAATCAGACATTGTTACTGCTTTCTTGAATGGTGACATATTTGAGGAAGTTTATGTAACACAGCCTCGCTGTTTTGTCAAGAAAGAACAAGAGGACAAAGTGTGCAGATGTAAGAAGTCTTTGTATGGGTTGAAGCAATGTCCTTGTGCTTGGTATGAGAAAGCTGACACTCATTTGGTCAAACAAGGCTTTCGTAACAGTCCAAGAGAAAGCACATTGTATGTAAAGCGTGAGGGTGATGTACTTCTCATTGTGGTTCTTTATGTAGATGATTGCCTGATCACTGGACCAAGTGAGAAACATTTTGCTGAATTTAAGATTGATTTGAATGCTACTTTCAAGATGAAAGATTTGGGGCTGTTGCATCGTTACTTGGGTATACAGTTTAAGCAGTGTGTGGTATTGCCTTGTGTTAGAAAACTTACATAGAGACATTACTATGTAAGTTTGGACTTGAGGATTGCAAACCTACTGCCACTCCCATGGAAACAGGTTTCAAATTAAGTCTTCATGATGCTGGTGATCCTGCAAATGTCACTCTTTACCAAACTGTTGTTGGATGCCTCATTTATGTATGCAACACAAGGCCGGATATTCAGTTTGCAGTCTCACAGGTCAACAGATTTATGCATAGCCCAGGGTCTAAGCATTGGAAGGCTGTCAAGAGTATTTTCCGTTACCTTAGTGCCACTTTACATATTGGCTTTTTTTATCCCAAGGGGGGATCATTGCTGCCAGACTTACATGCTTTTTTGCACTCAGATTGGGCTAGTTGCTTTGACATGCGAGTGTCCAAAAGTGGTTTTTGTTTCATGCTTGGTAGTTCATGTATATCATGGTTGAGCAAGAAACAACCTACCGTGGCCACTTCGAGTTGTGAGGTTGAGTATAGGGAAGTCTTCACAGCTACGGTTGAGTGTGTATGGCTCAGATGCCTTATGGCTGATTTGGGTGTTGGACATGACACTACCAACACTATCTACACTGACAGTCAGAGTGCATTGGCAGTTGTCAGAAACCTAGTTTTTTATGCTCGCACGAAGCACTTTGTGGTGCATTACCACTATGTCAGGGAGAGGCTCTCAGCAGGAGAGATCAGCTTGGCTTACGTGCCAACACAGGACAACCTTGCAGATGTTTTCAGAAGGCATTGTCTCGTGAGAAGTTTGAAGCTTTTCGCAAAGCTTTGGGCTTACTCTCCTTTGTGGCTTGATCATGTCCTCAAAGCATGGCACTTCCCTTTACTCATGTGCAACCCCCGGGGCGGTCACTTTTTAGAATGTGTATGATATCACGTAAGTTAACCGGAGAGGATTATTAAAAGACCAAAATGTATAAAAATGTATACATACAGAGGGGGGTGGGGGTTTTTTTAATAGGCTCACAGTGCAAGTATAGTATGTATATTAGGGTATTATTAATTACCTCTTGAATGCACGTGATATAGGGGTCTTTTGATAAGTGACTGCCCCGGGGTGCCAGCTCTCATTCACCGCATCACTCCAAGGGGGATTTGTTACCATATATATGTGGTGGTGATGTGTGTGAACACACTAGGACCGCTGGGGCACTTTTTCCCTCTTTAGGAGGGTTTTTCTCTGTGCATTGTATATACGCCCATCACTCTAGGGCTATCTATCTTTCCATTGCACATCAAGTAACACACTCTCTATTGTGTGCCTTGAGCTTCCTTCGTCTTCTCCAAGCTGTGTGCGTTTCTCTGCAACCCTAATTTCAACAGTTCACACATAAGTTTAGTACATAGAACATAGCCCTTGTCCTGCACGCACCAATTAAACAGAAGAAAACTCAAAAAAGAAAGATCATTTTAACATTTTATATATTATATGCTATATATACCATAGAGTTTGCATCGTTTGGGAGAAGGCTCCCATGAGCTAAGAGTATTTAAGAGTTTTCATTGGTTGAACTTATGTGATTTGATTGTTGATGCTCCTTCATATTCATTTGCCAATAGACTTCAATGACACCTTACATTTGCTTACCCCACTAACAAACCATCCGAAGTGGATTACAAATACCAAAATCATTAATTAATTCCATATGCCGTCAATCGTCCCAACTCATTCAACGATTTTTATTCATGAATAGTGTTCTCAATCATGTTGTGCACAAAATAAATGCTGGCTTGTTTGATAATCTACACCATATACCCTTGATTGGCCATTTATAGCAAGCAATAATGGGGAAATAAAAAAGTTTAAAAAAATTTGTCTCAATGTGTGTTCTGTAAACATGTGTTGCCTCGAGTAGTGTTCTACACACGTGTTTCCTTGCTCCACTCTCTACAAAAAGTGAACCACATACTGCCTCACTTAATTATCCAAGTACTATCTAATGTGTTTAAGTAGGAAGATATCTTCTGATGAACATTAAGTAGCTAAACGTGATCCTTGAATCCATTGAGCTTCCTCAAACCTCAATTCAATGGTTTTATTGCTATCTAATATGTTTACTTGATATAAGAAAATATGTGATGGATATCAAGTGGCTAGAAGTAATACTTGAATACCTTCCTCACTTCAATATCTAAGGTATTGGTCACCAACATGGTTGTAGTCCTATCCAAAATTAGTTTAAAAATCAAAACTTCTAAATCATCTATCAACAAATGAGAACCATGTGTCATGGAAGCAACAAAAAAGATTCACTCGGAATAGGCATTACAAATTCTACAACAAAAATTGTGTATCTACCAAAAAAGCAATTCCAAAGAAACTATGTATATACCAATGAGGCAATTCCAACCTATATGCATTCTAATGGATCTTTTAAAGGTATACGGTCCATAAAATCTAGGTATAAATTTAACCTTTGGATGTTTTTCACTATTCTAGTGTTTTGTCCATTTTAGACCATACATATTGTTCTTCAAATGCTATGTTTCTTGGTCCAATTAGTGTATTGAGCTTGATATCTCTACATAGCTTGGGACATTTCAAAGAGGATTTGGAAAAGTGTTTAGCTATTCTTAGCCTCAAGAACATTTAAGTGCAAGATTTACTACTATTGGTGATAAATGGCCAAAGACAAGCTCTAAGGGAGCCTTGCCCATGACAAAGCATAATTTTGTTGAAAAAAAAACATGCAAGAATGATAAATGCTTATCTGTGTTCAATTGCCTAGTATCCGAGGAGGTCTATAGCCTCATCTCGCCCGTTATTTTTAGAACAAAAATAAAACCTTACATACAATACAAGTAGACATGAAGTTTTTCAGATTGTATGTTCATGTTAGGCCAATAAAATTATTCTTCACAAGGAAATAATGTAATAGAGATACATTTATGCCCCATGCATGGTGGCAAGACCATTCCTTTGTAATATCAATTGTCAAAAAGGTGCAGCCAACTTACCATGGAAAGAAGAAAACCAAAAGGTGAAAAATTCTCTATTGATTGAATTTAATAAGAAACTAAGATTCCATGTAACATTTCCATATTATATGGTCATGAACATGAATTGGCATTACGTATAGCGATGTGCCACATCCTATGTGATCAATCCACAAGCCCAAAGCTTTGCAAAAAGCTTCAAACTTCTCAAGAGGTAGAGCCTTTGTGATAAGATTAGTAAGGTTGTCCTACATAGGCACATAAGCCAAGTTGTTCTCTCCAGCGCAAAGTCTCCCTAAAATAATGATGATGCACCTTGACATGCTTTGTGTGAGCATGGAACTCTCGGCTCTTTGCAACTGCCATAACAGTTGATTGTTAGTGAAGATAGTTATTCGCCTCACTTTGCGAGGTTGCATATACCATAGTTACCAGGAACGGGAAACCGGAACGGGAACGCCGAACGAAATGCCATTCCCTGTTATGGGTGCTCACGTTTGAAACACAGAACGGGGATTCGGAACGGGAACTTGGAATGGGAACGGGGAACGGAGACCTGAAAACGGCCATTTCCTGTTACTATGGCATATACAATGCACAAGGGTCGTCGAAAGTCTGCAATCTGTACAGCGACTTTCTCGTACTTGGAAACCTTCCTGCAACCAAATAAATGATCAAGAAACAAGGGTGAAACAAGGGTTGTACCAAAGTCTCTCTCTCTCTCTCTCTCTCTCTCTCTCTCTCTCTCTTCCGTCAAATTTAGCAAAAATTACACCCTGATGCGTTCCATATTATGGTCAAACAAGGATCACTTACTTTCATGGCATCATGTGTGTACATCTAAGAGGTATAGATTGCCCAGCATCGATAGGCTTGAACCGCACTAGCGTTCCTCGAAGGAATGGCCATTAGGCACGATAACTCGCATTCAAGCCTGAGGTGTTGCCTCGAATCATGGTGCAAATGACTCATCTGGATATATCTTGGGAGGGAGTCCTTAAGAAATCCTGCTGGCCTCCCTCAGATAATTTATGAAGGCTCGAATTACTGCTCCCTCCAAGATTGTCTCATGCTGCGGCGGCTAACAAGACGACACTAAGTGACTAGGCTGAAGGTCCAGGATTAGTCTTTGGTACAAATTTTTCTCTACCTTCATAGCAAACAATGATGTCCTATAGGTCCATTCACTTTTCTTTTCGTAAGAGGGTACAAAACATTTCATGCACTCTGTGTCAGATGATTTCTTGCTTGCCTGGTAGCCCTTTCCCAACCTGGACTTGTTTAGGATTTAGGGTTTAGGTTAAAAGTAACTCTTTGGGTTTTCGGAGCAGGGTTTAGGGTTTAGGATAACAGGTACTCTTTGGGTTTTCAAAACAGGTTAGGGTTTAGCGATTAGAGCTTGGCATTTAGGGCTTAACGTAAAAGGTAAAAGGTACTTTTGGGTTTTCAAAAAGAGGTTACTCTCTACATGAAGCGAGCTTCACCAGGGATAATTGCATGGGATCGATCTGACCAGAGTAGAGCTAGATCTGATACTTGTGATCATTACCCACCTTCAGCTTGTCTACAACACCATTTTCTTGTGCAACTTTAAACTTTAAACATAACGATGTATTAAGACGCATTATTTGAGTAAATGAATCACTCTAAGCTATGCTTTCTTTGACTCATAGAAGCTAATGACCTCAGATGATGCTTGCCGTAAGGAGCATAATCAAAGTCCTTGCCTAAGAATTCCTTTCAAATTGAGAAGGAAAAGGCCTTGGGTGCCCAATGTCCTACGCTATTTCATGTAAGGTTTCATTGTTATTCATTTGAAAGAAATACAACGCCTGACCTCTTGAACCCTAGTGTGTCGCATCTAGTTTCAGAAAAAAGAGCATCTAAAGTTGCTGATAAATCAAAGCTCATCAAACGTTTTCTCAAAGATCAAATGATATGAGCTCTAGATAGCCATAATGTCCATTCATCTACAAACAATCTAGCAGAGCTCATTTTCCATCGACAGAAAACTTCATGAAAATTACTCCAGACAAACCAGAATAGGCAAATACTTCAAGAAACATATTTCAATCTTGAGGTTACACACCAAAAAAAAACATGCCAGACTAACACTATTCTAAGAACAATGTCTTAAGAGCTCTTGAATAATTTGGTAATGCATTTAATGCCCTACGAAATGGTAAGTAAACTGACCTGCACCAAAGTGAGGCCCACATCAACCAAAGGTCGGCCTAATACTTGGAATACTTGAGAAAATTCAAACCACCCCCAGTTGTAGACCTTAGCTCACCAAACTGCTGTTGAACAGCTTTGGATAAAACTGTCTCAGCTTCCTGCAACTTCTTTTCTTGTTCCAACCTTCTCTGTTCTTGCTCTGATTGTAACTGTCACCATGAAAGGAGAAACTCAGGTTTAGGAATCGCAATGCCTGCAAGAATCAAGACAATTTGACACAATCACCTCTTGAAGTCTCTGCTCATTGATCCCTGCAATATGCCTGGCATTTTGAGCTTCTTGTTCCCATGTTCTCCTATCCTCCTTATACTGCAAACCCAACACATTAGCTGTCAAGCATCCAATGTCTGTCTGAAATTACACAATGCAATGGTGTCACCTACTGAGGAGTAGCTACACGACCCCCTCTATGATGATACTTATCAATGCAGGCTCAAATGAAACAATACCAAAGACATACTTGGGATCTACTCTAGAATTTTGACAGTGGCTCCTGAAATTTTATATTGGCAGTCTCTCAAGTGACTCCAAAGTTGCAAAGCCGCATAAACAGCTAGCCTTCGTATCAGGCGCGGCTAATGATAAAACATGACACAAATCAGATATTCGTGCAGCTCGAGCAGAAACAAACCCAAGCATCTTTGATCCTCGTACCTCATGACTTTGGAGAGTGGTCCAAAGCCCTCTCTGAACAACGAGTGGAAGTGGCCTCGTATCTCATAGTAGACGGGGCAGTGGCATGTGTAGTATAACTCTGTCTGAGGCTCCATCTCACACAGGAGGCATGTCCTGGCCTCTGTTGGTACTGCGTTGTATCTCCCAGTCTCGATCCGCAACTGACCAATAGCACACCATATCCCATGAGACAAGTGGGTGTCCCTGTATCTGGGCCTCATCACAAAACCGTCCGCTGTAAGCTAGAGAAGATGCTCTCTATAGAAAGCCATCTTCTTGCCCAGCTTCTGTGTTGGCTGTATCCATGTCCTCCTGGTGTCTAGCTGAGTCAAGCCTAGCGGATGAGCCTGGTGATCTCGGACTGTGTACGAGTCAGAGAGGTGGATCCAGTGAGCACTAATGTGAGGCATAGACTGCCCAGAGGCCAGATGTGTCTCAAAGTAGAAGATGATGTCTCTCCCGGTAAAACTCTCCTCAAAAGCACCCCCATCAAGAGGCATAGATCCATTACAATTCCAGGTAGCAACTTTGAGTGTGGTCCCATAGGCCTCACACCGTCATGTGGAGCGTGGCTCCAATATCACCACTCTTCCATCTCGGTAAAAAGCAATCTTATCTTTTTCCCTTGCCGCTCTATTCTCTGGCATTACCTCCTGTGTATGGGCGACCTGTGAGAGGGTAAGGTCATCCCCGAGAGAGATACCTGTCTTCTTAAGAGTTGGTCTCTTTTTCAAAAAGTCCTTCGCTTCTATGGAGGGAATAGTGCGCTTTCTTTCAAGGTTTCCCCCTTGTTCCCATTTTTCTTGTTGCCCACTCTCCAAGCTCTTGAGTGCATCAGCTCATGAACCCCCATCAAAGCCATGAGTTCTTTTACCTCTTCGTCTACATTATCTTTGTCTTTAAGGCCGCAAATTCTCACATCTAGAGAGCGTACACGTCTTCTCAATCCATTTCTCAGCCCCATCTGCTTTCTGTTGGGTCTTTGTAATAACATCCACCCAAGAAGTCGTCATTTCTTTATGTTGCTCTTCCCCCTCTTTGATGGCTCGCACTTGCTCTTTGATTGTGTTTTCTTCTTCTAATACAGAGGGTTACAATTCTCCCTCTTGAAGCGTGTTTCGTGATGGTGCCTCAGCGAGCTCGCGAGCTCCTTCTTGAGTGACGCAATCTCTTCGTCTTGGGCCATCACCAGATCTCCCATTGCCGTGATCTTTTTTTCTTGGACCAAATCGCGATCTTTGAGCATTTTTATTGTCCCGAATAGGTGGTGGTTGATCTTGTTAATGGTTTCGGCCATTTCTTCTTTTGCACTTTTAAACTGCATCTTCTAAGGGATCGGCCTTATCATTCTGCCTCCTCATGTTTGATTGTTGCCAAAACCGAGAAAAAATTGACCTACACGCACAAGTGCTTCCACATTATGCATACATGTTCTCTCACACTAAGCATACATTGTGTGCATTTCCTGCAATTTCTGCAAAATACGACAAAAACCTACTTTATGCAATTTTCTGTCAATTCTGCAATTTTTGAATTCTGCAATTTCTTGAAAATTTGTAATTTCCTAAAAATCTGCAATTTTCCTGAAAGATCTGCAGTTAGTATGTTTGCGAATCTCCAGTTAGTATAATCTGAGGCATCTCTGATCCTGGTATCTCATGACTCTAGAAAGTGGCCCAAAACCCTCTATGAATAGAAAGTGTAAGCGGCCACGTATCTCATAGTATATTGGGCAGTGACATATGTAATGTAGCTCTTTCTCTGGCTCTATCTGCCACACCTGACAAATCCTAGACTCAACGGGTACTCCTTTAAATCTGTCTGTCTCGATCTCTAGCTGATGTGAGGATGTGCGTATCTGACCAATATCACATCGTATCCCGTGGGATAGATCAGTGTCCATGTATCCTCGTCTGATCACAAAACCATCCTCCGTGAGTTGGAGAAGATGCTCCCTATAGAAAGTCATCTTCGTACCTAGCTCATGAGTAGGTTGTATCCATGTCCTCTTTGTATCCAGCTGAATCAAGTCCTGTCTGATGAGCTTGGTAATTTCTACCCTAGTGAGGGAGATGGAGGGTGCATCCAGAGAGTATTGAAATGGGGGTAGCTGATTCATACTAAAGCCATGTAACTGAAACCAAGATGCCATCTCTGCATACCAACATGATCTATCTCCTTGCAATGCTAGTTGTTGCGAAGACTCTAGTGCTAATCGAGCATATTTGTCTCTAGGGAGAGCCCAAGTGCTATGCATAAATGAAACTGATCGAGTGAGTGCCTCCACTACCAATGGAGGAGCAGAGAGCTCCGCCCTAATAATGTCATGTGGTACTGAGGCCTTGGCCCTAATCATCAAAAAAAAAAATCATAGACACCAAGGGCTTCTCCATACATCTCCATCCATCAGTACTGCCAACTTTGTTATGATGATCAACTGAGGGGCCCCATATCTCCACTCCGTACAGCATGGCCGAAGTGACCAAAGTGTCAAAGAGCCAAAGCTTTGTCCGAGGTTCGATGAACTGAACCTGCGAACATGTCCTCTCAAGTCTCCCCAATGCTGCATAGGCTCTGGTCAATCGCGTATCTGCTACACGCCTCACGGAAAATACTGGGCCACTGAAAACCGCCCCAAGATAAGTGTATGTATCTGCATACCTCCTTACCCACTGTGCCGTGGTGTTAAACACCATTACCTTGGTCTTACCAAGGTTCACAGACAATCCACTATCCCGTGCAAATACATGCAATGCATCCAAATGACGCTGCATCCCCTCTGGAGAATCTGAGATCAGCACAAAATCATCACCATATAATAGCAACGGAATCCATGTCCCTGCAAGCTGAGCACCTCTATCCATAGTTACCCGGAACGCGGAACGGGAACGGCAACGGGATCCCCGCGGAACAGGGGAACGGCTAGGGGTCCGGAACGGGAACGTCGCGGAACGGGAGGTATAAAAAACACCCAAATAGTGCAATTTTTAGCTCCTTGTGTTTAAATACAAGGAGTATTAGAGTGCCTTGACTCTAATACTCACAAAAAACTCGTTTTGAAGACCATTCAACCTTGCTATGACTAGATAATGAGAGAGAGAGAGAGAGAGAGAGAGTGAGATGGAGAGGGAGAGATTTGAGAGAGTGGGAGGGAGAGGAAGAGAGCTTGAAGGCTTGAAGCCTTGAGCCTTGAGAGAGTGAGTCTTGAGAGGGAGAGATCTTGAGAGTGAGAGGGAGAGAGCTTGAGCCTTGAGGATTAGCTTGTGAAGAGAAAGGGGGAGGGGGGTGCATTTTATGAGTCCTTGAGGCCTTGCACACTTTCAAAAGAAGCCCAAACATTTACTTCAATTTTTTCAATTTTTGCCAAATTTGTTTGTAGCCGTTGGCCGTTCCAGGGGCATTCCGGAACGGTCCGGGGGCGTTTCGGAACGTTCCGGAACGGCCGTTCCGGTTTGCATTGGCCACCCGGAACGTCAGACATTCCGGGACGTTCCGAAACGTTCGGGAAGGGAACTGCCCCCCGGAACACCGGAACGGGGGCTAGGGGGCGTTCCCCGGTAACTATGCCTCTATCACCCTTTGCCAGTACATAATCTGAAAACTCATCTACATATACCCCAAAGAGAGTCGGAGATAGGGGACAACCCTGCTTCACCCCAATGGTGAAGTGAACCATGTCGGCCATGCCCTGAGTAGTGCATACCTGTCCTACCACTGTCCTGTATAAAGCTAAGATCCCCCAGATCAGCTTTGTGGGCACCCCCATGTCTTGCAATCTATGTATGAGCCTAGCTCGTGGCACTCTATCAAAGGCTTTGCGGAAATCCACAAAGCTACAATATATCCTCCTGCCATGGTGTCTACCCTCCTCAATAATGGCTCTGAGTGTCAAAATATGGTCAAGAGTGGAGAAACCTCTCCTGAACCCTGATTGTCCTGCTGCCCGTATGCCCTCTCTCTCTGCCCATCCACTCAACTCATGCTCAAGAATTGATGCATATAGCCTAGCCAGAGTGTGACCAACCATGATGGTTCGGTAATTCTTGGGAAGCATAGGATCTCCCAACTTGAAGATAGGCACAATAGTGGACATACTCCAAGTCTCAGGGAAACCCTCGTACATGGCTCTATTAAACACCATAGCAAGAGGCTCTGCAAGCATATCTCGGGCATGGTTAAAGTGCTTTGCTACCAGACCATCATGATCCTGTGCTCTTCCTGTCTTCATCTTGTCAATGGCTTTCCTTACCCTCTCAAACAGTAAAAAAAGTACATGTTTTTGGGCATGCCTCTGGAGGGTCAGGCAAAGGTGGCTGCCTTTATGCTGTATAGAGAGATGTAGCATATTCCCCCCATGTCTCTGTGGAAGTGATGGCTGGCGGTGGAGAGTGCTCATTGAAAAGCCTCCATGCCTCACTAGAGTCCTGACTCATAAACAACTGATACACGCTCTAATTGAGATAGGTAAGCCCTCTTCTTTCGTCGCAGTAGGCGGCGAAAGATAATCCGTGATTGTCTATGTGTAGTAGTACCCATGAGCACCTCTCTCTGTAATCTTATCCTTGTCTCTCTACAATCCTCATCATACCAACTATTTTGAGGCATGCTCCCAAATCGTCTTCGTGTAGGCTGGCTGTGGGGAGCACGAAGACTGGCTGTGGGGATATGCCTCTGATGCTGCATCATGGAGCGTCTCTGTCAGAATCTGGGTGAGCTCATCTAGTGGTCGTCCTGGCTCCTAAGTGCATAACTGCCTATATATCTCATCCGTGTACACGGGATCCGTCTCCCTCGTGAAGGTATAACGAGTACTTGTGGAGGCCTCTCCCAATGGAGCTGTGTTGAACTAGAACGATAGAGTGAAAGACAAGATAGCATGATCGATTGCTACCCCAACTAGCCTAGTTCCCACCATGAAATCTTGAAAGGAAGGAATGAGTCCTAGCGGAGCCATAACATAATCCACTGTACTAGCGCCATGCTGATGTGGAAAGCATGTAAAACCACCTCTTGCAAGGAATCTCTGTAGGCCATTCAAAATGGCCAATCCATGTGCAGTCCCCATATCGACCAAGTATCTGCCATACTTAGTGCGCTCCTCATCCTGTGATAATCTAGACAAGCCCATTTCTGTAATACCAAGCTTCCGCATCAACTCGTTTGAGGTGTCATAGAATACTATTTGGTGATGGGCAATCCTAGCATTGTAATCCCCCAAGATAATAATGTCGCCATCTTTGGAAAACTCCCGTATATCGTCATCCAAAATAGAGGAGGATTGTCCTCTAGGTGATGCATATATTGACGTACTAGGAGGGAAATAGCAAATAGCGATGTAGAGATATCTGCATGTCTGTGCCTTCAGTCTCACCCACATGTACCTAGCATTCTCATCCCTCTGAGCTATATGTATCAGAGATTGTAGCTCCTCCCTGACTCTCCTCCTGAACCTCGTCCTCTGTGCTCCGATCAAGTCTCCTGTCTGCAAGTTGTCTCCCATCTGTACCCGCTCACATGGGGCATGGACTGCCCGGGGCGTGATGCGTCTCAGAGTAGAAAATGATGTCTCTCCCTATGAAACGATCCTCAAAGGCCCCTACATCAAGGCGCAAAGATCCATTACAATTCCATGTAGCCACTTTGCGTGTGGTCCCACAGGTCTCGCACTGTCATGCGGGACGCTTCTCTACAATAACCACTCGTGCATCCCTGTAGAAGGCCAATTTCCCCTTCTCTAGAGCTGTCATTATCTCGGGTATAACTTCCTTCATCTGAGCAAGTTGTGTGACTGTGAGGTCATCTCCAAGAAGTATGCCCGTTTTCTTAAGTGTAGGAGGGAGGGGGGAGAGAGAGAGAGAGAGAGTTTTCTTTAGTGTAGGGGGGAGAGAGAGAGAGAAATTGAAATAAAAAATTGAAATGTTATATTAACGTCTTCAAAAGGCCAGAATGACCTATGAGACCAAACTGATACAAAAGTGGTGAATCTGTTACAATGTCTGGGTACCTTAGTACTAGAGAGAGAGAGAGAGCGAGAGAGAGAGAGAGAGAGAGAGAGAGAGAGAGAGAGAGAGAGAGAGAGAGAAATGAAATGAAATGAAATGAAATGTTATATTAACGTCTTCAAAAGGCAAGAATGACCTATGAGACCAAACTGATACAAAGTGGTGAATCTGTTACAATGTCTGGGTACCTTAGTACTAAAGTACTAGGTGTGAAAAGTGTGAAAGTGAATGTGAAAAACTAAATACAAAGTATTAAATAAACTTCTTAGGAGCATTCTGGGTGTCTGGCTAGAATTCTTTTAATCCTTTGTTGTAGTCTCCTCCGGTGAAGTGTGCTTCTGCCTCTTGGTCTTGGTCGTCTCGATTTCCTAAGCTCAATCGCTCTGTCAATTAGGGTGCCTTTGGTATGAATGTGGGTACTCCTTTGTGTTGGCTGCTGGCCTCCTGCTTCCCCTTCCACTCTTGCTTCACTCGATCTGAAGAAATCTGTGATCTGCCTCTCAGGCTGTAGTGCTCTTTGTCTTCTCATTAGATTATCCATGTGCCGATGTAGTTCCAGTAGGTACAAGCCTAAGCATCTTTGATCTTGGTATTGCATGATTCTATCTAGAGGTCCAAAGCCTTCTTTAAAGAGGCAGTGAAAATGCCCACGTATCTCGTAGTATACTGTGCAGTGGCATATGTATTGTAATTCTGTCTCCGGCTCCATTCCGCATAACTTGCAAATTCTGCTTTCAAGTGGGATTCCCCTAAATCTGCCAAATTCAATTTCCAACTGGTGTGAGGATGTACGAATCTGACCAATAGCACATCTCAAACCATGAGACAGGTGGGTATCCATGTAACTCGAGCGAATCACAAATCCATCTTCAGATAGTTGTAGGAAGTTTTCTTTGTAGTCGGCCATCTTCGTGCCCAGTTCTTGTGTAGGGTCTACCCATGTCCTCTTAGTATCCAACTGTATAAGATCCTGTCGGATGATTTTATTAATCTCCGTTCGTGTAATTGCCAGTGATGGAGCCTCAAGTGAGTATTGGAAGGGGGGTAATCTTTCCATACTGAACCCGTGTCTCTGAAACCACGATGATAGTTGCGCATACCAGCATGATGTATCCCCTTTCATTGCCAATTGTCGAGAGGATTCGAGGGACAATCTAGTATATCGGCAGTTATTTGTATCCCACAAACCATGCATAAAGGACACTGATCTGGTAAGAGCTTCAATTTCTATCGGAGGGACCGCTACTTCAGCTCGGGTAATCGCGTGTGGTACGGAGGCCTTGGCTCTAATCAAGGCAAAGAGAGAGAGAGAGAGAGAGAGAGAGAGAGAGAGAGAGATATGATATGATATATAACGTCTTCAAAAGGCCAAAATGACCTATGAGACCAGCTGATACAAAGTGGTGAAACTAGTACAATGTCTGAATACAAAAGTACAAAGGTACTGAATGCAAAAAATAAAAGTGAGAAGTGAGTAGTGATAGTGAAAATGAAGTGTAGAGTAAGTTCTCAATGACACTCCGGATGCCGTGCTAGGATGTCCCTGATCCTCTGCTGAAGTCTCCGTCGATGGAGTGTGCTCCTGTGTCTCGGTCGTGGTCGCCTCGATCTCCCAAGCTCAATCGCCCTGTCAATGAGGGTGCCTCTGGTATGCACGCGGGCACAACTCTGCGCTGGTGGCTGCTCTCCTGGATTTCCCGATCCAAAGAAATCTGTGATCCGTCTCTGTGACTGTCGTGTCCCATGTTTCCTCAACAAACTGTCCCTATGCCGCTGTAGCTGAAGTAGATATAAGCCAAGGCATCTCTGATCCTCATACTTCATGACTCTATCTAGGGGTCCAAAGCCCTCCCTGAATAAGCAATGGAAGCGCCCTCGTATCTCATAATACACAGTGCAGTGGCATATGTAATGTAACTCTGTCTCTGTCTCTGTACCGCATAATTTACATATCCTGCTCTCCGGTGGTATCCCTCTGAATCTGCCCGTCTCAATCTCCAAATGGTGCGAGCATGTGCGGATCTGACCTATAGCGCATCGCAAACTATGAGACAGATGAGTGTCCATGTAGCTCGAACGAATCACAAACCCATCTCCCGAGAGTTGGAGAAGATGCTCCTTGTAGAAAGCCATCTTCGTGCCCAACTCTTGCACTGGCTCTACCCATGTCCTCTTGGTGTCCAATTGTATAAGATCCTGACGAATAAGTCTAGTGATCTCCGTCCGTGTGACTGGTAGTGAAGGTGATCCAAGGAATACTGAAAAGGAGGCAGTCTATCTAGGCTGAAACCATGCCGCTGAAACCAAGAGGTCATTTGCGCATACCAACATGATGTGTCTCCCTGCGTCGCTAACTGTCTAGAAGACTCCAGAGCCAATCTAGCGTTCCTGCCTCCACGTGTATCCCATAGGCTGTGCAAAAAGGACACGGATCTGGTAATAGCCTCAATCTCTATAGGAGGGGCTGCTAGCTCCGCTCGAATAATCGCATGTGGTACGGAGGACTTGGCTCTAATCATCCGAGAGATCATAGATACCAAGGGCCTCTCCATGCTCCTCCACCTGTCATGATCCACAGATGGTCCCCACACCTGTACCCCATAAAGCATAGCTGAAGTAACCAAAGTATCAAAAAGCCATAGCTTTGTTCATGGTTCCTGAAACTGAACCTGCGAACACATCCTCTCTAGCCCTCCCAGTGCTGCATATGCTCTAGACAGTCTAGTCTCTGTTGCTCTCCTCAGAGCAAACCTCGGTCCCGAGAATACCACCCCAAGATATGTATATGCATCTGTGTATTCCACAGTGTCCTGACCATATACGAGTGTAGGTGTCGATCTCCTCACCCACTGCGGAGTAGTGTTAAACACCATAACCTTGGTTTTACCAAGGTTCACAGACAATCTACTATCCTCCGCAAAGCTGTGTAATGCATCCAACTGTCTCTGCATGCCCTCTGGTGACTCTGATATCAACACAATATCATCAGCATATAGTAACCAAGGGATCCATGTCCCTGCTAGCTGAGCACCTCTGTCGCCTTCTCTTTCAATGTAGTCAGAAACCTCATCTACATACATACCAAATAGTGTAGGGGACAGAGGACACCCCTGCTTCACACCAATAGTGGAATGCACAATGTTAGAAATCCCCTCAGGAGTGCGTACGTGGCCAATCACTGAGCCGTATAAAGCTATGATCCCCCAAATGATCTCTGTGGGCACTCTCAACTCCTGTAACCTGCGCATCAATGTGGCTCTCGGTACTATATAGAATGCTTTGCGGAAATCCACAAAGCAACAATACATCCGTCTCCCATGTGCCCTACCCTCCTCAATAATGGCTCTGAGTGTAAGAATATGGTCCAAGGTGGAGAAACCCCTCCTAAATCCAGCCTGTCCTGCTGCTCGTATGCCCTCATTTTCTGCCCATTTACTCAGTTGCTGCTCCAGGATAGACGCATACAACCGTGCTAATGTGTGCCCTACCATAATAGTACGGTAATTCCCTGGTACCTTGGGATCCCCTGCTTTAAAGAGAGGTACAATAGTAGATAAACTCCAAGACCTGGGCAGTCCCTCACACATGACCCGGTTAAACAACCGCGCAAGAACCTCTGACAATAAATCTCTAGCATGTATCAAGTGCTCTGCCACCAAATCATCATGATCATATGCTCTCCTAGTCTTCATCCTGTCAATGGCCTTCTTCACCATCTCAGTGGTAAAGAAGGTACTGGTGTCTGGGCATGGCTCTGGGGGGTCTGCTAGAGGCGGTTGCCCCGGTATTGTATATAATGATGCTGCATACTGACCCCAAATTTCGGGAGAAGTAATCACTGGAGGGGGGGGGTGCTCATGGAAGAAACGCCGAGCCTCCCCTGAATCTCGACTCAAAAAGAGCTGATACAAATCACGTTCCAACTGGGCTAAAAAGGCCCGCTTCTTCCGTCGTACTAGACGCCGAAGAGCAATCCGAGACTGTTTATATGTGATCACCCCAAGTACAAGCTCGCCCTGAATCTGAGCTCTCATCTCTCTGCACTCATCATCATACCAACTATTTTGAGGTATGCTCCCAGAACGTCTTCTCTGATCTGGTCGAGTATGTGGGTATGCCTCGGTTGCTGCCCCATGCAAGATCATTCAATAGAGTAGTAATCTCCTCCACAGTATAAACTGGCTCGGCTGCCCACATCCGTCTGTAAATCTCCTCTACATACACCGAATCGGTCTCTGGTGTAAAAGCATATCGTGTGTGTGCAATCATTTGTGGTGTCTGAGAAGCACTGTACTGGAAGGAGACTGAAAAACATGGTCCGCTGCTATTCCAACAGGTCTAGATCCCACACTAAGATCCTGAATACTAGAAATGAAGCTCGGTGAAGTCATGACATAATCCACTGTACTAGCCCCATGTCTGTGCGGAGAGAGAGAGAGAGAGAGAGAGAGAGAGAGAGAGAGAGAGAGAGAGAGAGAAAAACCTTCATCAGCTCATTCTGTAAAGTTTCAGAAAAGTGAAGTCTCTCCAATTCTAGTTTCTTTTCTAATACTTTCGCTTTCTCTTCTAAGAACCTAATGTTTTCAACCAGCTGTTTCTGCAGTTTGAAAAGTGTTTCTTAGAGAGAAAGTCCATTGAGCCAATAAGTGCCTTACACAGGCACAAACTTCAAGCAAAATTTAGTTATATGACAGCGTACTCGCTCAGCTGTGAAGTCCAACTTCTCCTGATCTGCTCTTGTAGCGATCTCTTTGTGATACATTATGATTTTCTCAAGTTCTTCCAACTCACCTGCATGTGACTGTCAGATTCCGTGATGTTAGTTTGGTGTTTATATATGCAAACACATGCTAATATAAAAAAATTACGTATGCTAGTTCTGGGCTGAAAATTTTGGTAAAAGGGGTCGGGACTCGGACATCATGGTGGCATGTGGTGCTGGTAAGTGAGAGCTCTATCCAAAAACATTTGGTTTGTCCAGTTCTGCATTTGCAATTTACCACCCGGGAACATAGTTTTAACAAGAGAGGACTAAGGAACACATTTTTCCATGGACATGACAACCCCGCGTTCTGGGATTCCATCATGGCATTTGACACTCGAAAAAGAGAAATTGTGAAGATGCATGTCATAATCCCACTTACATGCTCCTATTTCTTCGGGAGAGGTGGTTTCTTTGAGAGAGGCATAGCCTATGGGTGTTCCTTTTTATTGAGTTCCGAGTGTGGAAATGCACACGCATTTATCTAGCATAGTTTCTAAATTGACAGTATTTTCTCAAAAAAAGAAGGCTTTAACAAATTATTCATAAACCAGAACAAACCTTCTTTACTCTGGAAAGCTGCTTCATCAGCTTCTCTGTCTCAATCTATATTTGGGACAGCACTATCAGTTCCGTGCATACAGGATCTTTCAGAAAAATGGATTGATTGCAATCTGAGATATGAATATTGATGCCCATGCCTGTTTTTAAGGATAAAGCAAGAATGACATGAGTGAAAAACGTACCTGTAAAGAATGCATCTCAGAGGTCAATGCTGCTATATTCTTGAGAGCTTGTTCATGTGCATCCTACAATAACAAAGTAAAGTGGCATCTAATATCCCGTGTAATTAAGATGCTGTGACTACTTGAAGTGTTGAAATATTTATCGGCTTCTCTCTGTGAAAAAATGCCAGTGCCCTCTGTTGAATAGTTTGCCTTTTATCTTCCACTTGAACACCCCATATTTGTGTTACATTTTCATTTCTCGTGCATGTGTGCATATGTGCATGTGCAATCACTGGATGACGTTTCGCAGTCTAGTAAACTTGAAAAGTGGAAGTAGTCCAATTGCTGAAAATGCAAGTATTTATAACAAATGAGCATTCATGACGTAAGCAAGTACTATTTTTTGTCCTGCAATCAAGGTTTAGAGTTTTCTTTAAAACCTCCATGACTACTGGAATTGGCAATATCTAAATCCATTGTGGTATTTTACTCCACTCTATGCCTTGAGGTCTGTTAGTGTCGTGTGACAGAAATGCAATCTTGTGAAATTATATTCACATCGAAACCCCAGGGGAGCATTTTTGTTCTTGAAAGTGTGTTATTTCACATGGAACAAGCCTCGAGGTCTGTTAGTGTCCATACATGTGTTGGTTTGAAATAATAAACTTTCAAAAACAAAATAGAAAAAAACCAAAGGACTGATGTTATGGATTGAGCTAGTCCAAATTGATTTGAAAAAAGATATAAATGTTAGTGTAATGAAATTTCCTTTCTCGTAACTTTCTATGCAAGGCCCCTATGCAAAAGTCATTGTACCCTTTAGATTTCCAGCAAGAACATGATGTTCAGATTTGAACTCACAGACACACCCAACAGGACGTCTTGATAAGGAACCAAGGTGAATTTTGGGTATCCACAAAGCATCTGAATATAAGGCCCTCAATAAGGGCTTCAAACTTCAACAAAAAAAGAAAGACATTGTGGATGCTGTGTGCCTTTGATGTGCAAACAGCGAACAGTGTTTGCTATGTGTACACATCTGCAGATGTACAATAAAGTGCACGTACACATGAAAAGTACACATTTATAGTCTACAAATGGCAGCCTGTACTTGGAAATGATTGAATTACACATGAAATCAAATACCTTTTCACGTAACCAATTTTCTTCAGCGGTAAGCGCCAATAATCTTTGTCTTTCGATTTCCTGCAGCTCTGAAATACAAACAGTCAGATAATAAAAGAGGAGCCTAGCCTTAATGTATGGTGATCAATTGCAGTGAATAGAACGTTTACTCGTAAAGCATCCTCCTTCTCTTGACTCTCTTCAGAGAGTCTCATATGAAGCTTGTTAATCTGCGTTCAAATAAATGTGTTGATACCTACATTTCACTTTTTTCTTTGAAAGTGGAAAGGTTGATTGTGATGGTTTCTTGCCTCTTCCATGTAAAGATGGTCATGCTCGTGTAATGTATTGTCCATTTTATTCATCAGGCTATGGTTGTAGTCTGCCTCTTTTCCAGCCCTATCTGTTGACAAAAATGAATGAAGTTAGTATGCATCACATTTTCTTACCATCTCCTAGCTAGCCTTGCTGCAAATTAATACTAATATGCACCAGGATCTCCTAGCTTGTTTTCGTTTTTTCTTTTTTCTTTTTTCTTTTTTTGGGGGCGGGGGGGGGGGGGGGGGGGGGGGGGGGGGCTTTGTGTGTGTGTTAATTACAGTTATGAACCATCAAAAAGTTGGTGTTGGTTTAATTATAGTTATGAACAGTCAAAAAGTTTTTCATGTCAAACATGGCACTATAAAAATAGCAAGGTCTCAAGAACTTGTCTAACCGAGGTCCTGCTACATTTTGATTCAGCAGATGCAACAATCACAATACCCCATTTAGTTGCTGATGCAGAGCAAAGTGGAGGTGGCCGATTTTGGTGCTCCTATAGGGTGGCAGGGTATATGTGGAACATGCCAGAACTTTGGCGGCAATTGGGTCAGCCCAACTTGTAGCACCATATGGGAAAGGCCTCTAGCCACCTAGGAAAAGATAAATGATGAGATGGTCCAATAGCAAGAGGATGCAACCTCTCTAGCCAATGATTGTGAGGCACTAAGCCTACTGAAGAGGCTATTTTCTAATTAATCATTGCACTTTGAGCATTATCTGTGTGTCTACTAGGACGAGGTTCAGGAGGAGTGGCAGTCTTATTCAGGGAAGAGCTACAATCTTTGATACATATAGCTCGGAGGGATGAGCATGCTAGGTACATGTGGGTGAGACTGAAGGCAGAGACAGGCCGATATCTCTAGATCGCTATTGGCTATTTCCCTCCTAGTACGTCAGTATATGCATCAACTAGAGGATAGTCCCCATTCTCAATTTTGGATGATGATATATGGGAGTTTTCCAGAAATGGCGACATTATTATCTTGGGGGATTTCAATGCTACGATTGCCCATCATCAAACAGTATTCTATGACACCTCAAACGAGTTCCTACGGGAGCTTGCTATTACAAAAATGGGCCTGTCTAGATTATCACAGGATGAGGAGCGCACTGAGTATGGCAGATACTTGATTGATATGGGGACTGCACATGGATTGGCCATTTTGAATGGCCTACAGAGATTCCCTACAAGGCAGGTGGTTTTACATGCTTTCCACGTCTGCATGGCGCTGGTACAATGGATTATGTTATGCCTCCGCCAGGACTCGTTCCTTCCTTTCAGGATTTCATGGTTGGAACTAGGCAGGTTGGGGTAGCAATTGATCATGCCATCTATTCTTTCACTCTATCGTTCCCGTTCAACACAGCTCCATTCGGAGAGGCCTCCACACATACTCGGTATACCTTCACGAGGGAGACGAAGCCAGTGTACATTGATGAGATATACAGCAACTATGCACTCAGGAGCCAAGACGACCACTAGATAAGCTCACACAGATTCTGACAGAGACACTGTCAAAGAGTTGGCGGTCTTGCCAGGAAGGCGCCGGGCCTCTAGCTGTGAGGGTCTGTGGAGAGACTGTGTAGCTTTTCACTTAAGCAAGCTTAGTGTTTGTAGCAAATACATTGTGTGTAGCCATTGGAATCTCACACGCAGACACACACATACGCACACGTGAAACCCTCAAAACAAAACAAAGATGAAAACATCAAGGCTTTGATCGTATCTAATCAAAGGTAAAATGAAAGGGTTCACTGATGCATTTATAACAGCAAGTCGTTGTGCTCTAAATAGACTGCGAATGGTTTTTTGAAACTGTAACTTAGTGCTTACAAAGTTGTAGATATTTTGCCTAGCGATAGGAATGAGCCGTGTATACAAGTCTTCTTGGTTCATAGTAATATTAAAAAAGCAAGACTCATCCCCTAGAGAAGAATAAATATGTGCACATCGAAGGAATTAGAGTAGTCTAGTAGTGGCAAAATAAGAGGACGTGGAGAAAGAAGAATTTCTTGCAGTCTTTCCGGCCCAAAGAGTAACACAATTCTCCGTTGGAAGTGGATTTTACGACTAATACAAACGTTAATTCTAATATGTTGCACGAAGTGAAAGGGTTGAAAAGTTACACCATCGGGGTTATTCATCTAAGAAAGCTCAGAAAGCAATCCAAACAATAGAGGAAAGAGATAAGAAAGACAATCAACACACAAAGACCCACACAAGCTTAATCCAAAGAAGTGAAGCACACCTCAAGACTCGTGATATTGTAGCCAACTTGATGAAGTAGATGATGTGTAATAGTCCCCAACACCGTTTGCAAGCCACCAACAATGCGTCTTTATTGATGAAAGAAGGTTACATAGAGAGTATGAGTATTACAAGTGAGAAGATAGAAGACTTGAGGCATGAAGTAGCAAGCTCAAGATGTATTAAGCTGAAATTGAGAGAAAGTTTTCCTCAAGGAGACCGCTAGGAGGTTCGGTGATGGCTTGATAGAGTGGCTTGATTATGGAGATTGCTTGAGCACTTGGTTGCTTGATGGTTTGCTTCCCCCCCAAGTGAGGAGCAAGAGGCTCTATTTATAGGTGAGGTTGCCTCTTGAAGAAGATATTTGCTTAGAAATATCTAAGGGATTTGTGTGACAAGTGTCTCCTTTTTCAAAAATATCTTGAACTTATCTTCAAAGTTTCTAGATCTTTCTCATCAAGAAATATCTAGAGGTTCTTCTAGATCTTTCTCTTCAAGAAATATCTAGAGGTTCTTCTAGATCTTTCTCTTTAAGAATTATCTAGAGGTTCTTCTAGATTTTTCTCCAAATATCTTCTCCTTGCCGCCATAAGCCTCCAAGAGTAGCTTTTAAAAAAATTGAGAGAGAGCTTGGCATACATCATGGATGACATCAAACAAACTCGTAACCACTTTTCTAAGGGATTTTTCTAGGTCCATAATCACTCCAAAGTACACCTACTATGTGTAGAATGACACCTCATGGGGTATACTATGACTAAGACCACTTTTGGCCATGCTATACATATCATATGCCACCTAGGATGCCTAGTAGATAGGAGGTAAGTTTTATAGGCTCATTTCATCATGGCTCCAAGAAGACATTCACAAAGAAGCCCGGGATCGAAGCCCATTCCCAACAAGAGTGACACATCAGACTTCGACTAGCTTTTTGCATGCTAAATAGAAAATGCATATACTTATGCATGCTTAAGGTATACACATAAAATCCATAATATTGTAGGGCTTAGCTTCCGTTCCCACCATGCACGTGCCACGGCACGACATCCACCCCCTCTAAACCTGCACATCATCCGGTATGTGCCACAACCAATGTTTGCAGGTTCGACTCTCTTGGAGTTTCTTCTTCTTCATCTTCACTTGGTGATTCCAAACCTTCATTCTCGCTTACTTGATCAGCCGGATGACTATCCTCTCTTCTTTTGAATACCTTGATTCTCTTTCCTGCAATGGGTATCTTTATCTCTGTTCCATCCAATTCAGCCAGGGTGTGAGTGGCATTGTCATGTACGTACTTGACTATATACTGTCCAAACTATCTTTTTGAAACCTTTCGCATGACAGTATGCTGGTTATCAAGACTACTGTCATACACTAAAACCCAATCTCCTTGCTTAATTACCTTCCTTCTTAGCTTGTGTCGTCTATCAAAGTAGTCCTTGCTTTTCAACCTAGCATTCTTCAATCTTTCTTTTGCAACCTCAATGTCTTCAGGCCTTCTTTCTAGCTGTCTTATACGCAAGGCAAGGAGCTCTTCTCTGCTAAGCCCATCTTGCCAATGTAGCACATTCCATGTGGGAATGGTCTCTTCAATGGGCATTACAGGCTTTTGACCATACATCAATTCTGCAGGCATGTAGCCAGTTACTGAGCTGTGTGTCGTGCGATCAGTCCATAGAGCATATAGCAATAGTTTTGGCCACTCGCTAATTCTCCCTTCACAAGATTTAGCCAAGGCTTTGATGATTGGCGGATGCCCTCTTTCACTTTTCCCGTTGCCTTCCGGATTGTAAGCGGTGGTAAGGGAAAGCTTGATTCCTATCCTGGAAAAGAATTCCCTTGCTTCCTCGGCATCCAGCTCTCCTCTGTCTGCAGTTATCTTTCCCACACAACCATATGAACAGATTACATCTTCAAGGAGAAATTTACATACTGCCTCTGTAGTCTTTGTCCTTAAAGCTCGCCCTTCAACCTGATTAGTCAAGTCTTCTCTTGCAAGAACCAAGTACCTCATTTGCCAGAGTCCTAAAGGCATGGTGACTAGATCCACAACCCATTTATAGTGCATGGCTAGTGGATATGTAGGGTGCAATCCATCACGATGTCGGACATTTGAATACATTTGACATGTTACACATGATTCCACAAAGTGGGATACATCCTTGTACATACCTTTCCACCAATACCTTTCCTTCAGCTTTGAAAAGGTTGCCTACACACCACGGTGTCCAGCCCATAGGTTCTCATGAAACTCCTACATGAGCTTTACCTGACTCTGTTTGTTACATACTACCCATTGCGGTATAGCACCCTTCTGTTTTGGATGTTTCCATAAGTAACCATCCTGCAGAAAGTACCCATATGCTTTTCCGCGTATCCTCTTAAACTCATGTTCAGACCAGTCACCTTGTTTTGTTAAAGTACTCAAATAACGACCAATAAGCAACTAATCTCCTTCATACCCATCTTCTGAAAACAACTCAAGTGTACTAGGTGTGCCAACATCATTATGCTCAACATGATTAATGGAGTAGAACCTTGTGCCTACATCTTCACTATCATCTACCATGTCTTGCTCATCCTCATACCTTGCCCTTGACAGCATATCTGCTACCGGATTGTCTTTTCTTACAATATGCTTGAACTCAGGATTCAAGGACTTAATGTAAGCAATCCATCTTAGCATGGCAATGTCGGGTGTTGAGCAGCTTGTAACCATTCCAAGGAGTGGCAGACAATCTGTTTCCATAACCACATATGCTTCAATCAAGTACTCCTTTTCACACTTTAGTGTTGTAACCATGCCCCACAACTCCCGTTTTATCTGTGGGTAGTTCCTTTGTCAAGTCCTTAGAACCTTGGCTCCAAACCTTACCACATACCTATGTCCCTCTTTGTCATCCTGCCCTATTGCCCATCCAATTCCTGTCAGACTCGTATCCACCGTCACTATTACTGGCTTTCCACACTCATAGTTTACTTTTCTTAAAGTCAGTACTTGTTGTAGCAAATCCTTTAGCTTTCTCATAGCCCTTGCTTGTGCGTCTCCCCAATGAAACTTTTGGTTTTTCCTTAACAACTGATACAAAGGATCTGCTACATGTGCATAATGTGGAATCCATATAACATAAAATACACATGCACCAAGAAATCTGCGAACTTCACTCACAGATATGCATACCTTCTTTATCTTTTGAATTGCATCAATTTTTGCTGGACAAGGTCATCTCCCATTGGGGCCACACATGTGCCCAACAATCAACACCTCCTTCACTCCAAACACAAACTTTTGTCCTGAGAGGGTAAGGTTCACCTCTTCCAGTCTGGATAGGATCTTGTCACAATCATCTATGTGTTGTGCCACAAAGTTGCGGCACCCCTTGGAATCCAAAGATTCATCTTTATTACTTTCTTCACATCCTTTGATAGGAACGTCATCAAGAAAGGGCATAGTTACTTGGGAAATAAAGTCACGTAAGACCTTATTCATACCATTCATCATATGTGCAACCGAATTGGTTGCTCCCTTTGGTAAGGTACACATCCTCACCAGACCCATAGGTGTCCTCATGGTAGTCAGATCCCTGCTTTTCATTGCTAGTTGGAACTGATCATATCCTGAGTACAAATCTCTCATAGCATATATTGCCCTTCCTGCAAATGCTTCTGCAAACTCATCCACAATTGGCCCTGTATCCATATTCCTGATTGTGACTTTGTTGACTAGCTGTATGTCACCAGAGCGTGTGACTACTATCTATCCTTTTTGTTGATTTCTTTCTTATTATCTATTTACTTTCACTTTTTGGAAATACCCCTCGGGAAATCTAACTGCCCTGCATTGCATAGCTAGTGTGGAACTGTTCAGAGGGAGTCCAGGCCTGAGAGCAAGAGAGCACTAAGGTTGGACAAGGACTATGGTTAGCCAAGTGGGGTCATTGACTAGCCAAAGTGGAATCCTTTGCTACAGAGGCTACATTTCAGTTCTGGATGTGGCCGCAGTGTACAAAGAGAGTCGGATGACCTAGAAAGATACAATGGCAGCATCTCCTAAAATTTAGGGAACTGCTATTTTGGGACCTGAAAATGTCTTGATGTCATTACCTCCGGAATGACAAAGGGAACATTTTCTTACTCTGCCGTGAAGTCAACTGGGCAACCGGTTGGGAGATTTTTAGGTGGCAACCCCGAAACGGGAAAATGCTTATAAATGTGCCAAGTGGCACCTTCTGGTGCACTTGCCTCATGCAACAAGAAGTGGCGCTGAATTTAGGAGGGGCAGAGCCTCATTTTCAGTTTTTGTCACAGGTTAAGAGCTATGGAGTGCTTGCTTTCCCTCTTATGCACAGTGCGGTGCCAGGAGTGATGCCCTGCACGCTACGCACTGCCCTCTCTCTCCCCTTTGGCAGTATGTTATGCCCCTCTAGTGGGCTCTTCATTTGACCAATGTACAGTTGTGTGGGTTCATGCGCGATTGCCGAGGCAAGAGCCTCTTGCACAGGTACTGGATTAGCTAGCGGCTAATTCCCCCGCAGGTACAGGTGAATTCGGAGAGGTTTCACGCCAGAAATCTCGTCCGATTCAAAGGGCAAGTAGCCCTACAGGTGCGGGAGCTCGAGGACTTGCTACGGATGCGATCGGCACGTGAAACGGAGCCCGAAACAGTAAATTACAGCCTGCTGTGTATTTTTGCAGGTTTAGGGTTTTGGCCCTGAACGGACCCTAATACCCCCAGGAGGTTCGGGGACGCAAGGGGACCGCTGTACAGGTGATCTGGCGCATTTTCAGGGCTGAAACAGAGAATTCAGCATGCTGCAGATTCTCGCCAGGTTTTGCAAAGTGCCCGTATGCGTCGGGAATGTCAGTCAATGCATGGGAATACTGACTGTGAAGGGTCCTAGTACAGTTATGCTGCCGAAATCAGGCCGGAACAGTTGAAATTCAGCCTAGTTTGTGCGGGGCAGCTTATAGGGATCCACAACATTTATTCCCTCTTTTAAAGAATAAAGAAATACCGAAAGGGGCGCCTAAGTTAGGGGCCAATCTGGTGTCGGTCTTCTCATACAGGTGCATTCTAGCATCTGTATCCCATTCCTCTCTCTTGTGTCTTGAAAGTACAGGTAAAATAGACGACTAATAATGGGTGAAAGCTAAATCAAGGTTTAAAGTAAAGTCTACCGCCCTTTTTGGATTGAACAGGCCGGTTTCATGGTTCCATCGACGGGATTAAATCACTTTTTCCCATAGAAGTGAGCCTTGGTCAGGTTGGGCTTGAAGACACAGGGGATCATAGACCAGACACAGGGAATTGCAATTATGGCTGACAGACCAGATGATGTGACTGAAGAGGTTTCCTCTTCACAGGGTCAAAAGACACATGAAGTGGGTGAGTCCTCAAAACCACCACAGACAGATGACGATATATTCAAGACCCAGTTGGCTACTACTGTGGCTATGTTCACACAAGTAATGCAGAACCCGAGGTTTTTAGCCTTTCTGCAACCTCCTGTACAGTGTCATGGGTATGCAACCAGGGTTTCAGAGCACTCAGGGCCAATTTGAGATGCCACAGGCAAATTTTGGTATGGCTGGAATTACAAATCAGCAGCCAAATATGGCATTTCCAGGTCAAGTTAATAGCGGCCAAGGAACACAGATGAACCCTAATAGTGTTCCCATGTTTCAGTCACTTCCATATGACAATTTAACGCCGCTGGAGAGGCCAACTCCGTACAAAGAAGGTGGCAAAGGTGTGTCATTCACGACCTTTACAGGGTTTGATGACAGGAAGAAGGCTCTCTCATTCCTCCAGCAGTTTGACAAGGCCTATGCAGGGGGAAACTTTACAGAGGCTTCAAAGGTCCGCAAGGCAGCCACTTTCTTGACAGGGAATACGGGACAATGGTGGACAACTTTATTGCTTCAAGGGCAAGCTCCGTCCACATGGATTTACTTCAAGCAGATTTTTGCAGCAGCATGGTTATCTGATGACTTTGAAGCAGATGTCATGACAGAATGGCACCAGCTTAATGCTGCTACTTGCAAGAATTTGGATGATTACAATCGGAAGTTTTGGAAAGCTCTACTTCCAGTAACTTCCTATAGGTTTGTGCCATTGACAGAACAGATTGAAAAATACTGTTGTGGCCTACCCAAAGAATTGAGAAAATACTGCACGAAGACAAAAGTCACTACTTTGACGCAGCTCATCGAGGTAGCAAACACTGGCAATGGTTTGCTCAAGGGAGAAGATTGTGAATTTAACACTGGCGTCAAGGCAGGATCAGGCAAGAAAAATTCAGCCAAGAAGCACGTTCCCAATGAGGCTCCTAAAGAGACTCAGGAGTCAGCCAACGCAGGGAAAGACAAAGCTACGGCTGAATCAGAAAAAGGACCAGCAAAGAAATGGAAAAGACGTTTTCCTCGCAAGTCAGAAGAGCAAAAGAAGGTCCTGAGGACAGAGAACAAATGCTTTATATGTGAGCAGCCTGGCCACATTGCTTACAATTGTCCTACAAAGAAAAGGCCAGCTGATTCTGATGACAAGGAAGACAAGAAAGGAAAGAAGCCCATGGCTGGTCTAGTGCCAGATATGGTGGGCGACAAGCCAAATTCAGATGCAAGTGAGCTTTGCAGAGCATGGGGAAAGGTCAGGGATCAAACAGTGCTTATCTTCTTTGATCCAGGTGCCAAAGCCAACTTCATTTCCCCAGAATTGGCTTCAAAGTTGGGAATCAGACCTGAAGAGATGGGGTATACAGCAGAGGCAAGTTTGGCATGTCCTGGCCATACAGAGGTTGTGACACCCATCATTGGAAAGTTGCGTCTACATATCCAGTCCTATGTAGATGCTGAAGAATTTTACATCATACCACTGGACGGATGTGATGTGTTGTTAGGTATTCCTTGGTTGTTTCGTGTACACGGAATCATGGATGCCTACAACAAAAAGATCACTGTACAGAGCAGGGGAAAGACTCATATTCTGGATGCAAAGCTTAAAGGGGAGTCTATTCCTACTGTATCAGCTTCTGCTATTACTTCTGTAATGAAAAAGCATCTTTTTGCGTACTTGGTTTTTGCACGTGAAGTGTCAGATTGTGATGAATCAAATTTATCTGTGCTAGATAAAGAAAGGTCAATGTTTTTACAACAGTACAGTGACTGTTTTTCCGATTCATTACCGTCTCAATTACCGCCAGAGAGACCCGAGGACCATGCGATAGATTTGGTGCCAGGCACTAGCCCACTAAATAAGCCTCCGTACAAGGTTAGTGCGGCTCAGCAGAAAGAGATAATGGGCCAAGTACAGGAGCTGTTAGAAAAGGGGCTAATTCAGCCCAGTTCATCTCCATTCTGTTCTCCAGTGTTGTTGGTGCAGAAAAAGGATGGCTCATGGCATATGTGCATCGACTACCGTGCACTGAACAAGAATACCATCAAGAATACGTTCCCTATACCTAGAATTGATGATATTATGGACAAATTAGAAGGAGCAGCTATGTTTAGCAGGATAGATCTAAAGAGTGGGTACCATCAGATCCGCATTAGATCAGAGGATGTGCACAAGACTGCTTTTAGAACGACGTTTGGCCTTTACGAATTTTTAGTGATGCCCTTTGGTCTCACAAATGCTCCTGCTACGTTCAATAGGATGATGGACAGAATTTTCCGTCCACACCAGCAGTTTGTTGGTACATTCTTTGATGACATGATAGTCTACTCAAAGAATGAAGAGGAGCATAGGCATCACTTGGCCATTGTGTTCAAAGAGCTACGCAATCATAGGTTGCTCATCAATGCAAAGAAAAGTGAGTTTTTTCTGGAAGAGATTCACTTTTTGGGACACATTGTCTCAAAGGATGGTGTCAGAATGGATCCTGCAAAAGTTGAAGCGATCAAGTCATGGCCAAATTTGAAGGCGGTGCATGATGTCCGAAGCTTTTTGGGACTATGCTCCTATTACAGAAGGTTTATCCGAAATTTCGCTGAGATTGCTTCACCTTTACATGCTCTTCAAAAGAAGGCAGTCACCTTTAGATGGACACAAAAAGAGATTTCAGCTTTTAATCTCTTAAAGGAAAAGATGACTTCGGATCCAGTCATTGTGTTGCCAGATCTTAGGAAGTCATTTGTGGTCCAGTGTGATGCCTGCGGTAGTAGCATTGGTGCAGTGCTAATGCAAGATGGCAGGGTAGTAGCCTATGAGAGCAGAATTTTGCAAGGGCCAGAGATGACCATGCAGGTCTATGAGAAAGAGTTACTGGCTGTGATTCATGCGCTCTTAAGTTGGAAACACTACCTGCTAGATGCAGATTTCGTTGTCCAAACGGATCATCAGACCTTGCGATACTTCTTGACACAAACAAAGTTATCTGAGAAGCATATGCGATGGGCAAATATCTTGTCCATGTTCCATTTTCAGATTGTGCATGTGGAAGGCAAGAAGAACGTTGTGGCTGATGCCTTGTCAAGGAAGCCACAAATTTCAGCTGTGTCAATTCCTTATCATCATGAACTTGATGATATGAGAGAACAGTATGCAAATGATGAAGATTTTGCAAGGGTCTTCGAGCAACTAATGGATGGACAACGTCATGAACACTATCTTCTTAAAGACGGGTTCATGATGATGCATGGCACATTGTGTGTCACAAAGCCATTGCGACGCAAAGTTATGGAAGAGAGTCATGTCCCACCGTATGCAGGGCATCGTGGTATTGATGCTACAGTTAAAGCGGTTGAGACATTCTTCTATTGGCCTACATTGAGAAGGGATGTGGATGCCTTTGTGCGAGAATGCCTAATATGCCAAAAGGTCAAGTTTGACAGGCAAAAGGCACCAGGGTTATTGCAACCACTACCTATTCCAGATAAACCATGGGAAAGTATTGCTATGGATTTTATCTTTGATCTTCCGAGAACGCAGACAGGAAACGATGGTATTTGGACCATTATTTGCAGATTCAGCAAACAGGCTCATTTTATTCCTGTCAGGAAGAAGATAAAGCCAGATCAGATGGCACGCTTGTTTATGAGCAATATTTTCAAGTATCATGGCATGCCACAGTCGATTGTTAGCGACCGTGATCCACGCATGACAAGTTTGTTCTGGAGAGGCTTGTTTGAGAATATGGACACAACGCTCAAATTCTCTTCGTCATTTCATCCTCAAACAGATGGGCAGTCAGAAGAGGCAAATTCTACTATCCTAGATCTGCTGAAGTGTTATGTGTCAGAGCATAAAGGAAAGTGGGAGCAGTATTTGCCATTGGTGGACTATGCATACAATAATACAGTGCATTCATCAACTGGCAAGGCACCTTTTGAGATAGTTGAAGGTGGCAAGAAAGTTCCTCCCATACTGCATACAAAGGACAAGAGATTTGAAGCAGATAAATATGTTCAGGACATGGATGAAATGTACAAGAAGGTCAAAGTGGCCTTAGAAAAGACTCAGGCAAAGCAAAAGAAAGCAGCTGATCGTCACCGTCGTGAAGTGGTATATTCACTTGGTGATTGGGTGCTTTTACGCTTTGAAAAGGCAAGGTTAAAGAAGATGAAGGGCAAGCAAAGACTGTTTCCAAAGCTCAGCATGCGTTACTATGGGCCTTTTCAAGTGTGCGACATAATCAGTGATGTTGCATATAGGCTGAAATTGCCTGACAGTTGGAAGATTCACAATGCGTTTCATGTGAGTCTTCTCAGACCCTATGTGGGTGATGTGCCAGAAGATATGCCAGCTGAAGATCAGCCGGAAGTCGAGGAACTTGACGAGATCTTGGTCCCTGAACAGATTTTGGCACACAAAGAAAGGAAAGTGAAAGGCAAGGTTGCTAGGCGTTACTTGGTAAAGTTCAGAAACTATCCACCAATGGATGCTAAGTGGATGGAAGAAGGTGAACTTGCAGAATCACCAACTGTGTTATCACTTTACCTGGAAGCCTTCGATTTGCAACCTACCTTGACCCCTTGAGTTTCAAAGCTACATGGATTGTCAGTGTGACAATGGCTTCTGAAACAAATGATGTACATGGTATTTAAAGTGAGCTCAAATGAAATACCTGTTACATGAATGTTAGAGCTGTACAGATTGTCAGTTTGGCAATTGCTCTTATGGAATGTCCAAAAGTTTGGTTAGTAGTTGCTTCTATTAAAGAGTACATGTGTAACTGCATTCTTAAACTGTCGGTTTGGGTATGCTCGAAAGTGTTACGGGATCCAACGTGTACTATAAGACAGTGGCAAAATGTGCAGCTACCATTTTGTCATTGGAAAGTTAGTGACTCAAAGCAATGGCAGAGTGCGAAGCTACCACTATGTCATTGGGACAGGGTTCACACGCAAGCAATACATGAGTCGACGAGGTGTTGAATACACCAAGGTTGACAATGAGCATGTATGTGTCGTACATGTGTCGACAGGTGTTGAATACATCAGTGTTGACTAGAGCATGTACGACATAGATGCAAACGAGGACGTTTGAGATTTCAAGAGGGGGGTATGTCACCAGCGTGTGACTACTATCTATCCTTTTTGTTGATTTCTTTCTTATTATCTATTTACTTTCACTTTTTGGAAACACCCCTCGGGAAATCTAACTGCCCTGCATTGCATAGCTAGTGTGGAACTGTTCAGAGGGAGTCTAGGCCTGAGGGCAAGAGAGCACTAAGGTTGGACAAGGACTATGGTTAGCCAAGTGGGGTCATTGACTAGCCAAAGTGGAATCCTTTGCTACAGAGGCTACATTTCAGTTTTGGATGTGGCCGCAGCGTACAAAGAGGGTCGGATGACCTAGAAAGATACAATGGCAGCATCTCCTAAAATTTAGGGAACTGCTATTTTGAGACCTGAAAATGTGTTGACGTCATTACCTCCGGAATGACAAAGGGAACATTTTCTTACTCTACCGTGAAGTCAACTGGGCAACCGGTTGGGAGATTTCTAGGCGGCAACCCCAAAACGGGAAAATGCTTATAAATGTGCCAAGTGGCACATTCTGGTGCACTTGCCTCATGCAACAAGAAGTGGCGCTGAATTTAGGAGGGGCAGAGCCTCATTTTCAGTTTTTGTCACAGGTTAAGAGCTATGGAGTGCTTGCTTTCCCTCTTATGCACAGTGCGGTGCCAGGAGTGATGCCCTATACGCTACGCACTGCCCTCTCTCTCCCCTTTGGCAGTATGTTATGCCCCTCTAGTGGGCTCTTCATTTGACCAATGTACAGTTGTGTGGGTTCATGCGCGATTGCCGAGGCAAGAGCCTCTTGCACAGGTACTGGATTAGCTAGCGGCTAATTCCCCCGCAGGTACAGGTGAATTCGGAGAGGTTTCACGCCAGAAATCTCGTCCGATTTAAAGGGCAAGTAGCCCTACAGGTGCGGGAGCTCGAGGACTTGCTACGGATGCGACCGGCACGCGAAACGGAGCCCGAAACAGTAAATTACAGCCTGCTGTGTATTTTTGCAGGTTTAGGGTTTTGGCCCTAAACGGACCCTAATACCCCCAGGAGGTTCGGGGACGCAAGGGGACCGCTGTACAGGTGATCTGGCGCATTTTCAGGGCTGAAAACAGAGAATTCAGCGTGCTGCAGATTCTCGCCAGGTTTTGCAAAGGGTCCGTATGCGTCGGGAAAGTCAGTCAATGCATGGGAATACTGACTGTGAAGGGTCCTAGTACAGTTATGCTACCGAAATCAGGCCGGAACAGTTGAAATTCAGCCAAGTTTGTGCGGGGCAGCTTATAGGGATCCACAGCATTTATTCCCTCTTTTAAAGAATAAAGAAATACCGAAAGGGGCGCCTAAGTTAGGGGCCAATCTGGTCTCGGTCTTCTCATACAGGTGCATTCTAGCATCTGTATCCCATTCCTCTCTCTTGTGTCTTGAAAGTACAGGTAAAATAGACGACTAATAATGGGTGAAAGCTAAATCAAGGTTTAAAGTAAAGTCTACCGCCCTTTTTGGATTGAACGGGCCGGTTTCACTGCATATCTTGGATGAAGCGCAAAGCTCCATTCTTCTTTGGTACTGTGAACCACCTGTTTGAGTATGGAGCACATGAAGGCTCCAAAATACCCATCTTGATCTTCTCATTTAGCAGCTCAATTAACTTTGGTAAGTGAGCCTTTGGAACTGCTATTGGCAGTAAGTTCCAAGGTACATGAGGGATGGTAAAGATCACCATAGGAGCAACAATGGTAGGATCTACACATCCTATCTCATGTGGCTCAAATGCAAATGCTTTTCCATGTTTAGAGAGCATCTCTTCAAAACATTCCCTTTCAACCTGTGTCAAGGAGTCCTCATTCCCAATCTTCAATTGCTTTAGAGACTCCTTTGTAAACCTGTGTCCAATCCCTTTTGGATTTCTGAGACTAGGTTGCAAAGAAGCCTGTTCTAGCTTTTCCTTGCTATCCTTTGGCAAAGGAAGTGCCACTGGTTTTACCTTCTTTGCCACAGTCTTGTACTTGGTGTCTACCTTTACTTCATGTTTTTGCTTTCTATCCTCCTATTCCTTTTGAAATGCCTCAACCACATTGTACATTTCAAGTGAGCACACTTTCACTATCTCATTTTGGTCATGTGAAGGATAATCTACTATAGACTGCAGATCCTGTAATGTGTCCACAAAAGAAAACTCCTCAAACATACCTGTTATGTTTTCATTGTTACCTAGCAGACCATGCTCTTTCCACTCCTTTTGTAGACTATGTATATGTTTGCGGGAACCTCGACTCAAGTTCTCACATTTTAGAAAAGAGACATATCCATATTCTGTTAGACCTGTAAAACCTGTACAGAAATCCTCCTTATGTGAAAACCTTTCCCTTTTTGTACCATCGTAATCCCGCTCTACAATGATACCTGGCCAAAACCCATTCTCTCTCGATGATCATAAAACTCTTTACTCAACCTGGGTAATGGGCGTTCTCGGAGACTGTCACGATTTCTTTCATGATTCACACAGACAGTGAGAAATTGAACAGCACGTTTTCCATCTTTGCTTCTTATCCTAGCATAAGCAGAACCATCATCCATTACCTTTGTTTCCATTCTAACCCCTACAATGTAGGGTTGTCCAAGGATGAGATCATAAGAAGATGTGTCCTGTACAAAGAAATTCTGCTCTTCCTTTACATCTCCAATAGTTACTTTCACACTCGGACAAGCTGCATATAACTCACCTGATGAATTATTTGCTACCTTAACCATTCATCCATGATCTGTGTCCATTGGTAATTTGCACTTGTTGAATAAGCTCTTTGACATTATGTTTATTTCTGAACCATGGTCAATTAAGGCAACAAATGGCTCTTCAAGATCACCCACCTTGACCATTGTCTCTGTCGTAGCTCTTGCCCAATGATTCCTGGAAAAGTGACTTCTTGGAATGGCTTCGTACTCCTCATCTCCATTTGAAAATTGTACTTGCTTTGTTCTTCCAGAAGAATGGTAGCACCCTACGACATCCTCATCATGCTCTCTGTCTTCCACCTGTATTACTTGTGTCTTTAAGCTTTCTCCTTCAGATTGCGGACGAGTGGTGTCAACAAGAGTTTGCCTCTTTCTCTTGATGATATCAATGATCTCGTGAAACTTGCGCTTGGCTATGCCAAGGACTTCTCCCAAGGTAAACTCTATTTTGCTATTCAAAATTCTTTCTTCTAGAACTTTCTTTAAGTCTGTAGCAGCCTCAATATCAGACTATAACTTATAAGTTGGAGTTTTAGGCTTACCTTTTGATGACTCCTTTTTCCTCCCAGTTGTACTTTCTTCCATAGTCACTTCAAGTGGGGGGTGCTGCTTGTGTTGGAGGCGCTCGAGGAGGTATTGTATCGCTTCTTCTAGTAATTCTTTTTTATGGTCCTTCGTCACCACTCTCTCACCTACGCTTTTCTTCCACAAAAACTTCGTTGTTTTGACATTTTGCAATATAGGCATGTACTGACAAGGAGTCCACATGATCATTCCATCCTGTTTCTAGACGAATACAGTCACCTGCTTCATGTAGGACTTCTCTTGTAAGCTTTCCTTTCGTTGCTAGCTTCATAGCACTTGGCCACAGCTTACCATTTTCTTCAAAACTCCTCAATGGTTCAATCTTGACTGTATAAGTAGATGCCTTAGATGCAGAGATGGCATGGGTAGTAGCCATATCCTCTACCAGACTCTGCATTCCTCCTTTCCCAAAGTTAGTCCTTAAGGGTAAACCTGTCTCCCTTAAGTGAATCTTCCCATTCTTGAAGAAGACAAGATCTTTTCTCAAAGCTTCACTGAAGCTGTCACATTCTCTCCTAGCATGCTCTGTGTTGTCACACCATATGCATCTATGAATAAAACCTTCTTTAGGTTGTTGTTTTTGCCTTGAGGATGGTGCCAATGGTTGCCCCTTCTCTTCAAGCTTTGTGAGTTTTACTTTTAAATCCCTCATACCTTTCATAAACTCATCTATTACAGCGTCATCAACTTTTGGAAGTAAAAAGGAAGAAGGCTTTACCATCTTTTCAGAAGCTGTGGAGGTAGATGATGCACTACCAACAACCATCTTATCCCGTCTCCTTTGGCGCTTGGCAAGTAATGAAACAGCAGCTTCAACTTCGTTCCAATCTGTCTTCAGTCCCTGCTCAGCATCTTTGTCCTCAAGAAGTAGCTCCAATTGCTCCTGGAGCTCTTTTCTTGTTGCTTGTAAGAAGAGCTCTGTCTTTTCTGAGTCAAGTGTGGCCTTCTCTATCCTTGTGAGTTGAGCATATCGTCGCTCAAACTCCCTGCGTAGCTCTGTTGGAGAGAGCCCCTCCTTCGGCTTGGCTACCCACTCCAGGAAAGTTCTCTTTGTTACTCTCTCAGAGTCCTCCATGAAATACTCCTCCTTCATCGCTAGCTTTAACTCCTCCCAATTTCTTCCATGCTCATTCCTGATTCCTTCCACGTGCTCTCTAATCTCAAGAGTCACAACAAGATCAAAGCTTTGGAGCATCTCATCTTCTGGCACACGATGCAACTCCATCTCCTTTACATAGCCACGAAGATACTTTGTCACATCTTTCCCATTAAACTGATCCATTTTGTGCACCACTGCTTGAATAGCTTTGGTTGCTGACACTTCTCTTCTTTCTGTAGCATGTTGTTGTTGCAAAAACAAGGAAAATGCTTGAAACATTTGCATTGTAGCGGCATCAAAAGGCATACCTTGCTGCTGCGGATGATGATCACCCATGGTTGAAGTAGCTTACAGATCCCCACTAACTCACCCTAACAAACTTCGCGTCGGGTTCACCAAAAAGTGTGTCAAAGAGTTGACGGTCTTGCCAGGAAGGCGCCGGGCCTCTAGCTGTGAGGGTCTGTGGGGAGACTGTGTAGCTTTTCACTTAAGCAAGCTTAGTGTTTGTAGCAAATACATTGTGTGTAGCCATTGGAATCTCACACGCAGACACACACATACGCACACGTGAAACCCTCAAAACAAAACAAAGATGAAAACATCAAGGCTTTGATCGTATCTAATCAAAGGTAAAATGAAAGGGTTCACTGATGCATTTATAACAGCAAGTCGTTGTGCTCCAAATAGACTGCGAATGGTTCTTTGAAATTGTAACTTAGTGCTTACAAAGATGTAGATATTTTGCCTAGCGATAGGAATGAGCTGTGTATACAAGTCTTCTTGGTTCATAGTAATATTAAAAAAGCAAGACTCATCCCCTAGAGAAGAATAAATATGTGCACATCGAAGGAATTAGAGTAGTCTAGTAGTGACAAAATAAGAGGACGTGGAGAAAGAAGAATTTCTTGCAGTCTTTCCGGCCCAAAGAGTAACACAATTCTCTGTTGGAAGTGGATTGTACGGCTAATACAAACGTTAATTCTAATATGTTGCACGAAGTGAAAGGGTTGAAAAGTTACACCATCGGGGTTATTCATCTAAGAAAGCTCAGAAAGCAGTCCAAACAATGCAGCAAAGAGATAAGAGAGACAATCAACACACAAAGACCCACAAAAGCTTAATCCAAAGAAGTGAAGCACACCTCAAGACTCGTGATATTGTAGCCAACTTGAATGATGCGTAGTAGTCCCCAACACCGTTTGCAAGCCACCAACAATGCGTCTTTATTGATGAAAGAAGGTTACATAAAGAGTATGAGTATTACAAGTGAGAAGATAGAAGGCTTGAGCCATGAAGTAGCAAGCTCAAGATGTGTTGGGCTGAAATTGAGAGAAAGTTTTCCTCAAGGAGATGGCTAGGAGGTTCGGTGATGGCTTGATAGAGTGGCTTGATTATGGAGATTGCTTGAGCGCTTGGTTGCTTGATGGTTTGCTTCCCCCCCAAGTGAGGAGCAAGAGGCTCTATTTATGGGTGAGGTTGCCTCTTGAAGAAGATATTTGCTTAGAAATATTTAAGGGATTTGTGTGACAAGTGCCTCCTTTTCCAAAAATATCTTGAACTTATCTTCAAAGTTTCTAGATCTTTTTCATCAAGAAGTATCTAGAGGTTCTTCTAGATCTTTCTCTTCAAGAAATATCTAGAGGTTCTTTTAGATTTCTCTCCAAATATCTTCTCCTTGCCGCCATAAGCCTCCAAGAGTAGCTTTAAAAAAAATTGAGAGAGAGCTTGGCATACATCATGGATGACATCAAACAAACTCGTAACCACTTTTCTAAGGGATTTTTCTAGGTCCATAATCACTCCAAAGTGCACCTACTATGTGTAGAATGACACCTCATGGGGTATACTATGACTAAGGCCACTCTTGGCCATGCTATACATGTCATATGCCACCTAGGATGCCTAGTAGATAGGAGGTAAGTTTTATAGGCTCATTTCATAATAGCTCCAAGAAGACATTCACAAAGAAGCCCGGGATCGAAGCCCATTCCCAACAAGAGTGACACATCAAACTTCGACTAGCTTTTTGCATGCTAAATAGAAAATGCATATACTTATGCATGCTTAAGGTATACACATAAAATCCATAATATTGTAGGGATTAGCTTCTGTTCCCACCATACACGTGCCGCGGCACGACAACGCTCCATGATGCAGCATCAAAGGCATATCCCCACAGCTAGCCTACACGAAGACGATCTAGGAGCACGCCTCAAACAGTTGGTATGATGAGTGTAGAGAGACGAGGATCAGATTACAAGGAGAGGTGCTCACGGGTACTACTACACATAGACAGTCACGGATTATCTTTCGCCGCCTAGTGCAACAAAAGAAGAGGGCTTACCTATCTCAATCAAAGCGTGATCTGTATCAGTTGTTTATGAGTCAGGACTCTAGTGAGGCATGGAGGCTTTTCAATGAGTACTCTCCACCGCCAGCCATCACTTCCACAGAAACATGGGGGGAATATGTTGCATCTCTCTATACAGCATCGGGGCAGCCACCTTTGCCTGACCCTCCAGAGGCATGCCTAGAAACATGTACTTTCTTTACTGCTGAGAGGGTAAGGAAAGCCATTGACAAGATGAAGACAGGAGGAGCACAGGATCATGATGGTCTGGTAGCAGAGCACTTTATCCATGCCAGAGATATGCTTGCAGAGCCTCTTGCTATGATGTTTAATAGAGCCATGTATGAGGGTTTCCCTGAGACTTGGAGTATGTCCACTATTGTGCCTATCTTCAAGTCGGGAGATCCAGGGAATTACCGAGTCATCATGGTTGGTCACACTCTGGCTAGACTATATGCATCAATTCTTGAGCATGAGTTGAGTGGATGGGCAGAGAGAGAGGACATACGGACAGCAAGACAGGCAGGGTTCAAGAGAGGTTTCTCCACTCTTGACAAGATTTTGACAACTCAGAGCCATTATTGAGGAGGGTAGACACCATGGCAGGAGGATATATTGTAGCTTTGTGGATTACCGCAAAGCCTTTGATACAGTGCCACGAGCCAGACTCATACGCAGATTGCAAGACATGGGGGTGCCCACAAAGCTGATATGGGGAATCTTAGCTTTATACAGGACAGTGGTAGGACAAGTACGCACTACTCAAGGGCATGTCCGACATGGTTCACTCCACCATTGGGGTGAAGCAAGGTTGTCCCCTATCTCCGACTCTCTTTGGGATATATGTAGGTGAGTTTTCATATTATGTACAAACAGAGGGTGATAGAGGTGCTCAGCTTGCAAGGACAAGGATTCCATTGCTATTATATGTTGATGATATTGTGCTGATCTCAGATTCTCTAGAGGGGATGCATCGTCATTTGGATGCATTGCATGTCTTTTCACGGGACAGTGGATTGTCTCTGAACCTTGGTAAGACCAAGGCAATGGTGTTTAACACCACGGCGCAATGGATAAGGAGGTCCGCCCCCACTTTTACATATGGTCAAGAGACTGTGGAGTATGCAGATACATACACTTATCTTGGGGCGGTTTTCAGTGGTCCAGTATTTCCCCTGAGACGTGCAGCAAATAAGTGATTGACCAGAGCCTATGCAGCATTGGGGAGACTTGAGAGGATATGTTCGCAGGTTCAGTTCATCGAACCGCGGACAAAGCTTTGGCTCTTTGACACTTTGGTCACTTCGACCGTGCTATACTGAGTGGAGATATGGGGCGCCTCAATTGATCATCATAGCAAAACTGGCAGTACTGATGGATGGAGCTGTATGGAGAAGCCCTTGGTGTCTATGATTTCTTGGATGATTAGGGCCAAGGCCTTAGTACCACACGACATTTTTAGGGCGGAGCTCACTGCTCCTCCATAGTGGACACTCACTCGATCAGTTTCATTTATGCATAGCACTTGGGCTCTCCCTAGAGACAGATATACTCGATTAGCACTAGAGTCTTCGCGACAACTGGCATTGCAGGCAGATAGATCATGTTGGTATGCAGAGATGGCATCTTGCTTTCAGTTACATGGCTTTAGTATGGATCGGCTACCCCCATTTCAGTACTCTCTGGATGCACCCTCCATCTCCCTCACTAGGGTAGAGATTACCAGGCTCATCAGACACGACTTGATTTAGTTGGATACGAAGAGGACATGGATACAACCTACTCATGAGCTAGGTACGAAGATGACTTTCTATAGAGAGCATCTTCTCCAACTTACAAAGGATGGTTTTGTAATCAGACCAGGATACATGGATACTCATCTATCCCACGGGATACGATATGCTATTGGTCAGATACGCACATCCTCACATCAACTAGAGATCGAGACAGACAGATTTAGAGGAGTACTTGCTGAGTCCAGGATTTGTCAGGTTTGCCAGATAGAGCCAGAGACAGAGCTACATTACATATGTGACATGTCACTGTCCAATATACTATGAGATACAAGGCCGCTTTCACTGTCTATTCAGAGAGGGTTTGGGGCCACTTTCTAGAGTCATGAGATACCAGGATCAGAGATGCCTCGGATTATACTTACTGGAGATTCGCAAACATAGAGAGGACCTCTTCAAGAGGGGCACAATGAGAGAGATCCAACGACAGCGGAAGATTACATATTTCTTTCAGTCACAGACAGAGGAGTTCGAGCAACCCCCACAATATAACAACACCAGAGGCACCGGAGGCATACTGCTTGATCGGGTGATAGAGTTGGGGCGGTCTCGTCGCCCACGGATGAGGGGGCCCTCTCGACATCGACGCAGATTGCGACAGAGGATCCATACCATATTGGCGTGACATGGGAGCCGTCTCGACAGAGTGCCTACCTTGGAGGAGATTGAATCTCTATACCTTTTGGATACTGATGTAAATGTATATGATGCCTCGACTATCAAAGAGCTCCATTGTATCAGCTCACCCTTTGTATTCCCTTTGTATCAGCTTTCACCCACCCACTATTTTCTTTTCAGTTCTTTGTACTTTTTGAACCAAGAGGTGGTATTAGATTCACCACATGTAACCTTTTGGTCTCATATGTCATTTTGGCCTTTTGAAGACGTTAATATTGCATTTCATTTCTCTCTCTCTCTCTCTCTCTCTCTCTCTCTCTCTCTCTCTCTCGCTCTCTCTCTCTCTCTCTCTCTCTCTCTTTTTATGCTCTTGCCCTTGGCATAACCTAACCCCAATCTCCATCTCTCTAACCCTAACTCTAACACCATGGCCAAGCAAAGGCTCCACCCTCCATAGCCAAGCTTGCGCCTTTGCGCATTGGAGAGCACGATTCATCTGTACAAGTGGTATCAGAGCATAGGTGACGCTCTCCATTATTCATCTTCTCTCTGCATTTAAGCCGTACTCTAATAAGCCTCCATTCCAATCATGACTTAATCACTTGAGATGTTGGGATATGCTCCCAGAACAACTACCCACTCTTGAGATTGATGAAACTTGATTTTTATGTGAGCATTTCATTTTATTAAACTTGTAATCTATTTTTTTATTGCATCAATAATCACTCATGCTAAGTTGCAAGCATTTGTCGCAATTTCTTGACGTGCTTTGTGTGTGCAGATACTACTCTTCAAGATCTCTTAATTGCACCCATAATCACCTAATTTTTTAGCGCAATTAGCACTTTTAATTAATTTTCTATTATTGTGTGTGTGTGTGTGTGTGTGTGTGTGTGTGTGTGTTTTTTAATTTTGTGTAAGCCTGTGTGTTTGTGCGTACTTTAAATTGTGTGCGTGTGGCCTAAAAGCCAAAACGAGTTTTTGTACACTTGAAAAGTGTTTTTCGGTGGGACCTGGCTTCACTAAGTTGTCACCAATGACACTTTTCAGCCCCACTTGAGTCACCCCACGCTATTTGCAGCCTGTTACTCATTGGCTCGCTGCCTCATCAACACCAGATAAAGCCAGTAACGAATTTACCTTTTGAAAGGTCCGTTCCCACACAGTACACTCTTCCTCAAGTGGCTGCTTTTTGCTGACATCATCAGCTCGCAACCGACTGCATTGCACCTTCATTGTTTTAAGCACTACCACATCATCAAGCTGCCGTCTGTGGCTTGCCACGGTCACTCCCTCAACCTCCACAACTACCCACAGCTACCTGCTGCCCTGCTTTGCCGCAGCATCTGCACCAAGCCCCTGCTCCTCTTCAAACCTCAACGCCACTTGAAGAACACCTGGAACTCCGACCCCGTGCCACCCACGGCTGCATGCTCACAATCACCTGCTACAGCCCCGCTGAAATCCATCCCCTGACTCGCTCATGCGCCGCAACAAACATGCTTTTCTGATCATTGCCATTTGCTTTGAATTGTAGCTTGTTGCCATTTCTGCCAGACGCCTAGGAGCCACAAATCACAAGCTTCTCTGCTCAGGCAACTGGACCCTTGTCATAAACTGATCTTGCCACGCTATCTTCGACCCTAACTACCACATCATCACTGCAATTGGCCTGCGCACTGCTACAGAATTTCTCCATCACCCGCTTCTCTTAACACTCGGTCAAACCTGCAGCGGCAGATTGCTCCTTTTGCTCTGCCAATAACGACACTAGCCGACGAGCAGTTTTCACAGACCAGATTCGGTAATTTTGTTTTTGGGCTTAAACAAACTCATTTTTCTTATTAAGTGGGCTATCCCACAACTGGCACTTATCAAGGCCTCAAGGCACCATACCCTATAGAGGGGTCCCACCTCAAGCTCCGAGGTCCCTTTTAGGGCTCCCTTCCCACGCCCTTTGCTTCACAGCTCCAAGGGGAACATTACTCCGTGCTCCATTTCGGCGCTTATGCTCAGTGAACAAGCCAGGTTCACACACAACAGAGCACCAACTACTCGGGCATTTCATACCAAGTATTCCACAGGTTGTACCGGTTCCCGCGAGTCCCTCTCCTCCAAAGGTTTGACATTCCTTATGGAATTAAAGGTTGGCTCACACAAGCCGCAAGCGCATCCCTATGGAAATGTGTGCCATAACAAAATGTAAGTACTACATGTGCACAAAGGCACTTCACACACATGTACACGAGAATTAGACATTGCCTTGCAATGTCAAGGTAAGACCTTCCTCATGATAACACGCATTGGCACACACAAGTAGCATAAGCATTGAAATGTATGTGTACTTTGCACCATTGGTCATGAAGGCTGCACACGCCACATTTTAGACCAACAAAATTAAGAAACCAAAGCACAACATCGACATACAAATGAAGATAAAGAAGATGACAACAACAACAACAAACGACGGCGACAAAATGACGATGATTTTGAAAAGCACACACATGATGACCATTTCACACAAAAACAAATAAATGAATGAACAAATTTGTATCATGGGACATTGAACCATGGTCACTGAATTTGTTGAAAATCACCACGATGTATCTGATTGAGAATTTTGAAGTGTTAAGTCTAATGAGAACCGCCATGATGTATCGGGTAGATAATCATGTTAGCCTAGGAGTGCACCATGAAATTAACACATGAACCCAAACACATGAAATCTTTGTAAAACCCCGAGTTAGAGGGGCAGCTAGCTCTGCTCAATTGATAGTGTGGGGTACGGAGGCCTTGGCTCTGATCAGTTGAGAGATCATAGATACCAAGGGCCTCTCCATACGTCTCGAACCATCATGGCCTATAGAAGGTCCCCATAGGTGAGGCTACTAAAGTATCAAAGAGCCATAACTTTGTCCGAGGCTCCTCGAACTGAACTTGCGAACACATCCTCTCCAAGCCTCCCAAGGCCGCAAAAGCTCTAGTCACTCTAGTCTCTGCTGCTCTCCCCAAAGAAAATCTCGGCCCAGTGAAGCCAACCCCAAGGTAAGTGTATGCATTTCTATACCCTACAATCTCCTGAGACCATATATGAAAGTCTGTGCTGATCTCCTGATCCACTATTGTGTGGGGCTAAACACCATACCTTGGTTTAACCAAGGTTTACAGACAATCCACTATCCTTTGCAAGACTATGTAATGCATCCAACTGTCGTTGCATACCCTCTGGTGAGTCAGAGATCAACACAATATCATCAGCATATAACAACAATGGGATCCACGTCCCTGCCAGTTGGGCACCTCTATCACCCTCTCTGTCGATGTAATCAGACACCTCATCAACATACATACCAAATAGAGTAGGAGGAGCCATAATCCCCCAAATCAACACTATGGGCACCCCCATCTCTTGCAGTCTGCGCATCAATCAAGCTCTCGGTACCATGTCAAATGCTTTGCAGAAAACCACAAAACTACAATAAATCAGTCTCCCATGTGACCTACCCTCCTCAATGATGGCTCTGAGAATCAGAGTATGATCAAGAGTGGAGAAACCCCTCCTGAAATGGGCCTAACCCTTTGCTCATAGACCCTCACCATCTGCCCATTTATTCAACTGGTGCTCAAGAATGGATGCATACAACCGTGCCAATGAGTGCGGTAATTCCCAGGCTTTGTAGGATCACCTCCTTTGAAGATACGCACAATAGTAGACAACCTCCAAGTGTCAGGTAACCCCTCACACATGGCACGATTGAACAACACTCCAAGAACCTGTACCAGCATATCTCTAACATGTATAAAGTGCTCTGCTAGTAGACCATCGTGATCATATGCCCTGCCGGTCCTCAACCTATCAATGGCTCTTTTTACCATCTCAGTGGTAAAGAAGGTACTGGTAGGTGGACATGGATCTCTAGGATTTGGAAGGGGCTCCTGTCCAGGAACCCTATATAATGATGACGCATATTGGCCCCACACATCAGGAGAAGTAATCATTGGAGGAGGGGAGTGCTCATGAAAGAATCACCATGCCTCTCCTGAGTCTCTACTCAAGAACAGCTGATACAAGTCTCACTCCATCTGGGCCAAGTAAGCTCGTTTCTTTCGTCGCACAAGGCGCAGGGAAGCAATCCGAGATTGTCTGTAAGTGATAACTCCTAAAAGAAGATCCCTCTGAAGCTGGGCTCTCATCTCTCTGCACTCCTCATCATACCAACCATTTTGGGGCGTGCTCCCAGAATGTCGCCTCCGACCCGGCTGAGTGTGTGAGTATGCCTCTGATGCTACACCATGCAATGTCTCAGTCAGTAAAGTGGTGCATTTCTCCACGGAGAGGCCAGGACCAGCTGTGCATGGACGACTATAGATCTCCTTTGTATAAACTGAGTCAGTGTGGTGTAACTGTATAACGGGTATGTGACCTGCCTCCTGATGTCTGGGCTGTACTATACTGAAATGAAACAGACAATGTCAAAAGAGCATGATCCACTGCTACGCCCACGGGTCTGGCTCCCACTATGAAATCCTCAATACAAGGAATAAAGCTCGGCTGTGCCATAACATAGTCCACTATACTGGCCCCGTGTTTGTATGGAAAGCATGTGAAATCGGTTGCTCTAGGAAATCGCTCTAAGCCATTAAGTATGGCTAACCCATGTGTAGTCGTCATCTCCGTGAGGTATCTCCCATACTCTGTCAGCTCTCTATCATGTGAGCGTGTCAAGCCCCAACTCACCCACATCTAGCTCTCTAAACATCTCATTTGAAGTGTCGTAGAAGACTGTCTGAGAGTTGCCCGTTCGGGCATTGAAGTCCCTTAGGAGGATGATATCACCATCCCTAAAAAAACTCCCATATATCATCATCTAGTATAGAGAAAGGCGTTTGTCGTCTGGATGCAGCATATACTGACGTACTGGGGGGAAGTAACATATGGGCAAATGTATAGAAATCGGCCTGTGTCAGCGCTCAGCCTCACCCACATGTATCTGGCATGATCATCTCTCCATACAATATGTAGTAGTGGTTGTAACTCCTCCCTAAATAGCACTGCTACTCCTCCTGAACCTCTACTCCCATGCTCGGATCTCGCGACTGTCCTGTGGGCTCTCCCATTTGTATCCCACCACATGTGGCATAAGATGTCAAGGGGCCTGATGAGTCTCTAAGAAGAAAACAATGTCCCCGTCTTCTGAAGTGGCCTCAAACGCACCAACGTCCAACCTCATAGATCCATTACAATTCCAAGTAGCCATCTTCAGTGTGGTCCCATAGGTCTCACACTGTCATGTAGAGAGCCGCTCTACAATCTTTCCCTTCTCCCATGCCGCCGTAATCTCTTGCATTACCTCTCTCATATGCGCAAGCTGTGAGAGAGTGAGATCATCACCGAGGAAAATACATGTCTTCTTGAGAGTAGGCCTCTTTCTCAAGAATTCCTTCTTCTCTTCCAAGGAGGGAAAGCGTAGTATGAGAGCTCTGCCTTTTGAAGATTCTCCCGGGCCATCACTCTTCTTGCCCACTCTCCATGCCTTTGTGTGTGAAGGCTTGTCCACCCCCATCATGGATCTGAGGCTTGTGACCTCTTTTTTCCACATTGTTTATGTCCTTGAGGCCGGTTACCCTCACATGTAGAAACCGCATCCTCTTCCTTTGTTCCTCTTCGAGGGTCACGTTAATAAGAGTGGGTGTACATAGAGCTTCCTTACCTTTCCCTTTCTTGGCAACCTCAATCGAGTTTTTGGCCTCCTCTACTCTCTCTTGTGTTGCGGAGATGACCGCGGCCCATGCCTTGTTCTCCTTACCTTCCTTAATAACCCGTATTTCTTCTCTCACTGTTTTTAGGGTTTCGTCACTGTTTTTAGCGTCTTCTTACACGTAGGGGAAGCCGTTGGCACTTTGCCGACAATTTCCATAAGAGAGAGAGAGAGAGAGAGAGAGAGAGAGAGAGAGAGAGAGAGAGAGAGAGAGAGAGACTAAAACAACAAAAAAATACAAGAAGTAAAATACATATTTGAAACCCTAAAAAACAGCCCCAAAAAAAAACTAGTGGCGAAACCTAAAAAATAGCAAGAAACGGTGACAAAACCCTAAACAACAAAAAAACAGTGATGAACCCTAAAAACAGCAAAAAAAAAAAAACAGTTTTAAAACCCTAAAAACAGTAATAAAACAATGACGAAACCTTAAAAACAACCAAAAAGCAATTTCGAAACCCTAAAAACAACAAAGAAGAAGTGACGAAACCCTAAAAACAGTGAGACCACAGAGAGAGAGAGAGAGAGAGAGAGAGAGAGAGAGAGAGAGAGAGAAATGAAATCAAATGAAATGAAATGAAATGAAATGATATATTTACGTCTACAAAAGGCCAAAATGACCTATGAGACCATCACGGTTACAAAATGGTGTATCTGATACACTGTCTATAGAACTCAAAAGATGAAAAAACTATGAAAGAAAAACTAGACTGAAAGCTGTAGTGACAAGCTGGGGGGGGGGGGGGGGGGGGGGGGATTGACTAGAGACTCTCTAGCCAGTACAACAATCCAATGATACAAACTCATGCACATGAAGAAATTGAGGGTGAGGGAGCATCTGCACATCAAGGTCCTAAGATGTCCAGCATCGGCCGCTGGCGAATCTCATCAATGTCCTCCATAGTAAGCACTCTGGCTGGGCGTCTCCCATATCGTGCTAGAATGATCCTGATCCTCTGGTAAATCCTCCGTCGATGCAGTGATGATCCTCGCAATCGCCGGCGTCTAGATCTCCCAAGCTCCATGGCCCTGTCAATCAGTATACCTCTAGTGCAGGTAGGTCCTAGAGGCTGCTCTGGATCCTGCTCCTCTGATTGGCGCGTCTCCACACGAAAGAAATCAGTGATCTCCCTCTGGGACTGTCTGCCCCTATCTGATCTCCTGAAGAGGCTCTCTCTGTGTCTGCACAGCTCTAGCAAGAATAGCCCAAGGCATCTCTGATCCTGGTACCTCATAACTCGAGACAGTGGCCCAAAACCATCCCTAAAGAGGCAATGAAAACAGCCTCGTATCTCATAGTAAACTGGGCAATGGCATATATAGTGCAGCTCTGTCTCTGGCTCCAAATGGCATAACTGACATATCCTGGCCTCTGCTGGTACTTCGCTAAATCTACCCACCTCAATCTCCAGCTGATGAGAAGATGTGCGTATCTGACCAATGGCACATCGTAAGCCATATGACATGTGTGTGTCCATGTAGCTAGGAAATGAAATGAAATATATTAACGTCTTCAAAAGGCCAAAATGACCTATGAGACCAGAGCGTTACAATGTTGTGAATCTGATACAAAGTCAAAGTAACAAAATGAAATAACAAAATGATAAAATAAAAGTACTATGAGATCCTAAACTAAAATGATAGGTGTGAACTAAGCAGCTAGCTGGGATAGCTAAATCACAAGTTACAAGAGATCCGGCATCGATCGCTAACGGATCTCATCAATCTCCTCCATGGTAGCAGTCTGACCAGGCGTCGTGCATGCCATAATCTAGCCAACAATAATGCATTGCACGCACCTCCATAGTGTTTTGTATGCGTCCCGTTGGTTCCTTGCCACCGACTCACGGGTTCAAACACCGATAACTTACACTCCGACACACAGGTTCAAACCATGTATAGGGAGCACCTTTTGCCCCTCTCTGCCATTCACAAGCCTCCCTTTGGCTGATGCATGTTGCGGCAACAGCCAATTGGCTAGAAATCTGGCTTTGAGGCCACTATGGCTGCCGCCAAGTGTGCCATGCTGATTCTTGGGTGGAATCTCTGCCTTCGCTAGCTCTAACAAGCTTGCCTTTGCCTTTGTCAAACGCCATGCCTTGAGGCTCCTTCTCTTTCAAGCTTTTCAGTACGTAGCCAAAAACAGGCAGGGGCAGGTCAAAGCAAGGAGGGCGTCTCAAGACGCACCTCCAACAAGCTGCCCAAACTTCACTGAGCGTCCCAAGACGCAATCCGCTAGCGGCCGGCTTTAGTGCATGTCAAAACGCCTCAACAAGCATGCTTTCAACGCAGGCTGGAAAAACGCAGCCAAGCACCCTTTTCCGCTGAGTGTTTCAAAACACTCCGAAATAGGCCGTCGGAAGCTGCCATTGGGGGTATTGCATCCTAGCCTTTCAAAACGCAAGCAATTGGTGTTTGCACACTTGCCCTCCGCTGCCCAAAAAAACGCAGCCAATTGGTGAAAAGCGCCACTGGACAAAAATGATGCCAAACCTTGAGAGTTCCAAAATGCCTCTCGCGATCTCCTTATTTTAGCGGCAATAGAAGCCACCACCGCCACCTTTTCTCCTAGCCACACTGCTCTCCCATGATCAAGAGCACAAGGCTCTGATACCATGTCAAAGTCGACAACTCGGAAGCGTACAGTGAGGGAGAGAATGCACAAGAATGCTCACACTGGGCCATTCACTTGAGATGCTTAAACTTTAACAATGTGCACAACATAAATTACCAATGGAACATGTTCTTTGTGATCCAATGTTTTCTTGGGACCAATGTTTGGGTAAAGTATGTGTCAACTTTTGATCATGCCGTTAAAGATTCAAAAACATGGATTCGGAAGGGGGGGGGGGGGGGGGGGGGGATTTAATCTGCCTTAATTTGGAGAAAAATAATTTTATACGTGGAAAAATAGATCAAATTTCTAAGACTTACTCTTTGAAAAAACACAGATCGGCATTGTGTATGGTTAGGAAAACAATCATTCCCAAATCCTGCTAGGGACTCTTACTGGATCGAATGTGGCCGTTATCCAACATTCAATAAGCTGCCACTGAATCCTTTTTGTCTCCACAAAAGAGACTTGATAGAAGCTTTAGAAGGGGGAGCAAGAATTAAATCACTTGCATGATTGAAAGGTTGGCAAGGAGGCAAGAGATTACACAAGTCATCTAGAAAAAAGTCCAAATAAGGCTCCGAGAAGGTTGTTGAAGACAAGCAATGGCATAACAAAAGACTCATCTGGATCAAGAGGAGATTCATCCACCTACTGAATCATCAAAAGAGCTGCAACAGTGTCTCTTTTTCATAAGGCTGAAACATGGCTATGAACTCCTTGTAAAGTCAACTCAACACCATCTTTGAACGGCTTGATGGTATGCCCTCAAAAACTGATGATTTAAATCCAAATTATCATGATAGTCTTGAATGACAAATTGTAGTGGTTAAATCTTCTTGTCAATGTTACCATCTGCTAACTCCATAGTAAACAGGTAGCTCTACTCTCTTTGCCATACTGTGTTGTTACATTACAATACCTAAAAGCCACCATACACTGTGAGCAAGCATATGAACAACAGCCATTTAGAAACTGCTACTTTTAGGCTGCTAGAGTAGTATTTGATTGTTGTAAAGGCATGCAGCTAAAAGGTGCATAATCTAAGTGCCCCCACTTCCCATACATTTCATGTAACAATGTGGTATAGAGTCTTTGGATCCACAGTGGCACTCTCCACTGGTTCCCTCTATGAAAGCGGAGATTTGCAGAATTTCTTTTCTTAGATAGTTGGCTACACTTCCCTCTTATTCTGTGGCCAGCCACGTGGAGGGACATTACTAACCACCTCACTGGTTCCTGCTTTACTCATGCTAAAAGATGCCTTGGTATACATATCTAGGTACACTCGCATTCTAAACGGTTTTGTGTTTTATGCTGTTTTTGAGATCTAAGGGATCACTTAATACACAGTAGTACAGCCCTGTTTTATCTCAGAGCAAGTGGGAGGAGAGTCCAAGACCTGGGCCTGGACCATCACGCAAGAGCTCCAATGTCAAAACGAGTGGCCAAGGTTGAAACCTTGATCCCTGCTACTCAAAATTTTTATTACATATGCCCTTGAGAAGTGGGAGTAGAAGAGTCCTCAATTGGTTTTACAACATATAGTCAAGGTTGGTGAGTTCATCAGCTAATGTTATTGCTATGGTGCCACAATATTGATCACCATAATTGAAAGCTATAAAAATTATCATGAGGCTACCTGCTAAGTCTCGCAACTCTGAAGAATGCTCTTCTCTCAGCCTCAAAATCTGAAACACAAAAAACATGTTTGGGCGCCTAAATCATCTACGAATTGGAGTCATCCTTGAGCTCGGATAGTAAAGTACATGCTTATTGAAATTACCTCATCTTGAAGTGCCTCACACTGATTCATGGCCACTGCATGCATTTCTCGTGCCTCTTTCAGGACACCCTGTAGAACATAATCTTAGCCTATGGCACAAGAAACTCTACAGGTTGATAGTGCATCACATGGCTCAAGCATGAGGGAAAGACTCACACTTTGTGCAGAAACATCTTGGAAGAACTTATTCTGGAGAACAGCTATCTCCTGCAGGCCATTATTTACAACTAAAAGTAAATTGCAACGTGCAAGAATAAGGATTTTTCTCAATTAAAAACAGATATGGATGCACAATGCAAACGAAAATTCTAAAATTGGCCATTTTCTGTGTGTTACAAATAAGAAAAACTTTAAGCACCTCTCTAGCCTTGAGAGCCTGCTCTTTGAACTCCTGACCCTCTTTTTGGACATAAAGTCTAAGACGGCTTTCTTCCTTGAGTTCATTCTTCACAGTCTTCTCATGAACACAATTTGACAACTCATATAAAGAAAAGTTCTGATCCAAACCATCGATTTAAGTGAAAACATTGAAAAAAGCTACCTCTAACTGATTATTTGTAGAGTCCTGCTGCAGCTGAAGGCTCTGGCACTCTTCTTTTAACATCTCCTGATCAAAAGACATTTCTACAAATTTAAATCATCATAACAACTTGGTCTCATGTCATATGTTCAATTATCCAAATGGATAAAAATGTGGCTCTTCAAGAATTAAAAAAACTTTTGAGGAAAGAATTGACAACAAGCAACCCAATCTCTGTACTGAAGTTTCCCATTATAAGCTTTAGCTTGATCAAAAAATATTAAGCTAGAACCCAAAATGCCACAAAGAGACAAACTCTTAACAATACTCAACTTTCAACAATGAGACGAAAATGAACCCTTCAAGTAAAGGTCCCGTTACAGTGGGCGTCCTCCTCCTCCATCCACTCATCCTTCCAGGTGGTAGCATCACCCGTGAGATGCATGGAGGCCAAGAGAGTTTTTTTATTATCTGACTTTCTAACAATCACAAAATAAAATATAAATTGATGCAACCAAGCATAAATGACAAAAGCGTCCATCTTACTGTCATACTTACTGAACGTTATCTTCTCAGAAATTGGTTCGTTGTGGTCGTTCGTGTAGCATTGGCCGCCTCCGCGATGGTCTTAGCAAGCTTTTTATAATCTGGCTCCAATGAAGAGGTATCGGATCGAACCGCCAAAGCTTTGATGAGATCACACATGGCTGCCTCTCCTGCCTACGAGCTTCGGCGTCTCCTCGCGCTCGTCTACGAGCCTCGGCTTCGGCTGCCAATCGATGTTCCTCTTGCTCCGCCACTTCCACACACTCTTGTCGTACTTTTCTAAACTATCTACCCCCTCATCGGTGCACCCTACATGCAACACCCGGTATACAATCGGTTGCTATTTTCCATCGCTCAAGGCGCATGGTCCCACGGGCTATGGCAGTCCTACTATTCCAAGAGTGGGAGGAGTATCATCGAAGAGCTGCAAAACACAAGAGAAAAAAAAACTTTTTGGGGATTAGCGGATTAGTGCAAAATCACAAAGCTCTAATACCAATGTCATGTGCCACGGAATGGAAGTGGTGAAGATCTAGACATCCGAAGGGGTCCTCTGCTCTCAAACTCTACGTCCAGATGCTCTGAAGAGTGAGGCCCCAAAGGGTTTACTTACAAGGGATTCCCTAAAAGCAGAGCCCCAAAAGCAATCTAGCTCAAAAGCGAATTGTCCCAAAAGCAACTTGTTCCAAAAACTGCTAGAAAAGCAACCAATCCAATTTGTGGAAATTCGTACAAGCTTCCACGTCACCATCTATCAACTTAAATCGCGGAAGTCCATACTGTCCGCCGCATCAGCATGCCACATCAGCTGCTCGTACTTTTTGCCACGTCAGCATGTACGTACAGTTTGCCCGGGTGGTCATGCCACATCATTTGTTTGTGACATACCCCCCTCTTGAAAGAATTGTAATCGCCCTCCATTCGCCTGCAAAATCAGACATCAGCAGACACTGACTCTAAGTACCGACGCACTAGACGACACAAATCCAGCACTTGTACAAAGACGGCAGTCACATCACATCACATCACATTCAGATCATATCACATAGAATCTAGGACCGTGATCCTGGCAACATATTTAGCAATAGCATCTAGATCCGCACCTGACCTCGTTGATGTCGATTTAACTAATCCCATATTGCAATCACGTCCATAGATTTCGTTCTGATCAAGGAGCATGACATATTTAGTAATCACATCTAGATCCATCCTAGATCTCACTGATGTCGGATTAACTAATCCCATATTGCGATCATGTCCATAACTTTCTCGAGACCGAAATGGTGCAATCATTTGAGCAATCATTCCTTCTGCACTCAAGCACAATCATGTGCGAGTGATCATTTCCAGGGATCCAAGTCCACTGAGTTCATACTAAACAAAGTGGTTCAATCATTCAGTTCTAGCTGTGTGGCCATCTCATCCCGCGGTGTCACGTGACACATCCAACCCTATGTGTCCGTGGACAAGCTACAGCATGACTAGAGTTCAGTCAATCAAGTCAGTCTAGATTTAGCAGTGATCTGGCACTTTTGTGAGTCTGTTCGCAGACCGTGCATGCCCAGGCACTTAGTGTAGATGCATATCCTCTGGGTACACACAGCATGATCATAAGCATTCCCATCAGAATCCATCAAAATCCTTCAGGGGAATTTTCCAGTGCATTTAGCCTATTCCTATTTTTGACATTTTTCACTTATTATTTTTAAGTGACTTTTGTTGAAAAGTAGGTAGGTCAAATTGAGTAAGTTTGTATATAAGCAAACCTAGACTAGCACTAATTGGCAGAAGAGGCAGCAGGAGCACCTTGCTCAACAGGCAACTTCTCAGTAAGACCAACCCCCGTGACTACTCTAGCGTTTTCTCCACAGAAGACCTAGCGTTTTTGCATCAGATCAGCCTTGGCGATTTGTGCACAGCAAATCAGCCCCGGCGTCGTCAAGACATAGCAAATCAGCCTAGCGTTTTGCATTTGCAGGACAACCGGCGACAGCAGCAGATTTTCAGCCCTAGGGCGTTCTTGCATCTGTTTCACACCCTAGTGTTTTGCATCTTCTCCGCGACGGAACTTCAAGAAACCCCAGTGTTTTCAGTTTTCAGCCTTTAGACACCGCAGATCAAGTCCCGAACCTCGCAAACCTCACCTTCCCGTAGCAGATCCTCGCCGCACAATCAGATCCCACAAAGTCCACAGTTTCAGCCCGGAAAACGCAGATTTTAATCTGCGTTTTCAGCGCGTCGTCGTCGCATCCTCGCCATCGACATCGTCACCGACATAGAGTCAACATTCAGCAGATTTCAGCCCTTAGCATCTTCAGATTTCAGCCCATCTCGTCGTCGTCCTCATCGTCGTCGACATCGTCGGCAAGTCTAAGCATTGTAGAGATTTGTGCACACTGCAATCATAAGTAGACCGCTCTCGCCATAGAGAGTGGGGCCTTCGGAGGAGGGTTTTACAACGTCTTTGGTGTCGTATTCTCTTCTCTATCTCTCAGTCTCATGCATTTCCATTCACAGTGTCCATTCACTTTGTGTTTATTGCACTCTCTCACTAAAGGAACCGAAGGCTCTCCCTTCCGTAAGTAAAAGGAACCCTTGAGCACAGTTCGGAGCACTCATCTTGAGCAAAGTTCAAACATTCATTCCACTGCACCTTACATTGGTATCAGAGCTTTGGCAGTGTTCTGTATCACTCAAGGAAAGAACCACAAGAATCACAAGAATTTTTTTGCTTGTTGCAGTCGCACGAACCCAAGTTCGCTTGGGCGTGTCGATTCCTAATCGTGTTTTGAAGAGTGACAAGAATCCCAAGAAAGAAGGGCTCGTCCAGCCTCCCCTTGTGCCTCTTTTCACTCATTGAGAGCGGACCGTGCACTTAGCGGCCGGCCAATCGACGAGAGGTGGGAAAAAGAAACCTTGGTGTGAGCGCAAGGCCGCGAAGGGGTGCGCCCGCGGAAAAGAGCAAGACTCGAGTAAAGAGAAGATCCTTCTCCAACACAGATTGCAAGCAAAAGAAGAACCTCAAGACCCCCAAGAACTCAAGATCCTCAAGACCCCCAAGAACCTCAAGACCCGCAAGAACCCAAGTTCCTCGTGAACTTAAGAACCCGAGACCACAAGAACCCACAACACTTCAACGGATGGTCATCACCCAAAGCGGAATGGATACTTCGCATACAGGTGATGAGCATGAGAGAGGCGAAGAAGAATTTTCCCCACCAGGAGGTTTTTCCGACCCTCGCCCTTCCCCATCTATGTCAAGGATTACACTAACTCCTATGGAGGCTTTGGACCATATGTTTATGGAAAGGAAGTTAGAACGCGAAGAAAGACAAGCAGAAAGAAGGGCATAATTTGATCGTGACTGCAAAGAAAGAAAAGCAGAAATGGATCACAGACACGCAGAAAGAAAAGCAGAAAGAGAAGCAGAAAGAAAGGCAGCCATAGAGCGTGAGCAAGAGTTGTTGCGACTCTTTTCTCAAGTGCAGGCACAGATGCAAGCGATTCGGGAAAAGGAGACTCTCTCAATCTCTTCTTCTCCAAAGCAAGACACACAGGATTTGCATGATGATACGCATGATGATTTGCATGATGATGATAAGCATGATGATTTGAATGATAATGATGAGCATGATGATTTGGATGACACTGACAAGCATGATGATTTGCATGATCAAGATGTGATTTCTCACAAGCATGATGATTTGCATGAAGAAGACGTGATTATTCACGAGGATGCTGTGTTAGTTGATGCTTTTTCTAGCGAAGCTAACCTCATTGCAGATTTGATCAGTCACGAAGGATTGATCTTGGCTCTCGAGCCTAGGTCCAAAGAACCCCCTCAAGAACAAGCGACCTTGGCTCTCGAGCCTCGGTCCAAAGAACCCTCACAGGAAGTATTATGTGTTCGCATGATTAGTCAGCACGCATTGTACGGGTGTTTCATTCGTGAGCGTTTCCTGTATTTTCGTCAGCATCTTTATGTGATCCCTTTTCCTAAGCATGACATATTGTACGTTGAGCACGTTTCCCTCATGAATGAGCACAAATGTATGCGGATTGTTCATGAAAAGCTGAAAAGTATGCATTCAAGGACGTCACATTCCATGTCTCTTCTTTGGCATGACACATTTGTAGAAAGAGCACATGAAAGTATGAGCACCAAGCACGGGCATTTCCGTTGTGAATTGCAACAGTTGATTGATTTAGATCAGAATGACAAGATTCGATCTCATTGTTTGTATGTGTGTGATGAACGGTTGGGCACTCCGTCTATTGGTTCATCTCCAATGCATGCACAGTCTTTGAGGAAGACAAGATTTTTTCCAGTCACTTTACATGGAATGGGTATGTTCATGGTTTTGTGTTGGAAAAGGTTTCAGGAATTTTCAGCCATGGACATTCTTGAAGAAGAAAGGAGCATGACTCTTGACGAAGTTGAAGCATTTAGGGAGCCACCGAAGACTGTGGCTTTCGGCACAGCCCAAAGAAGCAAGCGTTTACCGAACGACACACACATCAGAGTGGGCCGACGAAGAGTCCCTTCCAGGATTCCGGATGCTATTGGCGATCTCCCTCGAGGCCATACACTTCGGTACCAGTACCTCAGTTTGAAAAGGAGGGGATGTCACGTGACACATCCAACCCGTCCGTGGACAAGCTACAGCATGACCAGGGTTCAGTCAGTCAAGTTAGTCTAGATTTAGCAGTGATCTGGCACTTTTGTGAGTCTGTTCGTAGACCGTGCATGCCCAGGCACTTAGTGTAGATGCATATCCTCTGGTTCCACACAGCATGATCATAAGCATTCCCATCAAAATCCTTCAGGGGAATTTTCCAGTGCATTTAGCCTATTTTTCCTATTTTTGATATTTTTCACTCATTATTTTTAAGTGACTTTTGTTGGAAAGTAGGTAGGGCAAATTGAGTAAGTTTGTATATAAGCAAACCTAGACTAGCACTAATTGGCAGAAGAGGCAGCAGCACCTTGCTCAACCAGCAACTTCTCAACAAGACCAACCCCCGCGACTACTCTGGCGTTTTCTCCACAGAAGACCTAGCGTTTTTGCATCACATCAGCCTTGGCGATTTGTGCACAGCAGATCAGCCCCGGCGTCGTCAAGACATAGCAGATTGGCCTAGCGTTTTGCATTTGCAGGACAACCGGCAACAACAACAGATTTTCAGCCCTAGCGTTTTTGCATTTGCTTCACACCCTAGCGTTTTGCAGATTCTCCGCGACGGAACTTCAAGAAACCCCAGCGTTTTCAGTTTTCAGCCTTTAGACACCGCAGATCAAGTCCCGAACCTCGCAGATCTCACCTTCCCGCAGCAGATCCTCGCCGCATGGTCAGACCCCGCAAAGTTCGCAGTTTCAGCCCGGAAAACGCAGATTTCAGCATCTGCGTTTTCAGCGCGTCGTCGTCGCATCGTTGTCACCGACTTAGAGTCATTATTCAGCAGATAAAGATTTGCAGATTCCAGCCCTTAGCGTTTTCAGATTTCAGCCCGTCTCTTCGTCGTCCTCATCGTCGTCGACATCGTCGGCAAGTCCAAGCATTGTAGAGATTTGTGCAATCATAAGTAGACCGCTCTCACCATAGAGAGTGGAGCCTTGGAGGAGGGTTTTACAACATCTCTGGTGTCGTATTCTCTTCTCTATCTCTCACTCTCATGCATTTCCATTCACAGTGTCCATTCACTTTGTTTGTGTTTATTGCACTCTCTCACTAAAGCAACGGAAGGCTATCCCTTCCGTAAGTAAAAGGAACCCTTGAGCACAGTTCGGAGCACTCATCTTGAGCAAAGTTTAAACATTCATTCCGCTGCACCTTACACGCGGGAACTCTTGATGTGCTCACGACAGTTCCATTCAATCACTCATGATTCAAAATTCATGATTCTTTTCGTTATCAAGTTCATTCGGTCATTGCTCCAAAATCATGTCATTCTCGATTTTCACCTGTTATTTGCACACAAATAGCAAGAAGTTCCAGAAAACATTAATTTCATACATAAATCAGATTCATCTTGGGAAATTCCTATTTCAAAGTTCTTCATTCACACACTTAGTTCATAATGAACACAATGTTTTAGTCATCTAGTCATCTAGTCATCTCATCCATCCAGAACCCTTGATGCACCTAGATCCCTGTGTAGCCATCTCATCCTGCAGGAAATCTTGATGCGCTCACAACAGTATCTAGTCATCTCATTCATATGGGAATCTTGATGCACTAGAATCATCATCGTCCATTCAAAGTTCATGATTCTTATTTCGAATCGTGATCGGGTTCAATCCGGAGCTGTTGTCGCTCCCAATCCGTCATCATCTTATTCTCAATTTCACTTGCAAAACAGGTAAAATTTTAATCAAATGGTTCGCCTCGTTCCAAGAGAGTCGAGGTCCAGTTCCATGTTTCCAAATGCTTTCATATGCATGTTTCTCGCTCCTACTAGTTATCTGCACACAGACAACAAGATATCAGTATCCCTTTCAGTTTCCTTTCCAAAATCTGTTCTGGAGCGAGTATCTTCTCGCCCTATAATATCTCCTTTGAGAGGTGTTATCTCTGTCAGATTCTCCACGAGAACCCATGTGTAATCTGGAATTCTTTATGGCTTATGCCTTGTAAGACAGAGCGATGAAGACGGGAGCGCGCCCGATGTGCGATGAAGTAAGGGTGGGAGTGGCTAATAAATCCGGGGTTGCCCAAGTGCCCTGTCTGCTCTTTGATAGGATCGGTACGCTTTGAAAAAGCATACGCCTGATGCTCTGCTACCACTGTCACAGGCTTGGACACCCAAGTCGGGAATCCGACACGACACACGAAAGAATCACTAAAAATACTTCACAACTTTAAAACTTGAGTCGACACGGCCCGGCGTAGTTCCGTACCCAAAGGTATTGGCCCCAAAACCTGGCGCCCCTTGCGGTATTTCTTTATTATATTGATGCTTGAGCAAAGTACAACACTCGAAAGGGTCCTCTGCTCTCAGCCTCTGCATCCAGATGCTCTAAGAGTGAGGCCCCAAAGGGTTTATTTATTCTTACAAGGGATGCCCTAAAAGCAGAGCCCCAAAAGCAATCTAACTCAAAAGCAATTTGTCCCAAAAGAAACTTGTTCCAAAAACTGCCAGAAAAGCAGGTTTGCGGAAGTCCGTACAGGCTGCCACGTCACCATCTGTCAGCCCAAATCGCGGAAGTCCGTATTGTCCGCCACGTCAACCTGCCCGTACTTTCTGCCACGTCAGCCAGTTTGTACTCTGTCTATACAGTTTGCTCGGGTGGTCGTGCCACGTCATCTGTTTGTGACAAGAGCACTTTCCCCAAACCCTGGCGTCCCTTTCAGTATTTCTTTATATTGCTTCAACTCAATACAAGCAGGTACTCCATGCCCTGCACCTCCACATGGAGCATGCCAGAGAATGAGCCAATGGCACACATGTTAAGGCCTTGGCCATAAAAAGCAGTTACATGAAAAGCTTCAAGTTCTAAAAGCCTCTAGTCCCAAAAGCTGACACCAAAAGCTGCCAACGCGTTTCACGGAAATCCGTACAACTACCACATCATGAGCGTAAAACGCGGAATTCCGTACACTTGCCACATCAACATGTCAGTATTGCAGGGCGTCCATACAGCTGCCACGTCATCACGTTTTCATGTTAGTCCTTTGTGTGTGTGCTCCTACTTTATGTTAACATCCTTTGTGTCACTTGGACCCATCGAACGGGGTCCCATAAGTTGGTGGAAACTCTTCTTTAAAAATAGGCCTCTCGACAAGACTTTGCAAGTTGGTAAAACTTCTTATGTTGTTTCTACTGCTTCTAAGGTATAGGCCCCTCCATCGGGATCTACGAGTTGGCTTCATTCTTCAGTGGCTTGACACGTCAGTTGTTTGTTACATTCCCCCTTCTTGAAAGAAGAGTAATCGTCCAGGATTACCGTAAATCTGCAAAACAACTCAAGTTAGCTCAAAAATTTCCGAGGGACAATCAATTTTCTCATTCCAAATCGGAACTCTTGATATCCTGGGTTGTTGGCTTTCCGAAAAACCTCATCCAATACGGAGTATAGTCCCATTCCAGATCGGAGCTCCTTATATTCTGGCATAGCAAAATTAGGCATCACACCGAGACCACGATGATCTCTAATAGGTGTCTTGATGCGCTAAAATTACATACCCAGGCAATCTCGCCTAATTAGGAATATTCAGTTGGTTGGCACATCACAATGCAACACAAATGCTCACATATGTTACAAGATACAACAAACAACGTCACTAAGCACTCCCCCAAGACAGACGATCTGCGGTATGAAGCTACTCAACGACTACCTCATCATCCCCCCCGCAAATAACCTAAAAAGGTCCTAGCCATGAGCTGAGAGGACTGATACAACCAAACGTTCCCCAGACCGTAGCCTGCGTCGCTTGGAGGTTTCAAGCATACAACCAAACGCTCCCCACACATGTCGTCTGCACCGTTCAAAGGTTTTTCCAGCGTACAACGAAACACTCCCTAGACATCCCATCTACGTTGTTCAGGGGTTTTCTAGTGTACACTAGATCTCCAAGGTTATCAGCTCGAGAAGAGACACATGTTGAAAGATGTCCAAAGACTGCAAAGTGTAATCTGCTAGGGTTTTTGTGGCAAGCATTTCAGAAAACCCCACTCTGCCAGAAGCTGCACTTTGAAGTAAGATGTCTGAAGGCATGTTACTTTGGCAAAAAATTTATTAAAAGCTTGCTAAGTCCTTGGAGTGTGTGGCTTGGTAGCTATAGACATCCACCACTTCACGGCACTGCCTTTGAGAAAAAAACAGTGGCTCGAAAAAAAAATCTTTGATCCTTCTCTTGCAAGTGGTCTTTATGGCCCGTAAGACAAAGCGATGAAGACGGGAGCGCGCCTGATGCTCGATGGACTAAGGGTGGGAGTGGCTATTAAGTCTAGGGCAGGGACATGAAGATTCTTCGGTACAAATTTCTATAAACTTTGGAAGCGCCATCTTGCTATGTCTGCTCTTTGTTAGGACCGGTATGCTTTCAGAAAAGCACATGCATGAAGCTCTGATACCACTGTAATGGGACGAGCACCATGTGTCAGCAAAAAAGAACAGACTGAGTAGACTTTTAAGCAAGTCAAAATAACAGCTGAACTGAAAGAGAGTGTACGACACACGAGACGGGGAGTGGCGAAGTTCCACCCCAAGAGAGCACTGGCCCCAAACCGTGGCGCCCCTTTCAGTATTTCTTTATATTGCTTCAACTCAATACAAGCCGGTACTAAGTTCTAAAAGCATTTGGTCCCAAAAGATGGCGCCAAAAGCTGCCAACGTGTTTCACAGAAATCCGTACAATTGCCAAGTCATCAGCGTAAACTGCAAAATTCCGTGCACTTGCCACGTCAGCATGTCAGCACAAATTGTGGGGCGTCAGTATAACTCCCACATCATCCCGTTTTTACGTTGGTCCTTTGTGTGTGTGCTCCTACTTTATTTTAATATCCTCACATGGGCCCATTTAAACGGGGTCCCATAAGTTGGTGGGAACTCTTCTTTAAAAAAGGCCTCTCGGCAAGACTTTGCAAGTTGGTATAACTTCTTGTGCTGCTTCTACTCCTTCTTGGGTTTAGGCCCCTCGACCGAGATCTGCAAGTTGGCTCTGTTCTTCAGTGGCTCGACATGTCAGCAGTTTGTGACACCCACAAGGTGGCCCATTTCTCTCATTCCCCCTCTCGAGCTTAGTTGAGAGGAGTTCGAGGAGGATTTAAAGACTCGCTTCTTGCCTCCACAGTAACTGAAGCAATTGGAAGAGGATTTTTGGGCTTTGTCTCAACAAGGTGTCCCTTGTAGCAACCTCTCTGTGCAATCTCGCTCTAATCTCTCAAGACACATCATCATATCAGTTAATCTGAGGCATATTGCCACTACCATGTCTCCTTGTACCATAAACTATGCCGTTGAGTATGGCTAACCTATGAGTAGTTCCCATCTCTAGGAGATACTTCCATACCTTGTGCATATACCTGAATCTTTGGAAATTCCCTCAATGCCAAGATCTGCATGATCATACTCACAAAAATCATACACTAATGTATCAAAAAAGACAACCTAACAAGAAGCTCTCCTTGCATTCAAGTCCCCAGCTAACATGATATCTCCCACTCTCAAGTACTCCATAACATCAGCATCCATGATCAGATTTCCATAACCCATGATCAGATAAGCTCTTGCTAAATTGGCTTTATCTGACTAAAAAATAATTCTAAATGAATTATTGGATTTATAAGTGAGTTTTCTCGCTTGGAACAATAAAATGAATTATTGGAATTTTAAGTGAGAAGGTTTCTCTCACTGGAGACATCCAAGTACATAATATTTCTAGTGCGTCATTCAGAGTAATGACAGGAGCACTGAGAACGGGAATACCTGTAAGGCCACCAGGAACGGTACTTCTGATGCATCACATCGGATGGGTGACAGGGAGCATCGGAAAGAAGTATCCGACCATCCGGGAACGGACATCTCTGATGCGTCATAGGATGGGTGACAGAGCATCGTGAAGGAGATTGTACCGTAAGTTTGGTAGGAAAGGACTAGGTGATGGGTATTCCTAATGCGTCACAAGGTGGGTGACGGGTGCATCGGAAAGGGAATATCCATAGTCAAGAGGAAATTCTGAGCTGTGTTAGAATTGTGCACAAGGAGAAGCAAGCACTTGAATGAAGATGGGTTTAGAGGAAACTTTGAGGAAAAACGGATGCTTTCTGAGAAAGCGGGATTGCTTTTCATGAAAGCAGATGCTTTTCTGCGAGGAAGTCTATGTCTGCATTGCAACTGTGCATGTGATTGCATCTAGGGACGTCTAGGAAGTGTTGTGAAAGCATTGTTTTTTAACTTATAAGATTTTATTGAGTTTTTGGGTAGGTTCAGACCAACTTAAAATATGTCGGCCGCCCACTTAATAAGTGGGCAGCCACTTAGAGAATAAAGCAACAAAACCAGCCAGCGAATTCTCTCCCTATTTCGGGTAGAACAGCAAAAACAGAACAAAAAAAATCCGACGCGATCTCTACGCGGCTCAGCTATTCCTGCTGTGGCCAAGGAGCTATAAAAGCACCACATGCCCTCACTCAGAGGAGTTGTTAACACCAGCAAGGCAAGACTCTGTCGCCAGAAGACGCAAGAGGTCGCGAGACTACGAAGCACGGAAGTCGCTTCTCCCGCGAAAGAGCGAGAGGTATCTATTGTGGATTCGCCATACGAATTGTTGTCCCGTGTTTGTGTGTGTGTTTGCAAGTACTTCATCGCGAAGGAGATGCGTGAAGGCTTCAGCCTACGCTTTGGAATTTCGGGAACGGAATTCGAAAATTGTCTGCGGAGTCTCGACTCCGAGTACAGACAGAGAAAAGATTGAGAGCTCGTCTCTCAAATTTCCCTTACGGGAAGGAACAACCATCAAGTCAGAGAATTAGAACGAAGGGGAAATCTCCGGTTCTTGTGATTGTAAAAAGATTCTCCTTAATAAAGGATTCTCTTTAAGGGGGGAGGCAGCCCATCTTTTAGTCCCAGTACTGTCCTCTGGCTTCAGTAATAAGTGATAAATCCTATTTATCCGAAAGTATTTTATATTGCTATGCACTCCCGTTTGTGACATAAGCTGATTGCGCACTTTCTAACTCAAGTCTTGTAGAGCGGGCATGCTTATTTAACAAACTGCTAACGTGTCAAAGCCTAAAGAATGGAGCCAACTTACAGATGTGGCCGAGGGGTCTAAACTGTCACAAAGTGATAACGTGGCTGCCTGAGAGCAGAAACCCTAACCCTAATTTCTGCCAAAAACCCTAACTGCTGAAACCCTAATTTCTGGAAACCCTAACCCTAAAAACTGCAAACCCTAATTCTGGAAACCCTATTCCTAGAACTGCAAAAACCCTAACCCTAACCCTAAGGGCAGCATGAGATTTCCGAAAATTGCACTGGCTAATGACATGGTAGGTTGTACGGATTTCCGTGATTTACGCTGACAGCTTTTTGGCTTTGCTTTTAGACCAAAAGCTTTTGAGTTTTAAAGGCTTTTTACTATAACTGCTTTTCACGCCAAGGGCCTTTAAATATGAGGCTAGGGCTCATTCTCTCGCATGCTTCCTGGAGAAGGTGCAGAGTCTGGAGTACCGGCTTGTACTTTGATGATGCAATATAAAGAAATACCGAAAGGGGAGCCAAGGTTTGGGGCCAATACTCTCTGGGGTGGAATTCCGCCACTCCGTGTCGCGTGTCGTCTCTCTCTTTCAGTTCAGTTGTTATTGAAGTGCTAAAAGTCTGTTCAATCTGTTCTTTTCTATTGGCACGTGGTGTCCACCTTGTGACAGTGGTATCAGAGCATCAGGCGTGTGCTTTTCTGAAAGCATACTGGTCCTACAAAAGAGCATGAGAGAGCTATCGGAATTTTATTTGAGGTATGTTCGCCCTCCAACCCGGACTTATTAGGCACTCCCACCCTTACTTCATCGCGCATTTGGCGCGCTCCCGTCTTCAACGCTCATGTCTTACAGGGCATAAGCCAATTAAGATCACTTGCAAGAGAAGGATCCAGATTTGTTTCAAGTCACTGTTTTTCTCAAAAGCAGTGCCATGCAAATGTTAATGTCTATAGCTACCAAGCCGAACACCTCCAAGGACTTGGCAAGCTTTCAAGAAAAATTTTGTCCGAAGTTATATGGTTTCTGACATCTTCTTCGGAGTGCAACTTCTGGCAGAGTGGGGTATCCTGAAATGCTTGCCATGGAAACCCTAGCAGATTATAACTTGAAGTTTCTTGACATCTCCCAGTAGATGTCTCTTCACGATCAAATGACCTTGGAGGTCCAGTGCGATTGCTATCTTAGGACTACCATCGCCGCCAAAGAAACATTGTCTGTCCAAGAGTTGATGGATTACGACCTTATGGAAGGAACCTAACCCTAATTTTTTATGCACGTTTCAGGATGGAAAGTCAATCGACTTTTCGAGCTCGACTGATGTCAAGATTGCTTTTTAAGTTTGAGTTCTGTTTGATCTTGTTTGGTGATCCTGTTTGGAATTTGTTTGAAATGGATGGTATCTGTTTTGAACCTGTTTTGGTGCCGATTTGAATTGTTTGACTCTGGTTTGATACTGGTTTCAATGATTGGTGATTTTACTCCCGGGTGGAGAAGTGAGAAATACTGTTTTGGTATTGTTTGAACCTCGGAACGACGCAGGCCGATGCCTGGGGAGCGTTTCGTTGTATGTTTGAAAACCTCGGAACGACGTAGGCCGATGCCTGGGGAGCGTTCCGTTGTATGCTAGAAAACCTCCGAACGACGCAAGCCGATGCCTGAGGACGTTGTCAGGAGTTTTTTGGATCAAGGGATTGCGCATATGTACATATACATGCATGGTGCATCAAATAAAGGATTGCCCATTTTCCTTAGCCAGGTGGTTATGTGGGGCCCACATGTGTACAGGTAGGACAGGGTGTACATAGTGCATCGATTTTCACTATTACCAGTACCACTCTGTTTTTTCTACAATAAGGAGGAGTTGGTAGCGCGTAAAACTTCTCGAGGAAGCTATCCGCGGGCCGACGACGTGAGGTCAACAGGTGCGTCAGATGGCATCTAGTGGCATCAGGAGGGCGAACGAGGTCAATATTTGCACGCGGATGAGGACGGACACAACGTGGGTGTTTGCTTGTGAGAATTATGCAGAAAGGTCATCATGAGGACCTTTTTTTGGGGCCACTTCACGTGGTGGCGAGATGCATTATTGGAAAAAAGCTGAGTGCCAGGTGTGCGAATGATGCAAAAAGGTGACAACTATGCACTGCGAGGTCAGTTTTTAGCCTGTTCGGGGTCCGTTTGAGGTCATCTAAAAGGCCAATGGTGCCCAACTAATAAAGCTAAGTGTGGGAACTGAAAAAACTGAGAGAAGACCAGAAAAAACGTGGAGAAGAGAGGAGGAATAGCCGCAGGTGTGTTTTTGCTCATTTTGGAGCCTGTTTTGGCCGTAAACTGCTCATCCGAGGTCGGATTTGAGCACTTTGACATTGTAGACTGGGGTTTTGGGCCGTTCCGGACGCGATGGCGCTGTCCATTTTGCCAAATTCCTCACTCTTTTCCTGCTGTTTTTCTGTGTAAGTTTCTCCTATGAGCGAAGTTTCTGCTCTAGTTTGTGATTGTATCTGGCTTATTTTACCCATATTGTGTGAGCTATTTGCCCCATTGGTGTTGGCCCAAGCTCAATTGTATCTAAACCTCAGAAATTCTCCTCTTTTGAGCTGAGTTTTTTGGGTGTGTGTGTGTGTGTGTGTCTGTGTGGAGTGGGCAAGTGGATAGTCTCTCTCCTCTCACTCCAGAGGTGTGTTCCCTGTCTCGGCCAGGTGTGTTGTCTAAGCCGAGTGGTGCCCCATAGTGTGTGTGTGTATCTTCCCAAGAGTGTGTGTCGGGTCGTTATAGAGGCGCTGTGTGTGTTTTCATCCCACTCACATTCTTTTGGCGCCCCCACGGAGGATCTTCTTCGAGTACCTTCTGCTTCGAGCCTCAAGCTTCGAGATTCGGGGCTGCAGGTTGCAGATTACAGGTTACAGGTTGCAGATTACAGGTTACAGGTTACAGGTTACAGGGACAGATACAGGTACAGGTGATTCACACAGGTACAGGTAGCTGGAGTACAGTGATATACTAGCAGTGATGTCACTTGCAGTTGTTGTGGGAATGCATCACTTGGCGCCTATTTGAGCGCATTGTCTGCTGGATTGTACGTTACTTGTGGAAACTGCCATTGTACGCATTTGTGGAGCCATACTTGGTTGTATTTGGCAGTCCCAGCCATTTCTGAGACTTGGTCTGGAAGATAGTCATTTCTGAGACTTGACTATACGCGATTTGCATTATCCTTCGTGTGAGGGTCGATAGCGTGAGGTTTTTATTGAGCTGGGGGATTCTCAAATGTAGAGATCCTTTCGGTGATACAGGTAGCTGGAGCACCCTTTTTGTGACCTCGCCATAGGCTATGTACTAGTGAGTTCTATTTTGATGCTCGAGTTCTATTGTTGGCAGTTTATGCATACAGATACAGTCTATATTTTGGGTTCTCATTGCTCTACTTCTGGGGAAACTCTGTCAAAATTTTTCCAAGTTATGATGGTTGGTCTTTTGGTCTTTTGAGCCATTTTATGCTGTTATGCTGCTGAAATTTTGGCAAAATCAGAGGTTGAGTCAGGTGTGCCTTCTTGGGAGCTTCATGGTTGGCTTTAATGGATGATCAAAATGGCCCTCAGTTCACTCCTTTTCATTTAACTCAAAGAATTCAGATTAATGTTCATGTGTCCAGGAAGATCTTTTTCCAGCAACGCATAGTCTTTATGTTTGGGCCAAGAAGATTGAGAGAGATCTTGGAATGTCCTTTGCCTGTTGTAATTCCGATGATCAACTATGAAAACTCATTTGATGTGCATGTGTTTGTCCTTATCTAAAGTTGAGCTCCATTGAAGTTCTGGGGATTGGGTAGTCAAAAGTTTTGGGTTCTTGCACGTGTGTTCAAAGGGGTTCTCAAAGCATTGTAACTTGGGTAGCCATGGCTTTCTCTTATCCGGAGTTTCATGGAAGAAGTGATGAAGATGTGGAAGAATTTTTGGAAAAGATGGAGGTTGCCTGCATTAGCAACCAGATTCATGACCCTACGCAAATGTTACGCCTTCTCCACATTTGTTTGAAGAGTGATGCACGAGTTTGGTCTAAAGCATTTGAAGAGGAGTTGCGTGTGGCTGATCCACCTGTAAGGTTGAGTTGGGACAATCTAAGGCATGGATTGGAAGTGGAGTTTGTGAAGATAGAAGATCCTGACAAGGTGTGGCAAGAAGTACAAGCTTTGGTGCAAAAGGAAGGTGAGCCAGTAGATGCGTACATACGTAAGTTTTCATTGGCATGGGAGCGAATGTGCAAGGCTTTAGCACCACAGGTACCCCCGCTTGACATGATAAAGAAGGACAGGTTCTTGGCTGGTCTTTGGGAGAATATACGTTGGAGAGTGGAGCTAAAGAAGCCTAGGACATATGAGGATGCACTAGAGGTAGCAAGGAACAAAGAGTGGAAGCTGAGGAAAATGAGCCAGTTAGGGGTGGAGTCTTTGCCAATGAGGTCTGAATTTCAGCCTATAGAGTCTTTACAAGGTCGCATGTCAGGGGTTCATCATGAACCAGTGGTTCCTGTTACTACTCAGGTTATGCCAGCAGTGGTCACTACAGCAGTGCAAGATGATGGGCTAAGGCAAGACATGAGGCAAGTGGTTGATTTGATGAAGAATCTCAGCCTAAACATGCTAGGTCAAGTGGGAAATAATCGAGGTCGAGGGAGGTTTGCAAATCAGCCAGGAGGTGAAGAAAGGCCTAGGAATGGTGTTGGACAAAGCAATGGTAGGTTTTGGAGGCAGACGCCCACATGTTATAATTGTGGAGAGTTGGGTCACATCAGCCCGCAATGTGATAAGCCACCAAGGATGGGGGGAGACATGTATCCATTGCCAAGACAGGTGCTAACTAGGTCAAATGATTATGGCATCGAAATTAAGGGAGACGAAGGAACCAGTGGACTGACCCAGGAGGAAAAGGGAAAGACAAAAGTGCTAAGTGTAGTCACCTTGGAGAAGGCATCAAAGCTAGAGGATACATTAGTGATGCCTATTGGGAAGAGGACCACAGAGGAAAAGGAAGGAAGAAGTGCCCCAGGTCCTAGTAAGAAGAAGGGAAAGAGCCATGAAGGCGAGGATGTCAAGGCCAAGAGGAAAAGGAGAGCTCGTCGAAAGTTTCATGTTTCAGATTTTCCACTAGGAGATGGGCAATTAAGCTATGACTTGAAGGAGGATCTGACGAGCAGGAAGGCAGATGTTACTTTTGGGCAGCTTATAGAGATGGTGCCTAAGCTAAAGCGACAGTGGAAGAGGATGGTTAACCCAATGGAGAAAGAGCCAGAGAGAGGTTCAGTGAAGGTGTTGGCAATGGACGAGCTACCAGACATTTGTCCAATAGTAGATGTGTGGCATAAAAGGAAAAATTTGGGACAAGGTTATGTGGATGGCGGAGCCCAAATATGCGTCATAACACATTCATGCGTTGAGAAGATGGGTCTCACAATGGCTGGGGTGTCAGGTTTTCGGATCAGATTGGCAAACCATCAAAAAGTAAAATGCTTGGGTGTTGTAAAGAGCTTAGAAGTGGAGGCATATGATGCAAAGGCAGTGGTTGATTTTCATGTGATGCCAGCAGGGTTGGGAGCATATCCTATTATACTGGGCAGACCATGGTTACGTGCAGTGGGAGCTGTTCAAGATTGGCGACATGGTACGATTAGCCTCTATGGAAAGACAGGTACCAAGAAGCTTTATAATATGGACACAAGGAAACGATTAGAGGAGCTTTATGAAGATGAGGATGAGTCTAGTGATGAAGACTCTTCGACGGTAACAGATGAGGACAGTGATAGCACTACCAGCAGTGATGAGGATGCTGATGTTGCATTTCTTTTGATGGACAAAGAAATCCAGGAGATTGGTTTAGTTGCATTTGCGAATGAGGTTGAAGATGAAAGTGAAGGGCCTTATGAAGTGATTGAAGGGCTGATGCAAACCAAGGTTGAGTTGTCAAAGAAGCAGGAATTGATGACACAAATGATCAGTGGAGACCTCTCAGCTATGGAGAAGGATATATATTTGCACATGCTGGTTAGTTTTCCTGATTTGTTCATTACTTCATATGAAGAGATCAGAGGGTTCAAGGGCAAAGAGATGCATATAGAGCTGAAAGAAAGTGCTAAGCCAGTGCGGCAAAGGCTAAGAAGGATGGGTCAAGAGCAAATGGAAGCCTTGCGAGAAGAGGTGGACAAGTTGTTGAAGGCAAGGTTCATAGTCCCTGTGGAGACCACAGAATGGGTGAGTCCAGTAGTAGTCAGTCCAAAGAAGGATGGAAGTGGAGAATTTGTGTAGATTTTAAACCCTTAAACGTAGCCACTAAGAAGAACCCATATCCTCTTTCATTCATCGATCAGATCTTGGATTCAGTGGCAGGTTATGAGAGGTACAGTGTGTGTGATGGTTTTTCAGGCTATTTTCAATTGAAGATTGCTCTTAAAGACCGCACAAAGACAACTTTTATTACGCCATGGGGCTGCTATTGCTACACAGTATTGCCATTTGGGTTGTCAAATGGACCTTCCTTCTATCAAGAGAGAGCAAATTGGGTGTTGGAACCATTCATTGATAGTTGTGTTAAAGCTTTTATGGATGACTTCTGTGTCTATAGCAGTAGGGTTGAACACCATGAGAAGCTGCAGATGGTATTGGCTCGATATGATGAATGTGGAGGACAACTAAATCCAAAGAAATGTCATCTAGCACAGCCAAGGGTGAAGTTATTGGGCCATATGGTGTCAGAAAATGGCATTGAGGCTGAACCAGATAAGGTGAAGTCTATTATTCTTCTTCCATCACCTATGAGTACGAAGCAATTGGCAACCTTTATACACAAAGTGAAGTACATGGCACGGTTTATTCCATTGTCTTCACAGCTTCTTTATCCATTACAGCAAGTGGCAAAGCATGATCCATTGCAATGGGATGACAAGTGTGAAGAAGTGTTTCAAGAGGTGAAAGAGGTGTTAGGGGGGTTGTCAGCCATGCAGGCTCCTGATTGGGTAAAAGTTTTTTATGTAAATCCATTAGTAGAGGATGATGCCATTGGAGCCATGCTATTGCAAAAGGGGAAGGGCAGCCATTATATGAGGCCAGTGTATTGTGCAAGCCGAGTGAAGTTGGTAGCGGAGAGAAAGTTATCGGAAATAGAGCTAGTGATGACCAGTGTAATATTTGCTTGTCGACGATTTCGTCATTACTTGCTACCACGGCCTTTTGTTTTCTTGACGAGTTATGCCTTTTTGCCACAGTTAATTAATGGTACTAACATGTCAAATGTGGTGAAGAAATGGGTAATTGAGCTACAAGAGTTTGAGTTCTCTTTTCTAGTGGAAGATAGTACAAGGGCTACCCTAGCTGATTTGTTGACCTACAAGGAGAATCCCCTTATTGTTAAGGAAGAGGTGGTGAGAAAGGTAGTTGAAGAAGTGCCACAGATCAGCCATGCACATGTGTTGTTCTTTGATGGTTCATACAGAAAGAGCCACGATGCAGCTTCAGGGGGTATAGCACTTTATGATCCAGAGGGGAAGCTAGTATGCAAGAGAGGGTTCAAATTGGATGCGCATAGTAACAATGAGGCTGAATATGCTACATTGGAAGCCGGATTACACATTTGTTTGAAGCATGGGGTTCGAAGGTTGAGCATAAAAGGTGATGCCTTGTTAGTGGTGAAGCAAGTGCTGGGTGTGGAAGAGCAAGAACCCCTCATTGAAGGAAATGTGCTTCAGAATTAAAGGCCTGTTAAAAAAGTTTGAAGCATGGAGCATCAAACACATTGAACGTGCTCTAAATGGAGAGGCACATGAAGCAGCTCAAGGCATGATTGGGGAGCTATTCGTGTTGAGGACCAATTTACCTCTTTATCATGGCCGGGAAAGTTTGGCTCAAGAAGAGGAGTTTTTGCTAACAGGAATCATTCCAAAGGAGATTCAGAAGTCTAAGAAGTATGGCTTTGTGCGTAGAGCATACAGGTACAAATTGATTGGTGATGTCTTATACATGAAAGGGGCTGATCTCGTGTTGAGACGTGTATCTTGGCGGGAGGAGCTTTACAGAGTGTTGGAAGAGAATCATGAAGGCGCATGTGGTGGCCATTTTGCTCTAAAGATCACCTTGCATAAGATTTTGCAAGAGGGGTATGTATGGCCTAGTTTGCACAAGGATGTTCACCATTGGTGTAGGTCTTGCAATAGGTGTTAAGCATTTGGGAAGAGAGTGTTGAAGCCAGAGCTACGAAAAACCATTATGGCGTTTGATGTGTTTGAAAAGTGGGGGATTGATGTAATAGGCCCGTTACCTATCACAAGCAGGGGCAAAAGCTATATTTTGACGGCAGTGGACTATCTTTCTAGATGGGCAGAGGCTATAGCAGTAAAACAGATCACTGCAAAGGATGTGGCAAAATTTGTGTATGATGAAATATGTTGCAAGTTTGGGGTGCCATTAGAGCTACTTTAAGATAAGGGGCCAGGATTTAGAGCTAAACTGCTAGACTTCTTATGCACAAAGATAAAAATTAGGCACCAGCATACCACTCCTTATTACCCGCAGTGTAATGGATTAAATGAAAGATTCAATGGTGAGTTGGTACAAATTCTTTCTAAAGTAACAGAGCACCAAGGAAAGAATTGGGATTTGGAATTGCCTAGTGCATTATGGGCTTACCGTACTTCGGTGAAGACAGGTACAGGGTTTACTCCATTTCATTTGGTGTACGGAAAGGAAGCACTATTGCCTGTGGAGGTAGAGTTGCCTGCGGTCAAGATGTTAGAGAAGTTGCTTAGGCCGCCTAGTGATGCATTCAAAGAGAGGCTCTTGCAGTTACAAGAGGTCCAGTTGGATAGGATGAGCGCATTGGAGCATTATGGGCAGATGCAGGATAAGGCTTTGGCAAAGATAAATGAAAAGGTCAAAAGTAAGGGTATCAAGAAACATCACTTGGTTTTGCGCTACAATAGTAAGCTGGACAACACCTTCCAAAAGAAGTTTCAAATTAAGTGGGAAGGCCCTTTCAAGGTAGTGGAGTGTTTTCCAAATGGCACATATCAGCTGGCTAACCTGGATGGTGTTCTACATAAGTCAAGGGTAAATGGGTTGCGTCTTAAATTGTATCATGCTAGATTAATGATGGTGGAGCAAGATGAGCTGTCTGTGGATCAAGCAGTGTTGGTGAGGGATGAGGAGACCTGTGATGCGGTGAGTCTCATATCTCTCTTTGCTGCTGCTGATCATGAATGATCTAGCAGGCTAGGGGATGGGCAAATTATGTCAGGAGTTTTTTGGAGCAAGGGATTGCGCATATGTACATATACATGCATGGTGCATCAAATAAAGGATTGCCCATTTTCCTTAGCCAGGTGGTTATGTGGGGCCCACATGTGTACAGGTAGGACAGGGTGTACATAGTGCATCGATTTTCACTATTACCAGTACCACTGTGTTTTTTCTACAATAAGGAGGAGTTGGTAGCGCGTAAAACTTCTCGAGGAAGCTATCCGCGGGCCGACGACGTGAGGTCAACAGGTGCGTCAGATGGCATCTAGTGGCGTCAGGAGGGCGAACGAGGTCAATATTTGCACGCGGATGAGGACGGACACAACGTGGGTGTTTGCTTGTGAGAATTATGCAGAAAGGTCATCATGAGGACCTTTTTTTGGGGCCACTTCACGTGGTGGCGAGATGCATTATTGGAAAAAAGCTGAGTGCCAGGTGTTTGAATGATGCAAAAAGGTGACAACTATGCACTGCGAGGTCAGTTTTTAGCCTGTTCGGGGTCCGTTTGAGGTCATCTAAAAGGCCAGTGGTGCCCAACTAATAAAGCTAAGTGTGGGAACTGAAAAAACTGAGAGAAGACCAGAAAAAACGTGGAGAAGAGAGGAGGAACAGCCGCAGGTGTGTTTTTGCTCATTTTGGAGCCTGTTTTGGCCGTAAACTGCTCATCCGAGGTCGGATTTGAGCACTTTGACATTGTAGACTGGGGTTTTGGGCCGTTCCGGACGCGATGGCGCTGTCCATTTTGCCAAATTCCTCACTCTTTTCCTGCTGTTTTTCTGTGTAAGTTTCTCCTATGAGCGAAGTTTCTGCTCTAGTTTGTGATTGTATCTGGCTTATTTTACCCATATTGTGTGAGCTATTTGCCCCATTGGTGTTGGCCCAAGCTCAATTGTATCTAAACCTCAGAAATTCTCCTCTTTTGAGCTGAGTTTTTTGGGTGTGTGTGTGTGTGTGTGTGTCTGTGTGGAGTGGGCAAGTGGATAGTCTCTCTCCTCTCACTCCAGAGGTGTGTTCCCTGTCTCGGCCAGGTGTGTTGTCTAAGCCGAGTGGTGCCCCATAGTGTGTGTGTGTATCTTCCCAAGAGTGTGTGTCGCGTTACAGAGGCGCTGTGTGTGTTTTCATCCCGCTCACAACGTTTGGTTGTATGCTTGAACCTCCAAGCGACGCAGACTGCGGTCTGGGGAGCGTTTGGTTGTACAGTTCTTTGAGCTCATGGCCCGGACCTTTTTAGGTTATTTGCGGGGGAGTAACGAGGTAGTCATTGAGTAGGCTCATACCGCAGATCGTTTGTCTCAGGAGAGTGCTCAGCGGCGCTGTTTGTTGTGTCTTGTAACATGCATATGTAAGCATTTGTTGCATTGTGATGTGCCAATTACTAAATATTCCTAATTGGATGAGATTGCCTGGGTATGTAATTTTAGTGCATCAAGACACCTGTGGAAGATCAGTATGGTCTGGGTGTGATGGCTACTTTTACTATGCCGGAATATCAAGAGTTCCGATCTGGACGAAAGGAGAAGCTAACTCCTTGATCAAAAGAGCAGAAAGGAGAAGCTAACTCCTTGATCAAAACAACCGAGAGGAGAAGCTAAGTCCTTGATCAAAAGAGCAGAAAGGAGAAGCTAACTCCTTAATAAAAAGAGCAAACTGATTGTCCCTCGGAATGACCCTCGGACATTTTTGAGCTAACTTGAGTTGTTTTGCAGATATGTTGTAATCGCGGACGATTACTCTCTTTCAAGAAGGGGAGATGTAACAAACTGCTGACGTGTCAAAGCCTAAAGAATGGAGCCAACTTATAGATGTGGCCGAGGGGCCTAAACTGTCACAAAGTGATGACGAGGTTGTCCGAGAGCAAAAATCCTAACCCTAATTTCTGCCAAAAACCCTAACTGCTGAAACCCTAATTTCTGGAAACCCTAACCCTAAAACCTGCAAACCCTAATTATGGAAACCCTAACCCTAAAACTGCAAAAACCGTAACCCTAATCCTAAGGGCAGCAAGGAGATTTCCGAAAATTACACTGGCTGATGACGTGGCAGGCTGTACGGATTTCCGTGATTTACGTTGGCAGCTTTTTGGCTTTGCTTTTGGACCAGAAGCTTTTGAGTTGTAAAGGCTTTTTATTGTAGCTGCCAAGGGCCTTTAAATATGAGGCTAGGGCTCATTCTCTGGCATGCTTCCTGGAGAAGGTGCAGAGTCTGGAGTATTGGCCCCAAACCTTGGCGCCCCTTTTGGTATTTCTTTATATTGCATCATCAAAGTACAAGCCGACAGCTTTTTGGCTTTGCTTGGACCAGAAGCTTTTGAGTTTTGAAGGCTTTTTATTGTAGCTGCCAAGGGCCTTTAAATATGAGGCTAGGGCTCATTCTCTGGCATGCTTCCTGGAGAAGGTGCAGAGTCTGGAGTATCGGCTTGTTCTTTGATGATGCAATATAAAGAAATACCAAAAGGGGCGCCAAGGTTTGGGGCCAATACTCGCTGGGGTGGAATTCCGCCACTCCGTGTCGTGTGTCGTCTCTCTCTCTTTCAGTTCAGTTGTTATTGAAGTGTTAAAAGTTTGTTCAGTCTGTTCTTTTCTATTGGCACGGGGTGCCCGCCTTGTGACACTTATCACTCCTAACTCCCCCCATAATTTGATATAACTTCCAACCTCTTAAGCACACAACCCCTCTTGTCCTCGACTCGTATTTCCACCAGCTTCTTTCCTAGCCATTGATTGCCATCTATAACTTAAGACTGGTTCCTCGTCCTACATCATCGTCCTACTTCAAAACTCAAAAGCTTCTGGTCCAAAAGCAAAGCCAAAAAGCTGTCGGCTTGTACTTTGATGATGCAATATAAAGAAATACCAAAAGGGGCGCCAAGGTTTGAGGCCAATACTCTCTGGGGTGGAATTCCGCCACTCCGTGTCGTGTGTCGTCTCTCTCTCTTTCAGTTCAGTTGTTATTGAAGTGCTAAAAGTTTGTTCAGTCTGTTCTTTTCTATTGGCACGGGTTGCCCGCCTTGTGACACTTATCCCTCCTAACTCCCCCCATAATTTGATATAACTTCCAACCTCTTAAGCACACAACCCCTCTTGTCCTCGACTCGTATTTCCACCAGCTTCTTTCCTAGCCATTGATTGCCATCTATAACTTAAGACTGGTTCCTCGTCCTACATCATCATACTAGCAAATTCATACTACCCTCCATGAATCTATATGCAAGTTTCCTTGCGTCCCCATTTTTAAGCATAAGGCCAATGCATCCTCTTTTCGACTCTTGTCCTCTTTCCATCCTAAAATTCATCCAATTAAGCTCACATTTTCCTCCTCTTTATGATATTAGAAGAAGGGGAGGCTAACTTTTTGCCCTTCAGCCACTTCCCTCCATCCGGTCTTTTCCTCTTGCTTTTCTCTCACATTTCTCAATCTGTAACTTCAGCTCCTTTATTTCTTCTATAAAAGTGAACCAATTGTATCGTTCTTCTGTCCCACTTGTATCAAGCTTACTCTTATGGAAATCTTCAAACAAAACATCTTTCTCGCTTATGTAGTTTTCCATTTTCAGTTTCCAAGCTTCAAACGTAGCAAGTACAGCATCCAATTTCTTTTGCACCACAAATTCCATTACATTCACCTCTATCCTCAAAATGGTGGCATTTATCCTCTTAGACCATCTACATTTCAGCTCAAAATTCACCCAACTCATCTTGCAGGTCCTTTCTCATGTGTACACACATATCATTTTTGTGGGCTTCCAACAGTTAGTTCCTCAGTTGAGAGAACATCATGGCCCAGTTGGAGATATGAGCTGTTACAGCATGCCTATGACTATTGTTGTTACTCACCTCTCAATCGCTGCTACACCCATGTCTATGACAGAGAGAGAGAGAGAGAGAGAGAGAGAGAGAGAGAGAGAGAGAGAGAGAAGTTTATTAATGTCCTCTAAGAAGGAAAGAGACTGTGTTTGTGACATACCAGATTATCTCTGAGCTTAGAAAGATCATACTGCAAGTGTGCACGACGCCCCTCTTGGTATGTGTCATCTCCTTGGAGGCTATCAAGAGAAGACCGCTGATCCCACAAAAACATTAAGCATCATTGTCTGTGAGAACTAGTAGAGTTGATATTGTAATTGCTTAGTTTCTCAGATACCCACATGGCAATGGGATACTACACCCAAATTGTCCTCCTCTAGCACTCCAGCTCTATTTCTTTCCAAAAATCTGTCTGTTGGCAAGATAAAAAGCAGTACATTCTTCACATTCTAATAAATTATTATGAAATCAGGCAATTGATAGTACATGACATGCACTGTCTGCAAAGAAATGAGAACATGCCGACATAAACCAGAAAGACCCCCTTTAATCTAAGGCCTTTACATTCTTCCAAGCAGCTTAACTGAGCTAACAAATAAAGCAAGCTTCAAATATTTATTGAGAAACTTAATACTTCCAATGCTTTCACCTATCTCTGCTTGTAAACTTGATGGTACACTATTCCCAGCCAACTGAAGTTCTGTGAGAACTCTGTTCCTCTCCAGCATACCAATCAAAGCTGTAGCTCCTGATGCTCCAATTTCGTTCCATCTCAAATCTACAGTTAATCAATTCGTCAACTTCAGATCTATAATGCCATCGAGAAAAAGTAAATATGTTGATGACTGAAAGTATAAAACGTTCACATCTAGCAAGTTGCAAAAGTAAAACCTGAAGGGGATCGGAGAGCACCACAGACGGAGAGTGAGAGAGAGAAGGAGACACACGACACACAGATATGGGTGGGGAGACTCAAAGAGTGAGCAGCCCTCTATACACTTATGCTATGTATAAGGTATACAAGTCAATGGGCGCCCAGACTCTGGGCGGCTGGGCAAGGCACAGACGCCTATACCCCAACAACCTCCCACTTAAAGGCGACTGTGCCTTTAAGCAAGAGAACCTAGTCTAAAGACTACAAAAGGCGAGAGAAAATCGCTCTCAACCGATGCCCACTGGCTGGCTGTGATCGTGTGCATCCGACTGTCCTGCTCCCGTGTAAGTCCATACACCACCAGATGTACCGCACACGTACTGCAAGTATGTACGCAATACCTGCATATCTCCCTCGTGCACTATGCCATCATCAGACAACAAACGACTGACAACCCCAACTGCAAATGCTCCCACTGCAGCTGCGATATCCGGTCTCAAGATCAGCATATCATACATGAGACCACCGAATGCCGATGCAATGCTAGCGGGCCCTGCTAGCTCTACGGAGCATGCATCAACATATATATCCCTAGCAATAGGCATCTCTGACTGACAAGGCGTGTCAGCCACATGCATCTCCTGACTGTCCGCAAAAGACGCATCAACCTGTCGTGCAACCTCAGAGCAAACCAGCTGCTCTAGGTGCCTGCTGGAAGACATATCCTACACAACTATATCCCCATGCTCAGTGTCGAGCATAGAAAGGAATGACTGCATAATCGCTGACATCTCAGCCTTCTCTACAATCATCCACTGCAAACATGACCACTCAATCTGGTGTGACTCACTAGAGCTCTCATGCTCTAACTCCGTATGCATAGACTCTTGCACAACGTCCTTCTGTCGTGACTCACTAGAGCAAGACCGCTCTATCTGTCTATCCTGCATAGAAGTATCTCGCACAACTGACTCTCTGCTTTGCTCAGTCACTAGCAAAGCATGCATGTCTGACTCTATCACCTCTCTCTGTGACTGCTCAAGTCGTGCCCCAACTGAGTGCACAACGAGCTCACTACTCTGCACTCCATGCAAAGCACCCTGCAACCCATGAGCAAAAGAGACTGTCCGGGTCTCTCGCTCTCTGCATGGCTGCAACAAGATTGAGACTCGACCATCTCGCACCAGTACTACGTGCAATGGGTACCATGTGCCAACTTTAGCACCTCTCGCAATCACCAGCGAACCCAAATGCAACACAAAGATCGCTCAAGCAACGATACCCGACATCCACTATCCCGTAACTGTCTGACTGAGATCAAATCCCATCTCAGATCTGGCACATAACGCACATGACGCAGGGTAAATCTCATACCACTAGGCAAGGACAAACATACATCTCCTGCACCCTCAATGTCATACACAACACCATCAGCCATGTGCACACAACCAAGCCTCCCACTAGAAAATGTGTTAAACCACTCACGATGCGACGTGACATGGAATGTAGCATCTGAATCTAGTAACCAATGTGAAGACAATGTGCAATCCAATATGCAATCCGTAGACATAAGATCGTCTGAAGACAAGCTAAATGTAAATGTGACATCGCCGTCACAAGCATACTTAGTAACCACCGTACTAATCTCACTAGCATCTGTCATGCCCAAATTTGCATCACGCATCTGTCGCCTCCGTTGTCTCAAACGCCTGAAACATCGACGCCTAATGTGCCCTCTATGTCCACAATGCCAACATGTCAAGTCTCTATGCCGTCAAGACTTACGTGTGGGACCAATCCCTCCCATGGACATAGAAGTGGGACTAGACTCCCCTGTAGACATGGATGTCACGTACATAGCATGTAAACTCTGCCATAAAGCATGAGTTGTAGTCTCCCTCGAGACCTGCCAGTAAACAAACTCAACCAGATGCAAACGAATCGTAGACATGGCTAACTCATCAAGATCTTGCCAATCATCATCACGCATAGACTTGGGCTTCGCCGATAAACCACGCAAGGGTTTATCCTGCCCCAAATCCACCAATGCAACAAGCATATGCTCCTTCCAAGCAACAAAATCTGCACCATCAAATTGTGTCAGACCATAACGCTGGAAGTCAAATGAAAAATCAACCATAATGCTCGCAAAAGAGCAACCAACAATGAGTAGCAAATGTCAACCAAATCAGCCCTAAACTGGCTCGAATCGCATCAACAAAAGTATGCAAATATGGCTCAAAACCTGATGCAAAATTGCACCAATAACCGTGCAAAACCTTGCACAAAATCACAAGCCAATATGACTCGAATCCGGCTACCTAGCTCGTAGCCACACGAGCATGCATCACTCCTGTGAGTGTGCCAAGATAACTGTACACCTGTCAAACCGTGAGCTAATCACCAAGCCCACACTATGCGGTATCGATGCATACACATGCACAAATCTCGAAGGGGATCGGAGAGCACCACAGACGGAGAGTGAGAGAGAGAAGGAGACACACGACACACAGATATGGGTGGGGAGACTCAAAGAGTGAGCAGCCCTCTATACACTTATGCTATGTATAAGGTATACAAGTCAGTGGGCGCCCAGACTCTGGGCGGCCGGGCAAGGCACATACGCCTATATCCCAACAAAACCCAAGACAAAGTCCAAAACAACCCATGCAAGAAAAACCCAACACAAACTCCAAGAACAAGCCACCCCTTCCCGTCCCCCAAACAAAGAAAAAACAAAGGCAGACTCCTTTCCCAAACAAAAACTATGCTGACTCACACCCATTGTCTAATCCATTGTGCTCTTCAAATACATCCACATATTTATGTCCAGCACAAATAAATTGGAGATTGCCTAAGCCATCTTCTGCCAAAAGAACCTGGCCTACTCAAACCTGATAGAGATCATTAAGGCATATTTCATCCTTGCACAAAGCAATGCACAAAATTAAGCACATGACAGAAGCCCCAATCCTTAAACCTTCATTAAGATCCACGAGTACCATGAAAGGCAAACATTCTCACAAGATTACAAAGAATTAAGCAAATAGTAGAAGGCAAAACTCTGGAACCTTAAGTACCGAGAGAAGTCAAGGAGCAATTGTTTCGTAGCGCATGTGCTAGTGCTGCTGCCATTGTGGGACCTATCCGGTTGCTTCGTAAATCCACCTTTAAAAGGTAGTAAACCAAAAACACATATTAGCGTTCACTATCAAATATATTGTCAACAAAAGGGAGAGAAAATTTATCTATTGCTTATTTATAAATTCAAAAGACAGTCTAAACAATGTTTTTGTCAAAGGATTTTAACACTCTAGCACAGTAACAGAAAATGGGAACAAGGTCGGGACCGCAAAAGTGAGGGAATTGGGTCAATGCAAAAGAATGCGAAAAAAACTCTTTTTTTTTGTGGAACACAGCAAAATTATAAATTATGCCAAAAGCATGAGTCGTATTAGCAAAATGCGCCAATCAAGCATTGATGGCACAATGATGGATACAAAATTACCAGTATCCCCCTCAAGGGCTACAAATGACAAGTGACAAAAAAGCCTAGCTAGTGGGATAAATGCTCATGCTCCTGAAGTATTGCCTTATGAGGAGGAGGAATATGAATCTCAACATCTTGAAACTGGGAGTTGTCAAGCTTGTCCCAAAACTTGCTCCAGCAAGTCCCCCAAATGCTCGCCGGTTGTGGTGGGATCCTCCTATGCCATGGCCCACAAAAACCAAATCATTGGCCCTTTGGACCTGCAACAATTCCTCTTTTTTCACTGCAATGTTACTGTGGAAACTTCATAGTTGCTCCAAGCAACTGGAGCTCGCAGCTTGGCTAAGAATATTAAGGCAGACCGTAAAAGCATTGCTCCTCATGCCCATTTTTTAATCCATAATCCTCCCACCATGGTGCGGTTGACCACACGTTATGGCCCCCTCCTTATGCCCATTTTTTAATCCACAATCCTCCCACCATGGTGCGGTTGACCATACGTTCTGGCCCCCTTCTTTGTAATTTTTTTTGTAATCCTTTTGACCTAGTCATATGCATTAGATCGTAGAAGTGTGTTGAATGCCAAAGGTTGAAGACATCCCTCCTCCACATATGCCACCCTTCCCACCTAGGTGGAATCCAAAAGGGTATCTGTGAGTCATTTGCCAGATCCATCTTGCACACATCATGACACAAGCCATACTCACGCACAAACGAGCATTGAGAGCGGACATCGGGCTCACCTCCCAGCCATAGAGCCAATACGGGCTCACCCCCAAGCTTGGGAGCCTCCGACTAACGGGCTAGCCTCTACCACAAGGGCTGGTGTCTTATACCTCCAAGTGTGCATGTAGAGTTGCCAAGGGCCTAGGGTTCAAATGTGGTGATTGCACAAGATAGCTCACAAATGAACCTAGGTCCTATGTATAAGACTCCCTTGCCGCCCTAATTATAGGGCCATATTCGCACTTGGCTTGACATAGCTCAAGTGTACATCTTGATGTCTAGGGACATAATACTACCCCCCTTTTTTTTAATTGTTGTCCTCAGCAATATCGTCAATTACAGCTCTTCTACGATCATACTAATTCCCAAGTAGCAATTGATTCGGGTCGATGCATCCACTTGATCAAATGCTCGAGGTAAGAGACCGTTAATCACGTTCAAGTGGAATGTAACGAGTTGTATCCTGCAAACTCGGACTTCTTTCAAAGGAACAACTTGTTCATCCTGGTCCAACCGCTCCTACAAGCACCTAGCGATGAACATGAGATGGACAATAATGTCGGAGTGTAGATCCAGTTTGTAGGAGACGTCACTAATCTTCTTGATAATTTGGAATGGCCCACAATATCACGAAGATAATGTCGAGCATTGTTTAGTACAGATTGTTTCAAAATCCTTCAGTACCTAAAGGTACACCCACATCCCCTCCTCGAGATCACAAGGTTGTTGATCCTGGTTAGCATAGAAGGTACGAATCATTTCAAAATCCTTTCGGTACCTTCATGTACACCCACATCCCCTTCTCGAGATCACAAGGCTGTTGATGCTGGTTAGCATAGAAGGTAGCCGATCTTGGGCAATCTTTATGCTTTCCTTAGCGATCATGAGCATTTCTTGTATATCATGCAACAAATTGGCTACGGATTGCATCTTAACGCCTTTGAGTCTAGTGACAATTGGTGGTTTGGGCTCATAACCATACATAAACATGAAGAGGTTATAACCAATAGCCAAGTGCTTACTACTTCTATAAGCAAATTCAATATGTGGGAGATAACGTTCCCAAGCAAATTGACGAATGAAAGCATGAACAGGCTATAATCAATAGCCAAGTGCTTACTACTTTTATAAGCAAATTCAATATGTGGGAGATAACGTTCTCAAGTAAATTGACGATGATAGACATGCGTGAAGCATACCCTCCATAGTCTAATCGTGCATCTCTTTCAGTTCGGTTGTTATTTGAAGTGCTTAAAGTTGTTCAGTCTGTTCTTTTCCGCTGGCACGTGGTGCCCGTCCCGTGACAACACGGGTCTCAATAAGGTCAACGCCAAGAACAAGTATCCGTTGCTTATTAGGAGCGATGACCTCATGGATCAACTCTTGGGTGCAAGATATTTAACCAAGATCGATCTTCGGTCCGGAAAGCATCAAATACGGATACACCCTTGTAATGTCCCAAAGACCGCGTTTTGTAGACGGTATGCACATTATCAGTTTTTGGCTATACTTTGGAATGGACCAAGGGTCCCGTAACTTTTCATCAGATGATGAATGATTTATTTTGTCGATACTTGGAAAGTGGGTTGTAGCGTTTCTTGACGACATACTTATTTATAGTCGGACACTTGAGGAGCATTTGCAACACCTTCGCCTTGTCTTACGTATTCTAGAACACGAAAAGTTGTATGCAAAGCAATCCAAGTCTGAATTCTTTCGCACGGAGCCATTGTATTTGGGTCATGTCTTATCGGTAAAAAATGGATTCTAGCAATTATGCCATGGGTGCCGTTCTTTATTAAGATGGCTGACCCATAGCACTTGCAAGTTGCAAGCTCACGGACATGCAAACCCATTACTCCACACAAGAGAAGGACTTGCTGGCAGTTGTCCTTGTTTTGAAAATTTGGCGTTATTACTTGTATGGTGCCTGCTTTGTGGCATGGATTGACCAACATTCATTGAAATATCTTTGTGATCAACCCGATGTTCAAGGTCACAAGGCAAGGTGGACCGAGCTCATGCACGAGTTTTGAGTGAGATACGCTATTGTAAGGACACTACTAATGCAATGGCCAATGCCCTTAGTAGGATCTAGGAGGTGATTGTTCTTTCATTTACTAAAATCTCGACTGACTGCTATCTTTCTCTCAAAGTGTGTTTCCAAACAAATCCTCACTCTGGTGAGTTTGGCGACGAGTCAATGAGGGATTACGAAGTCCGGAGAGCAATGGCAGTTTGAACGCGGGTTGATTGGCTACAGAGAGAAAAGTAGAGGAAAGGTATTCTATTTGTGAACTACTTTTGAAGCAAGGCAAAGTGTGTGCGCCCATCGATGAGGACATCGTCAAGAAAATTTTGTTTGAGTGTCATGATGCTCCTAGTGCAGGACACCTTGGCATACATCATACTTTGGCATTAGTAAGTTGGTATGTCTATTGGGTGCACATGAAAGATTTTGTTGAGAAGTATGTGCGGGAATGCGCGCAATCTTAGCATAATAAAGTTGAATGTTTGCTGGGCTCTTACACCTTCTATAGATTCACGATGAGAAATGAACTAGCATTTCTATGGACTGCATTATAGGGTTGCCCCGGACCAATCAGGTCATGATGCCATTGGGTTGGTGTTGATCGACTCACGAAATGGCACGTTTCATTCCCTACTCGCACCACCATAAAGAGCCATGAGTTAGCTTAGCTCTTTGTGGAGCACTTCTATAAGCTCTATGGTTTGCCCGAGGAATTTGTCAATGAATTTCTGGCTAATGGTGTTCGAGAAATTGGAGACCTTTTTGGGCATGTCATCCTCGGATTATCTAGAAACCGATGGAGAGACTGGTCACTGAACGCACTGCAAAACACGATTAGAGAAAGACATAACTGGCATACCATTTTGCTTGAGGCTACGCAAATTGTCTTTCAACCGTGCTAGGTACTGTGGTGGCATAAACCGCGCCTTGAGCTTGTCTTGGAAGTCGGCCCAATTGAAAGAAAGGGACGCGGCGCGTCTTCTTCGGCTTCCTCTAGGTGCGCGGTCAAGTGTGTCTCTTGCCATGCGTGGTACCAATTAATGGCATCACTGGCAAGGTACATGGTTGCCGTCAAAACCTTGCTATTTCCTGTCTTCTTAGTTGTTGCAAAGTAAGCATTAAATTGATGCAACCAAGAATGAATAATAGTAGCATCCATCTTACCGTCATACTTACTGAATGTCAACTTCTCAGTGACGGAGTTGTTGGAGTCCGAATATCTGCTTGTGCTACTTGATGAACTACCAACCTCTTTGACCCGCTCGGGCTTCGAGGTGAGTACCTGTAGGACCAACTCTTGCATGCATTGGTCTCTCTGCGCCTCACGCTCTAACTCCAAGGCTGCTCGGTTGTCTTCGGCCACCAAGCGCACTTGCTCACGCTCACGCTCCAAAACTACCCTTCTGTCTTCAACCGCCAGACGCGCTTGCTCGCGCTCACGCTCACGCTCCAAGGCTACACGTCTTTCGTCGCGCTCGCGATGCAATTCTGCCTTTCTTTCCTCGGCCGCCAAGCACGTTTGCTCACGCTCGCGATCCAAGGCTGCCTTTCTTTCTTCACGCTCGCGATCCAAGGCTGCGCATTGCGCTCCTTGTTGTAACATCATGTCCATTGTTTCAACCAAAGCCTCCATAGGATTTGGTGCAACCCTTGGCAAAGATGGGGAGGGGGGAGGGTCGGAAAAACCTCCTAGTGGGGAAAATTCTTCTGCTCCACCTCCATGCTCATCACCTTCACGCAAAGTATCCATTCCGCTTCTGGTGATGACCATACACTGAGATCTTGGGTACTTAAGTCCACGAGGATCTTGGGTTCTTGAGGTTCTTGGGTTCTTGGGTTCTTGAGTCCTTGAGTTCTTGAGGTCTTTCTTTAGCTTGTAATCTGTGTTAGAGAAGGATCTTCTCTTACCCTAGCTCTACTCTTCCCTGCGAGCGCACCCCTTTGCAGCCTTGAGCTCACACCAAAGTTGCTTTTTCCCACCTCACATCGATTGGCCGGCCGCCAAGTGCACGGTCCGCTCTCAATAAGGGAAAAGAGGAACGAGGGGAGGCCGGACAAGCCCTTCTTTCTTGAATTTCCTGTCACTCTTCAAAACACGATTAGGGACACGCCCAAGTGGACTTGGGTTACGTTCGACCCCAACAAGCAAAAAAAAAAAAAAAAATCTTGTGCTTCTTTCCTTGAGTGATACAGAACACTGTCAAAGCTCTAATACCAATGTAAGGTGCAGCGGAAGTGAATGTTGAACTTTGCTCAAGATGAGTGCTCCGAACTGTGCTCAAGGGTTCCTTTTACTTACGGCAGGGAGAGCCTTCCGTTCCTTAGTGAGAGAGTGCAAATGATCACAAACAAAGTGAATGACACTGTGAATGAAGGTGATGAGACTGAGAGAGAGAGAGAGAGAGAGAGAGAGAGAGAGAGAAGAATACGGCACCAGAATGTTATCAAACCCTCCTCCAAGGGCCCCACTCTCTATGGCGAGAGAGATCTATGCTATTGATTGCACAAATCTGGTACAATGGTCTAAATGCAATGAACTTGCCGACGATGTCGATGACCATGATGACGACGACAAGGACAGTCTGAAATCTGAAAACGCTAGGGCTGAAAAATTGAAATCTGCAACTTCTAACTTTCTACTGAATACTGACACTGTGTCGGCGAGGACGGCGATGGCGACGATGCGCTAAAAACGCAGATGCTGAAATCTGCGAATAGCGGGCTGAAACTGTAACTGCTGGCTAATCTGACCGTGCGGCAAGGATCTGCTGCGAGAAGGTGAGATCTGCAAGGTTTGGGACTTGATATGCGGTGTCTAAGCGCTGCAAACTGAAAACGCTGAGGCAATAGGCTGATCTGACGCCGAGAAACTGCAAAACGCTAGAGGCAATCTACAGTTGCAAAAACGCTAGCAGCACTGTACCAAAAACATTAGACCTGATGCAGTGCTAATGTCTGAAAACGCCAGGTACATTGTAGCAAAAAAGCCAAGGCAAGTCTGCTGCAGCAATGCTAGGAGTTAATGGCTGAAAACACTTAGGAGTTCTGCCGGTCTTGTTGAGAAGGTGCACTGCAAGTTAGGTACTTCTTCTGCTCCTTTCAAAAAGTGCTACCGCTAGCTTTTATTTATACCTGCTTAGCCAATTTGCCCTACACAGTTCCCAACAAAGTCACTTATTAATAATAAGTGAAAATGGCTAAAATAGGGAGAATGGGTTTTGTGCACTGTAGAATGCTTATGATGGGTTCTGACTGTAATGTTGATGATCATGCTATGTGCAACCAGAGGATATGCAACTGCTCTAAGTATCTGGACGTGCATAGCCTGCACACAGGCTCACAAAGGTGCCAGAACACTTCCTAAGCTGACCTGAACCCTGGACATGAAGTAGCTTGTTCACATGCACATAGGGTTAGATGTGCACGTGACAAACGTATACATGCCAGTGCACGAGTCTAAAAACTCCACCATATACATAGTGCCTCCAAATCTAGGTATCATCACCTCCCATACTAGTAACGTGTACCCATACCCGGAGTAATAGTACAGAAGCAAA